>NC_140956.1:91896777-92479277 GCF_014529385.1 Adiantum capillus-veneris | reverse complement strand
TAATGATTTGATAGATTTTTACACAATTGTACCGTATTTTTATGTTGTGTAGATTGATCAAAGAGCACATACTACCAACTGATAATGTGATGCCAGATTCCTGAGAGGAAGCAAGAAAGATTTTTCAAAACTTGGGGATGGATTACAATTCGATCCACGCTTGTCCTAATGACTGCATTCTTTTCAGAGGGGAATACATAGACATGGAGAAGTGTCCGAAATGTGATTCCGAAAGATATTGAGTAGATCTCCACAGAACAAAAATTCCCCAAAGGTTTTGCGACATTTTCCTCTCCTTCCTCGCATCAAGCATTTCTTCGAATGTAAGTCCATGGCCGCCCTAGCATCATGGCATGAGGAGAATAAATCTTCGGATGGTGTGCTACGGATTCCTACAGATTGTGCAGCCTGGAAACATATAGATGGAACATGGTCGGATTTTTCCAGGGAAGCTCAAAATTTGCTCTTAGGCCTGGCTATGGATGGCGTAAATCCATTTGTTCAAAGATCAACATCTTACAGTGTATGGCTCGTTGTCATCGTCAACTACAACATTCCCCCGTGGTTGACTACGAAGAAGGGGCACCTATGGCTAAGCTTGATTGTGCCGGGGCGATATAAAGTGAAGAATATGGATGTGTATCTTCGTCCACTATTGGAAGAGCTACAACAATTGTGGATTTTCATAGAAGTGGTGGATATGAGCCGACACACAAGTCGATGGAATGCTTTGATCAGAGGCATTCTAATGTGTGGACCATGCATGACTATCCCGGACTAACAAAATGCTCAGGTGATCTATTTACACTCCTTACTCAGAAACTATAAGTCTTGGTTTTTCTCAAGTTGATCTATTATCATGTGTATACATGCAGGGTTTCAAACAAGCGGATACAAAGCATGTTTCACATGTGGACCTAGATTGAATGCACGAAGGGCACCCTCATTGAAGAAGAAAATCTACGAAATTCATCAAGCGTATCTTTCAGAGAATCATGTGTTACGCGATGGCTTTTTGGGAAGAGAGCCACCGAGGATGTCTGCACAAGCATGGTTAGAGCAGAAGGAGATGTGGAATGACGGATTGCCCCCAGGGATGAAGAGACTATCTCTATGGTACGAGTTACCATATTGACCCCGACTCATGACCAATCACTTGCTCGATCCAATGTACATATTCAAGAATGTGGGTAATCTACTATGGGACCATCTGACCGGTAAGAAAGATACTTTGAGAGCCAGAGTTGAACTTAGAAATGTGGATCGTATAGAGCAATATTGGCCGCAAACAGCGTCCGATGGATCAATAAACCTCCCTAAAGCACCATGGATTTTCATAGGAGCCCAAGAACGCAAAGTAAAAGAGACCATTCGATCTTTGCGGACCCCCACTGGCGTAATGCACTCGCTCCGAACGTGTTTTACTAAAGAAGGAAAGCTTACCGATGCTTGGACACCGCCTCATGTTCGACGAGACTCTTTACCCTCCCCTTCTTTGCCCGTTCCGACACCAGCCACGGCATCGCCATCGACACCAGGTTTTGCTCGGCTGACTGCTGTTCCCCGCAGCTACACACCACTAGCTACTCCTCCACGAGTCACTCCAGTGGACACTCCTTGCTTCGGAGCTCAGACTCCACTGGAGACACCTGGAATCCGTACCCCCATTGACACACTGCTAGAGACCCCTGCCGAGACACCCAGGTTCACGCGTCAGCGGCGAGAGGGCTTGCCTTACTCCATCGACTTCAGCGGCGGCATCATCTTGGATGATGAAGGCAAGAAGGTGATTTCCCGCATGCGCGGTCTTTGCTCTCAGGTGTTTAGACACTACATAATAAACACCTGGAGTGAAGTACCGAATGAATTAAAAGACAGAGTCATCAGCATGCTTCATGACGAGTTTCCCGTTCCAACACGGGATGACTGCTTCAATGGAGATGTGATGAAGGTTCCAAAGCGCGAATACTGCAAGCATAAGCGTTCTGAAGTGCAGAAATCAATCAAGCATGGGTGGAGCAGACGAGATTGGATGGCCAAAGAAGATTGGAAGCATGCAAAGAAAGAAACGCGCCAGAATCCCGATCATTTGAGGCCGATTTTGTAAGTGTTTTCGCATCTGTGTTTGATAGTTCAGGGTTTATGGGATTTGAAATTCTAACATAATGGATTCTTTGTATGTTTTGACAGTGGTCGTTTACAGGACGTGATCCCACACCGTACGAGCGTGAGTACGTAGGCAGGAAGGGCTTAAACGCCCTTATAGACATCCTGAGTTCTCGTGGTAGCATGGTTAGTATTAGGGTTTATTCTTTTCTATTTATTGTATTGTTTTATAAACGTCGGTATATGTTTATACTTACAAAAATCTATCTTATTGTTTTTTTTACAGAATCTGACAGATACGTCGCTTTGACGCAATGAGACGTCTGATTAGACGACGTCAGTTTAGCCATAGCTAGATAGCATTAGTTTCTTTTTGTCATAGATTATGTATCATGAGACTACTTTTATACGTCTTTTTGAAAACCATGTATATTTTTAAAATAATGACAATGGTTTGTAACTATTACATTTGCAAAGATTAACAATCAAGTGAATTTACCTATGTGTACAATTGTCATTGATTTACTTTCATTGATTCACACTTGTCATTTTTGTATCTTTATTTTGCAAACAATACGCACTATGGATGAAGGAGTTAATGATTATATTGGCTTGTGGGTGACTATTTTGGGTCTATATTTACCTTTGCACTTTTTTTCAAAGGTAAATAGAAAAATGAAACATTCAATATGGTTGATGGGTGGCAGGGCATTCAATGCCTTGCCACCAAATTTTGTTCATCTCAGGCGTCGCTATGACCGACGCTATATAAGGCTCTGCAGCGTCGCTATTGCTAGACCTACAACGTCGCTATATAGAGATGTTTATAGCGACGCTTATAGCGACTACCATAGCGACGTCCTCGTATCGATGCTCATAGCGATGCCGGGGGTTATAAAAACCGAGTGTATTTCTGTTGTTAAAAGCGTCACAAGAGCACACAACCTCTTGTAGTGGCAGGTCACTGACAGGCGGATTTTCCTCGCAAGGGTTGTTTCCCACGCCTTCGGGCTTGTCGTCCTCCTCACAGGGGGTGAGCTCCACGCTCCTTTGATCCCGACATGAAAAAAAGCATACAAAATTGGGTGGTTCTCCTCCTCTATGACTGTGCCTTTTCCCAAAAAATGAACCTTGCTCTTGATACCAATGTTAGACAAGGGAAACTAGAACCTAGGAGTTCACCTCCCAACCACCCACTATATAGCATGGCTCCTAGCCCTTTGCCTTAGTTGGACTCCCTTTCCACACTGCCTAGCCGGGCCTTGCCCTTGTCTAGTATGGCCTTGCTGTTGTCCTGACAACTACTCTTTGGGGATTAGGTGAAGGGGAACTCGCATTTTGCATTGATTGTGTGTGCAATTTCTCAATAAGTGTTTTGTATCGTTTAATATCGTTTTGCATTAGCATCGTTTGGCTCCAATTTTGCATATATTTATCCTTTGATTACTGTTTTTTCAAGTGTCTCTTTGAAGTGTTACTCGTGTGTGGAAGCAGAACTCAACAAGAGCTTTTCATTGAGCTCTTAGTCTTTGCATTCAGGAGATCGTAACACTGTCAATTTGTTTGCAAAAGATTGATTGTTTTGGCTTATTTAAAAGCCCCTTCTAATTGTGCAAACGTATCTCAGAATCGTGTGTGTGTGTGTGTGTGTGTGTGTGTGTGTGTGTGTGTGTGTGTGTGTGTGTGTGTGTGTGTGTGTGTGTGTGTGTGTGCTTGAGAGCATTGAATGCTCAAGGAATTTTCTTTGGTGAAGAAAAGGTCCCGACTTCCAAGCCTTTAACTTATGTGGGAAGCCCCCCCCCCCCGCCCCCCTTTTAAGGTCGTTTCCTATGCCTTGTGACATACACGTACTACACAAGCTTTCGTGTGACGGGTACGACCAGTGATGCGCCTAGTGTGTAGTGTGCATCCCCTGCGAGTTGCAAACCCACCTATTGCTCATGAGGCTCAACCTTGGACTGCTTACCTGCCTGCCTCACTTGCTCGTTGAGTCATTGCCCACTGATTGCTTGCAGACGTCCCAACTAATCCTCCCTTCCCATGGCCCTGCTTTGTGCCAAGTTTCCAAGCTCGATTTCCCACTTACAGTCATATCATCACTAACTATAATCATTGTTATTACTGTCAACCCCATGTTCGTTGCCTACGACACTAGCTGAATCATTGTCATTATTGGATCATTGACAAACCATCCTCGGCAAGGGGCCTACATGAACATTGTTCACAGAAAGCCAATCAAATCCAAGCACACATGCATGCTCACAACTCAAGTCAATTCTATATTTGCTTGTACCTTGCTCGCAAAGAATTCAAAGATTCAAGAAGAGTCAAAAACACTTTGCTAGGCCTCAAACAACAAAAACTTCAAACATTCAAGCTTGATACCTCCTATCGACGTTGAAAGATCAAGAATTCTAAGGCAATGTCAAACCGCAACAACCAAACTGCAATCAAAATCAACAAGCGAGATTCAAAGTTTTTTCAAAGCCTTCTGACTTCGCACATTCTCTCAAGTTTCAGTCGCTTCAAAAGCTATCAAAGTATTGCACAAGCTTATTTTGCATTTTTACAAAATCATTCCATACTTCTCGTTTCATTATGCATTTTATTTTCTCTTGCACTCAAGGCATGATAACAAAGCCTTGTCTTTCATTATGTCTACCAAAACTATCTACAAGAGATGTGAGAGGACTAGACACTACCCTAGTTATATCTGGAGGTAAGACCTTCCTCGAAAGGATCGCTCGTGCTGACATCATTCGCATGTTGTTATGTATGCTAAATATCTTTGTCAAGAAGAGAACCAAAGGTGAAGCTATCATCGACAAATTATGCACAGGCTGCAGCGGTGGCAACAGCAAACCATATCACATGATGAAGACGAATAGGAGCAAGGGGAGGTGCGATTCTGAGCTACTTTTCAACAATTAGAATGGGCTTTTACATAAGATGAAACAATCAATCTTTTGCAAACAAATCAACAATGTTACGATCTACTGAATGCAAAGACTAAGAGCTCAATGAAAAGCTCTTTTTGAGTTCTACTTCTTCACACGAGTAAGACTTCAAATAGACATTCACACAAAGAGTAATCAAAGGAATAAATATATGCAAAATCGGAGCCGAACGGTGGTAATGCAAAACCAAATGCAAGATACAAAACACTCATTGAGAAATTGGACACACAATCAATGCAAAATGTGAGTGCCCCAATGCAAAATAAAAATTAGGGAATTATATTACACAAATGCATAATGAGAAACCTACCTAGCATAACCTGGTGCTCTGATACCAGTTGTTGGGTTCGAAGGCAATAAGCTCAAGGTGGCTTAAGGTGAAGGCAGCCATAGCTTAGACCGTTAGAGAGAGAGGTACACACACTTTTGAAAAAGTGGACTTAATACACAAAAAGGCTAGTAATAATACATTTGCATACTGTATGTACAACATAGGCTTGGGCTTTATTTATGCATAAAGTTGGAGTGGCTATCTTGCTGATAACTCTCCGTGCAACCCTTCTTAGAAGCTTACAACTCATAGGCTAAATGGAAATAGCAAAAGGTATGCACATGTAGAGGTGTTTCCCATAGTCAATGAAGAAGGACATGCCTTTCTGAACAACGATGATCCCATCTATGTCGTTGCTCATCCCTAGCTCAACCCTCGAAGTCTTTGAATACCCCATTGTCTGATCAAAAGGTAGCAATGACCATAGGATGAGCATCAACGCGAGTTCACATTAGACCATGTGGTATGGAGGGTTTGCTGTGAATCATCCTTAATAGCGTAATGACCTGAGGCGTCTATATCTATCTCCACTCCTTCTATGAAAATCCTACAGGCCCTACGCGAGCTGCATACATAAGAGTTGAGTGACCAAAGTATCCACGAGGAGATTTATCCATGAGGAGAGATGAACTCAAGACCTGTTATTCAAGAGGGAAATGCCATAACCAGTCTATCACACTTGGGTGATAGAAAGAATATACCATTTTTCAAGCCAGGTACGAAAAACTAATTCTCTATTGTGGCATAGCAGATGCACTACCAAGGGAGTTCATTAGCCATGTGTTTAGGGAGTCCACGCATGCTTATATATTGTCCAAACTTGAGCCTGATAAGAGAAGAAAATCAAAAGGTCTGACATCTCACTAAAATCTCCTCAAGCTCACTTGAAGCGATTGGAAGCATACGTGGAGAGAGAGAGATGGGTAAGCGAAATTATACTGTTACGATGATGAGGTGTAAAAGGGGCCAATATTAACTCAAGACTAGAAAGATCACATCCCGGCACTTGAAGACGTAATTAGTGAGCAGTGGGGCTAGCGAGATCAAAGGAAGTGGTGGTGGGAATGGGAGGCTGGTTGAGGAAATGTTGAAGATCAGCGGGACTGGGAAAATCGGGTGGAAGCGAACGCATGAAATATTGGCCAACATGTTGACGACCAGGGGGCAGGGCACGAGCATTTTTCTCAGTGGGGACGACGTCGCGACGCAGCTGGCCGGCACGAACCAGATCCTGCATCACAGCGTTATCCTCCCAGGAATTGACATCAGTAGTTATAATTGTGGGAATGGGGAATCCGTTGTGCGAGCAAGCTCCATATTGAGGGCAATAAGAAATTCTGCCCTCGTTATCGACGCGCCAGCTGCTGCTGTCTTGTACTTGAGGAGGGTTCGCGTCCACTGGATGATCAGACGTCGGAATCAGCTTCCAGCTTCTGTCAAAGGCCCGGCCGCCTTCCGTTGTGTCCGGCAGTACTAGCGCCGCTATCACCACTAGCCCGCACAGTACCATCTGTTGCGCCGCCATACCCACTCCTTTTTTTATTAACGACACTCCTGGGTACTTGGTGAGCCAAAGCTCCTTTTTTCAGTTAACGTATTGAGCCACTTGGCTCAATCTTTACCGTAGGATCGAGATCTTTATCAATAGCTTACGTAGCTCCGGATTTCACTCAGTTTTTCAACGTTGCTACTACAAACAAGCCATGCAGGCGCCGCCGATCAATATGACGCCCAAGAAACTTTGATCAGACAGGGCTATCGAAACATATGGTGTGTGAGCAGGAAGACAAAGCGGTAGTAGGAGCCGGCCAGTAAGGAAGCGTGAGGGCACGGAGCATGCATCCAGAGAGAAGGGGACAATGTGCAGGGCAAGAGATGAGGGTGCTTGTGTGTGCAGAGAGAAAAAGGACTGGCTGAGAGGAAGCCGGTCAGGATCAGGAGGGCGAGGTGTGTGAGTTGTCAAAAGTGCCGCCAAGAAGTGTGTGAGGGTTGGAGGTCGAGCAGGGGGTGGTGCATAGGTTTTTTTTGTGCTCGAGACAGCCACTATAGGGCAAGACGTATTACACCTACAATTCCAAGAAGCTTCACACAACCAAAGTGAAGCTTTTGGAGTCAAGTTTGATGCAGCTCGGGTTGACACCTGTCTAGTCATCAAGGGATCTTCCTGACATGCTGGTACTTGGTGATTACTTGGCTCTTTTCCACCTATCTGATCGCACAAACCACCATGTGGCAGATTCTCACCGGTAATTTTTCACGCTAGCAAAAAGCTAAACACCCTCGCTAATGACCGATTCGCAGTTCGCAAACAGGGACGTGAAGCTCGCACAGGCAGTTCGCAGGTTCCCCAGAAGCAGCAGGTTTGCGAGAGATATGCAGCAGGTCCCCATGCCTAATTCTCAAGATTCACACCAATTCTTTTCGGCGCAGTTTGCATGTGCAGCAGTAAGCCGGGAAGAACCGGAAAGGAGTAACAAAGACCTTTCAAACCCTGGTCATATTTCCTAGTAGCTGGAGGGTACTTCGGATGCTTGCCGACGTGATGAGCATTCTCAAAGATCAGATATTTCGTGCGATCAACCAATGGCAGAGGTCTGTTCTAGTGCTAATGAAACAGAAGATAATCAGATTTCAATCAATGATCAGTTGGTCAAGTCATTTTTAAAGTCTATTTTTTATGACTTAGATCAAGATTTTAATAAGAAGCTCTCTCTCTCTCTCTCTCTCTCTCTCTCTCTCTCTCTCTCTCTCTCTCTCTCTCTCACACACACACACACACACACACACACACACACACACACACTCTTCTGTAGTAACTCATATATGCTCTCCCTCTAGTATGAAGCATGGAAGTGTGTTGAGAGAGAGAGAGAGAGAGAGAGAGAGAGAGAGAGAGAGAGAGATTTAATTATCGTCCACAAAGGTCAGATATGACTCATGGGACAAAAAAAACCATTACATCAACTCTATGAGGTGAAGGCGTTAGGTACATATCAGTTAGGAATCGAGGGTCCATCAAGGGGTAGAAGGAAGAAGGGAAAGAACAAGAAACAAAATCTAGGGGAGGGTCAAAAGTGAAGGGGGAGCTGGTTAGAAAAACATATATATATTCTCTCCCTTTATCAAAACAGTTTTGCAACAACTCATTTATGTAGTCTCTCTCTCTCTCTAGCAACACACTACACACTCCTAACTATATATGAGTTGTTGCGGAAAGCGTGTTGCTAGAGGAAGACTCATATATAAATGAGTTATTGTGTAAGTGTATTGCTAGAGAGAGAGAGAGAGAGAGAGAGAGAGAGAGAGAGAGAGAGAGATGTTGCATTACCATCTAGTTGTGATTATGTATACATAAATTTATACAAGAATATATGAAATGTTGTGAAAGTGTGTGTGTGTGTGTGTGTGTGTGTGTGTGTGAGAGAGAGAGAGAGAGAGAGAGAGATTTTTTCCAATACCATCGAGTTGTGATTCAAAATGTGATACTTTTCACACACAAATTCAAAACCAATACAGACTAGGCTACTTCTAGGTCACGGTTACGAAGAACCCATGTGACATAACATTGTAAAAGATAGGCAGGGTCCGATTTCAAAGAGCACTCTTTAAACATTGTCTTATTTGTACTGTTCACTTCCCTGATGGATCACCATAGATATCCATACATCTCGTCCACATCATGTATATGCATAGCCTCCACAGCAATAGCTTCCATTTCATAGATCTCTTTTTCCACCAATGTGATCTCCTACAAACATAAAGGCGGTTTTTACATGATTGCAAACCTAAAAAAGGATCAAATTTAGTAATTTAAAAAAAAAGCCACAAAAGAGCACAACCGTTCTTGTATCCATAGGCTAATGAGCGCCATTGAGAAGATGAATTTAACTCTACTTATAAATTTGCATAATATAAACGAATTAATATTTGATCTAACTAGTTTTCTTCGTGGTTGCATAATATAAACGAATTAAGATTTGTTCTAACTAGTTTTCTTCGTTGCTAGTGTTGGCATCCCCCCATGAAACTATGTGATATAGCTACCTCCCTTGGTTTCTCTCCATTTGGACATCCAAGAGTAGAACAAATTTATAAAGTTTGCTACTTTGTCCTATTGGTTTACAAGTCCTTGCACACATTCAAGAGCTACATAGAGGGTCACTCCTATTAATTTTTACATAAAGAGAACTAAATACTTGTAAGAAGTTTTCTTGAAAGTGATGAAGTTATTGAAAGTTCTTGAGTCAATAGAGTGTGATAATATCTAGCGTGTTATCTAATGGCATGCTAAAGAGGAATTGGCAATAGATAGGCACAAGATCTACTTTTTCCCACACTTGTGTATTTTAGGCACACACATAGTTACACCAAGGTCTCAAAGAATGAAATTGTCAAAGCAACAAGTTAAATCATCTTGGGTGTGGAAAACATAACGGTTTAGGGTTCAATAAACCTCATGGCCATAAGCTCACTAGCTAAGGTATGCCCTAAGCAAGACACAAACAATTCGTTCAAAACAAAAAAGAAAATGGCTCAATATTTCCCTGGGATGAGGAAGTGAAAACTATGTCTTTTATGTTTCTTACCTTTATGTTATTACTCACTAATTTTACACTAGCTACTAATACCCTAAAGTTTGATAACATCGTTGGCATCTTTCTTTATGAGGGGAATAGATGGAAGTTTTTGGATCAAGGCAAGCAAACTGCTACACTCACGTCTAATAGAGGAATAAAGCAATTTAGGGGGAAGTGTTGGGGTAAAGGTCTTTGTGCCTTGCTCGGTCTCTCGGGCTATGGGCGTCTGTCCACTGACCACCTTATTGCTTTGTACATATATACAAACAATAAGGGGCAACTCATCTTGAGTCTTGCTCCACCCCACACACCTTGCACTCCTTATCCTTCTTTGCCTTTGCGCACGCACCGCACCCATCCACATTGCACTCTTCAATTGGTATTAGAGCTACAGCTCGACGATTGGCACGCATGCGACGACTTCCTAGCGATCGGTACGGAAGTGACGGAGCTCGGGGATCAGCTTGAGCTTGGCCGCTATGGAAGATTGACATAGCTTTCTTGAGCATATCAGATCAAGGCATATTGGCTGCATCATATGTAGATTCGATGGATTCATAGCACCGAGTACGCAACCCCTCTTGGGATTTGGGAATCTTGAGAATTCTCAGAGCATCTTGGCAAAAAATTGAGGCAGTCTAATCTGCATAGAGTAGGTAGAGCTTTAGAGTCAGTGGTGTGTGTGCGAACACACACACACACACACACACACACATTGAAAAGGTGGTGAGTTTTTTTTTTTGAAAGTCGACCATGAGCTGGATGCAAGGTGGATAGCCATAGCCTCTTGCAATAAAGCATCGGGCTGCCAAGCAAGCAAGAGAAAGGTGGAGAATTAAGCAAGAAATCGAGTACAGGGGAAATCGAGCAATTAAACTTGAGATGGGGGCAATTTAGGGCACTTTGAAGAGGGAAATTGCTTGGGTGTGACATTTTAACTCTGTACTCAAGCAAGACACAAACAATTCGTTCAAAACAAAAAAGAACCCAACTTAAGTGCTAAGACACAAACAATCCATTTTAAAATAAAGTGCTCAAAACATATCACCCAAAAACATGGAGTTGAAGTTTTCAAAACATATCACCCAAAAACATGGAGTTGAAGTTTTCAAAATGGAGAGTTTACAATCTTTTTTGTTTTTAGCAAAACTTAGAGAATGTGAGTGAGACATAAGATGGAATATCACAAGCTATGCTTTTTATATCTCCACTTATAGACAAAATAGCGCAAGCTGTGCTTCTTTTAACCTCAAATATACTAAGTGGCTTAGTCTCAGTGGAAATGTCCTTGGACTTTTTGTAGAGATTCACTTGATTTTCCTAAAGTAAGAAACCAAAGTGCAACAAAGGTCACTTTCCTAAACAAGTCAATTTGAAAACATTGTACCACTTTCAATGTACCACTTGGGTCTTTTTATGAGTCTAGAAGACCTTGAGAATAAGGGAGTCTGTGAACCCACTAAAACATTAGATAATGACAACATGACACATCTCTGGTTGTTTGGAAACTACTTAAACATTCTACTTAATGCTATTTTATTAAAAAAAGGAGTCTCACAAGGTTAGAATCATCTTCTTCTGTTGTAGTTGTAGTCGATTTTCTCTCATTAAGCACATCTTTTAAAGCCTTTAAACAATAAAACATAGTGTCATCAAAATACTAATATGGCATGATAAACAAGAAAGTGTAAATAAACTAGAAAGATAGGATGCAATACCATTCTTTTGTTTGTCTTTCCTCTCTTGCAGCATTTTTTTCATATTTGGTTCTTTTTCCATATCCTACAACTCAAAATCCATAATATTGTAGTAAAAAATACGATTCAAAGCATAGACAAAAGGGTAAATAGATTAAAAAAATACTTGAGTCTCCTTACCATCATCTTATTTATGATAACATATTTCTTTGTTTTGTCGCTTGTTAGAAAAGAGTTGTTCACCATATCCTCCTATATATTCATAACACCATTAATTCATACCATTTGTTTACAAAAGAAGACTAACCATATTAAACATGAGTAAAAAATGTGGTATTCATAGTTATACGTTTTTCACTACCTCAAAATGACAATGGGTGGGACGTGTTGTTGTAGATATGTTACTATTGGTGGAGAGGTCCAAGGTATATTCTTTATCGTCTATGTTCCTATCAGCATGTAAATCCTACTCTTGACCAACATAAAGCAAAGATTTATTGAAAATATCATTGAAGATAAAAGAAACCAAAACAAGAAAGAGAAAATAACATTTACCACCATAGGTGGCAATGTCCCTCCCTTTGTGATCAACTCTACCAAGAAACCCGTGCCAAGGGAAATGGCTTTATCTTCTTCCTCTTGGTTCATAGATCCATTTTCAACGTGATTTGGGCTCTTAGAGAAATGGAAGTAATGTATTATTAAATTTGAGCATGTAATGCTAGAGACTAATAGTAAATACATAAGAATGCAAGAAATAAAATTTTAGACGCATTTATTATAATGACTACTGAAATTAAAGCAAACATAACCTCCTTACCACATGATAGCTTGTCTCTATTGTCTCTACTTGAAAACAACTATCCTCATAGATCTTAAAATAAAGAAGGTTAGAAAAAAACCAATTATGCTAATGGATATTGGCCAATGCATGCAAAGTTTCTTCTTACCCCATGGCCTAATTAGGAGTTACAAGCACTTATGTCGGAATAGTTTTTCTTAGCAGTATTTGAAACTATATTTTCCTGGGAATGGAGAACAAAATTAAAACATAAGAAAACCTTCTTATCCATGCAAATAGAGGTAGGTTTAGGATTATTACATCATTGTTTTTCACAATAGATGAAGTTGAGTCTCCTTGTTCATTTGGGTATTGTGCCATGTATTCCCCGTTTTAAGAAAACACACACACACACACACATGAGTGCAGTTGAGAGATAAAAAAGAAAGATACATCATCACTATATAAACATGATTTTTACGATGCAATATAAAAAATACATGGTGTTGAGTGCCTTCTTCTTGAGCATGATGGTCTTTCACCATGTGGTCCTCTTGGCTTTGATAGCCTCTTTGAACAAAAAGATCTCCCTCCATATATTCTTCTTCCTATAAAGCAACACATAAATATAATAGTCAACAAAGAGATAACCCATTCAATAAAAAAGACAAGGAAGAGAGCTTCATGCAATTATAAAGTACTCACATGAGGTCAAATGTCCACTTCTTGAATCATGTGGTCTACCACCACATAGCTTTCATCCTAAAAACCAAACATATGTTAGAAGCTCATTAATAACTTCAAAAACATATTGTATATGGGCATAACATGTTTCATGGTGACTCACATGAGTTTGAGTAATGCTTTCTTCAATGGCATAGCATCCGTCACACTGCATTGATTGTTGGTTCTTCTTCATGAGAATCCCCGAGAGCCTTGGGAGATTTGTACCTTTTCTACTTTCGCCAACCTATGTTCTTTAAGTATGTGTCTCGGACTTTCCAATGAATATGTGGGATATTTTCAAAATGCAATGAGGGTAAGGTAGATATCTTTGACTCTATCAACGCCTCAAGTTCTCTTTTAGCTTGCTTTTATTTTCTTAGATTTAGCCGTGAGAACTCCATTACCCCCATCTCTTTAAAGGGACATTCTATGAGCCATTTTCTAATTTTATCCATGCCCTTACAATAAGTCGAATGTTTAACACTATAGAACGTTTTTAAAAAGGGTTTTCCTACTATAGGAAACAAATGCTTAGTTTCAATGGGTTTGAAAATCCGCTCATACGTGATCAGAAGAGCATCAGCAGGAGTATGGACGTCATCGTTTACGTCAATATTGTGTGTTTCACTTAAAGAGTAATCGATATTTGTAGATGTGTGACTACGAAGATTTTCTAATAAAGCTCTACAACGCCTCAACAATGTGTGTCTATGTGCTAAGTTAGTGATACCTGACTCAATCCAACCCTCCATATTCATGAAGGCTAAGGCCTTCCTGCTAATACCATTGGAAAGAAGACTTTGTGAGTATGCACATGTGTCACAAAGTTTCTCAACAAGTTGAGACACTTTCGGGACATCCCAATCCAACGTGGATTCTAGATCCAACCCTTGCATAAGTGCCAATGCCAAGATTTTCAATTAGTAAACAACGTGACAATTAGAAATGTAGGTACAGGTCATCCAATTGTGGATGAGTTTGCAAAGGCATTTGCAGGGAGGGAAATCTACTTGATGGGGGATCTCTACACAGGGTATGATTAATTTTATCTTGCGATTGAAAGCAGAGACTTGACAAGCATGAGAACACCTTTAGGATTGGTAAGGATGTGTACCTTGCCTCAGAGAGTAACAAACTTGGTTGCACATATGACAAATGGGATGAATAAGGTCTTACGTGATTTTATTCCTCAAATGGAAATGCGTTTCATTGATGATTTTCCTATCAAAGGATGTGAATAAGGTGAGAAAGATAAAGTTTTGGATCTCAGAGGGTGCCACAAGTTTGTGGAAAATCACATAAATGATTGTGATAAAATCTTGTATGGGTTGCAGGAAGTGATTCTTACATTTTTAGGGAAAAGTTCTATGTTTGGTGTCAATGAAGTGCTTATTGTGGGGCACATGTGAGGGCCATATGTTAAGAGACCTTGTCCAACAAAGGTAGATGTCATCCAAGATTGAAAGAAACATGCACTAGCATCACTGAGGTTAGAAGATTTCTAAGAGCATGTGTCTTTTATGTTATTTGGATTCCACATTATGCACATGTAGTTGATCCTCTTTATCAATTGCTTAAAAAGAATAAAAAATGTAAATGAAGAGATGCATATATACAAGCCATGAAAAAGCTAAAGAAGTTTCTCTAGCTGACCGGCACCAACTTTGAGAAAGGTAAACTATCAGTGTAAAAGGTCAGTTATTGTGACAATAGACACCCGTCCTACATGAATTGGATGGGAAATAGAGAAAAATGATGAAAGACACACATATGGGGTGAGATTTGGAGAAAATGTACTAAAGAAACTATCCACAAATAAAGAGAGAGTTGTGGGGTATGATTACAGCCTTGAAAAATAGGAAAGAGTACCTAATTGGTGCATGTGTGTTTGTAGAAATATATCGTCTACTGCTTCTTGGGATGATTAAATGCTTCTCAACACCATACATTGATATGCTCCAATGGATTGCTTACATAAAGTCCTTAAATCGTGAGTTTAACCACATTGTAGGTAAAGACAATACAGTGGTAGTCATGCTATCAAGCGCAAGGTATAAAGACGAGTCACAAATGATTGATGAGAGTGAAGATGTGGGTACAAAGTTCTATTTCATATCTCATGTCAAAGGTAACTATGTTTGCATGTATAATTCACTTGAATTTTTCTTGAAAGAGCTTTATGAAGGTGGTTGGCTTCTTATTAGAAGCTACTTGATGTGGGCACAAAGTTCTATGCCATCTTTCATATCAAAGGTAGCTATATCTGCATGTCTAATTCACTTGAATTGTTCTTGAAAGAGATATATGAAGGTGATTGGCTTCTCATTGGAAGCTACTTGAGTACTGTAACAAAATAGAATGATTGGTATGAACAAGAGTTCAAGAGGATACACACAAAAACATATTGGGTACTTTTTGAGGTATGCTTACTTTTGGAATCATTTTAAACAAAAGATTGCTACACCACAAAGGGTTATATGTAAAAAAGAGGCTTAAGTAATGCTCATGCAAGAGTTTTATGAGAGTCTATGGGCTAGACACAAGGGTGTGTGGGTAGCCTTCTCTAAGTTGAAATAAAAATACTCGTGGAAGGGTATGGATAAAGATGTATCTCAGTTTGTGAGTCATGTGTAACTTGTCAAATGTATTTAAATGTACGACATCATGATGGGTTGCACCCTACATATCCACTAGCCATGCACTATAAATGGGTTGTGGATCTAGTCACAATGCTGTTAGGACTCTAGCAGATGAGATTCTTAGTTCTTGTAAGAGACGACATAACTAACCAGGTTGAAGAGCGAGCATTAAAAGAAAAAAGCACAAAGGTTGTATGAAAGTTCCTTCTTGATGGTGTGATTCGCCGTTATGGTTGTGTGGGAAAGATCATTGCAAATAGAGGTGAGCTAGATGTTGAGGAAGCAAGGGAATTATTTTCCACTTTAGGAATCAATATTTGTCTTACTACAACTTATAGCTCTGAAGGCAATGGAAAGAGTGAAAGAGGGTACCATCCTATCATCAAAGCTTTGGCCAAGGCTTGAGAAGGAAGATTTGGTGAGTGGCGAAAATTGTTGCCATATGCTTTATGGTCTGATTGTATAACACATAGTGCAACAATTGGCCATATATCTGTAGAGTTGATGTAGGGTCAAAATCCAATGATGCCAATTGAAGATACAATTCCCACATGGAATGTATTACCTTCGCAAGATAGGCTTAGCAGGGAAGAGCTCCTTGCATTGCATATAAGGCAACTAAACAGAAGACCTGGAGACATTGAGACTGCAAATGATGACTCATAAAAATGCAAAGCTGAAAAACAAGGACTACGTACTCTGCTAAGTGACATCCTCTCAAGAGCAAAGCAATTGACAAAGGTGACTAGGTTTTAGTGTATGATAGTAGCCTTGATAACCAACACACAATCATGCGTAAGTTCTCAAAAATATGGTTTTGAATTGTACATTATAAGAATGTGCATGAAAATGCTACTAACATCTTTTTTGAACTAGATGGGACAGAAGGAAAGGTTTCCATTGGAGGGAAAAGGGTCAAAGTATTTAAGATAAGAGAAGATAGTGATCCAAAAGACTTTGAGGAAGAGTAATAACAAAACACGGATGCATGTAAAAGTGAATATGAAGCTTTGGAATCTATCAATAAGGATGAAATCATGGAAAATCTACAAGGGGATTGAACATGCAAAAATACCAGAGGATGTGCAAGTTTAGAGGGTGCGGATGTCGTGTTGTGGAAGGTACAAAGTGGGAACGAATGCTAGGAGAATTATTTTGTGACTTTTTAGATGCATAAGTATATTTCCAATAATGTAATGTTACATTTCTAAGTATAAGGATAATCTTTCTATGTCATCCTAGTATCTATCTCAAGGATAACATACTTTTACTTTACCGTTAGAAAGTATTGTGGGTAAAAGTATTGTGCCTCTTTAACATGGAGGAAAAAGCATTGGTGGGTTTCTTTCTACTATCTCATTATCATCTCATACGCTAGATAGATCTCATAGCTAGTGTGATTCCAAATACATATATTCTTCTCATATTCCCTTTTTTATAGCTACTAGGAAGGTATCAAATTCTAGTGGGACACTAGCTTTCAAAATTTTCAAAGATGCATCTATTTTAATGTATTTTTGAAAGAATGCTTACAAAACTTTTTCAAGGATCAATGTCATGCTTTCATAATGCATGAGGTGTCCATTGGAATTAAATGGAAGTCTAGGCTAAGGGGACCACAAGTAGACTTTTGCTGCCAGAAAGATACCCTACTTAAATAGTTCCCATCCAAATTGGAAAAAAAAAACATAAAATGGGGTTGCAGTCCATGAGCTGATTTTTTTGCACCTATTTTTATTTTTTTGTTTGAAGCCACGGTTGAGGAGATATGCTCAAAAGAGTGGACCTGAGTCTACCCACATAATGTAGGAACAAACCATTTCAAACTTTGCGAGCTCCTTCACACTGACTTGATCCTCTCTTTCTTGTGTAACCCTCGGGGGTTCTCTTCACCTATAAACTGGAAACTTTTCTTCCTCGAAAATCATTCAATAAAGGGCGAGAGTATTAATTCCCATTTGTACTTAGCCTTAAACATAAACATGATCCCTACACTTGCCCCTTCACGAAGAGTATCCAATCTTCTAGGCATCCCTTGTAAGATCAACTCTTATCAAAGAGGGACTTCAAATTTGGTGCATCAATCAAGGCTTGAAGTCTCTCCTCTCCCTTCTCTTTCCATTACAATGGAAAATAGCTCTCAAAGGGTTTTGTCAAATAAGGTGTGTTTTACTTTGTGATTTTGTTTGTTTTTTGTTGTTTTGTTTTTCATCTCTAGCCCAATCTATATCTCTAAATCTATCTCCCGCTTTAGCCAACTATATCTCTCTCCCTTAAATTATTTGCTATTTTATCTCTCCGTTTATCTCCCTCTCTAACCACATATCTATATCTCCAACTATAACCACATATCTATCTTTACATAAGCCTCTATCTGTATTTTCTTCATCACATCCTAGCTATCGTCCATAACTAAATCCTTTTTTTATTATTGTATTATCTTAAATGAATGACCTGAACAATGCTGATTTTCTTCCTTTTCATTTTGTGAAATTTCTTAGGGTTAATTTGTGTTTAAGTCATAAAATTCACTTCCAACAAAGAATTGTATTTCTTTTTGGACCTGAGAGACTACAAGAAATTCTTCTCTCTCCACTCCCCATTATTCTACAACTTCTAGATTATTCTAACTCATTCAATGTGTACATATTTATTTTTCTCTAGACGGAAATTCTTACTTGATTATGAACCAAGAAGTCTCATATACACAACTCGTTCCAACTGCTAGACAAAATATATACATCATTGTGAGCATAAAATTTCACAACTATTCAGGGAGAAATACAAATGGCACAAGCACCAACTTGGTAGGAATTTAAGAAAGCTTTGTCAGAGGATTATTTTCTTGAATATCCTCATAGGACAATTAGGGATTTCATTAACGTAATCATGATCGTGTGATTACGTCAATAAATCTAGTATTTACGCAAGAAAATCACATGATCGTGTTAATTGTTAACGTGACTTTGATTATGACCTGCAAAAACCCATAGAGCCTGTTAGCCCTCCGCATTTTTTTTGTTTCCCTGTGGAGTCCGCTGGGCTTTTTTATTTTCCCGGCGGGCCTGCGGGGTAAATGTTAATACCCGGCGGGCTCGCTGAGAAAATGAAAAAGCCCAGCGGGAGTAATTATATATAGTAAACAGTGTGCTAACATGGTCCTTTAGCTAGGAAAATCCTTGGGGAGTGTATCCGAGTGTCGGGTATAGTCATCTCCTTGTGAATTGGCATAACGTTACAGAGTCACAGGTGGTTTTTTTGGGCCGAACGTGATTCTTAATTCGGTAACCACTTCTAAAATTTTTTAATTTTTTTTCCGACATAAAGGTATGAAACCAGAAATTGTGAAAACTTGGAGAGTCATGCTCATTGCGAAGAAGCCATTGGTCCAAATGAGGGTTGTAATTGGTTTTCAAAGATGATGAGTCGATAGTCAAGGGTCCGATGTCCTGTACTAGTGTACTGGGCATATAAAGATCCTTGAAGTTTTGTATTTTTTACTATCATATATTTGAGTTGATTTACATTGTCACTCCACAATATAAGTGCTATAATCCTTAATTGGGTTAAAATAGCTTCTATATATTGAATTGGTTACATGGGGGGGCTACAGTCCTTCAGTGGGTACAAGTAGTCCTCAATTCAGTGATTATATTGAAGATTTATTTGCGTTAGTTCATGTATTGGTTTATACAGAGAGTGCATTATGTATTACGATAGATTATTAGTGCATGAAATGACCAATCATATATTTTATTGCTTTAGTTTGTTTCTTGTAGCAATTCAAATTAGATGTTTCTTATTGTTTGCAAATCAAAGTGGACATATAAATAATCATTATAATAATAATTGCATTGAGAAATTCATAGCATTGTTGTAGTTATTATGTCTTGCATAGACTGTACTGCAATGTGTATGTTTTCTCACAATATAGGTGATCGATATGTGTATTGACTAGCACTCCAAAAATCTACCAACATGTCGAATAGATAGCCCAATGCATAAATGTCACTCGCTTTTGTGTATGCATCTGTGCACCATGGATCGTATAGTTCTGGAGAATTCCACGATCGCTTAGCTGTATCTGCATCCCCTGCTCTCTGTGCCTCCAAAATTGTAGAGTCCAACTGTGTGCTTGGATGCAAATAATTAATTGTTGCGCACTTAGATGGCGTTCTCAGCATCATCCCCCAATCAATGATTCCAACGCGAGGTTTATTTGCACGAGCAAAGTCCAACATTATGTTGAACGGGTGCAGGTCACTGTGCACTATCTCGCTCGAGTGGACAGTCGCAACGCCATCGATGAAGGTGTGACAAATGACTGGCATCTACTCGATCACTGCTTTGATCCACGTTGTTCTATCTCTTCTACAGGAAGATTTGCTGCAAGCAGTAACCTCTAGCCATGTTGCTATTATGGAATTGATATTCTACTATTTATTGTAGCTGACAGGTGGAAAAGGATTGACCGATCTAGGCCTATATTGCAAAAAAAAAAATATTTTGTAGATTTTATTATTAAAGTGCTCTTTATGAGCTTTGGCCATTTATGAACAGCCGGCCACTTTGTAATCACATTGACCATTCAGAAAATCTATAAATCAAATATGTACAAGATGGAAATTTTCACTCTTGCATGGGGGGAGATTGCACTGAGTGTTCGTGTCTTTCTTCTCCCTTCTCCTCTCCTCTCTCTCGCCGTGCCAGCATAGCACTCCGCTCTAGGAGGTGCATTTGCACATTCTCCCTCGCTTTGTCTCGCTCTCTATCTCTCGCTGTTCACGTTGAGATCGATCATGTGCATGTGCGACGATTGAGGTATGCCGATTTATCATTTATGGTGTATATTGTGCTATCATGAGTATTTTTGCAGGGAAACCGTGCCTCTTTCTATAGCAATGGTGTCAGAGCTCAGACTACATTCTTGGATTTGCAACCACCATGGCTATGGAGAAGTTTTCATAGAGAAATCAAAGCTAAGTCATGTTTCTCCTTAACTTCCTTCTTTATATTTATGTTTGAATACAAGATGCATGCGTATGATTTATATGATTAGATTGATTGGTTTTCCTAATCACGTGAGTTATACTATCTGTCAAGAATTATTTTAACCATGTATATTGAGCTATGTATGAAATTCAAGGGAGTAAATATGGCAGAGAAGAATTAGGTCATTTTTAATGTCATAAGAATAGTCCACAGAGACCTAGTCAGATATCTTTTTGATGAGATGCTATATACATATCTATCACATGGTAATAAAGTATATTTTTTGAGTTTTTGGTGGGATCCAATTAAGAGTGATCTTCAGAGTCGAGGCTAGCAGTGCATGACAGTGGTCGACAACATCATCATCCACCACCTTAGTCCATAGGCTTGGTTGTCCTCCGACCTTGGTGCCCTTAGCATCATACAAAAGCAGCACGCTAATTCTTACAGTTGTACACCAACTCTGTCAACCTAGAGCATTTCAACCATTTTTGCTCCTGCACAATATGCAGTCCAGTGCCAACGCCATGCATATTTTTCTTTTCCTCTCACTCTCTACTGGATTACCAATATGTCATGCACACTTTGAGTGACGCCCACTATGCATGCTAGAACCCAACGAGAAAAAGAACATACAAGCAACATAGAGATAACGAGGGACAACTCGCGCAGCCCACTTGACATACACTAAGAGACACAAAGAAAAAAACAAAAGAACATAGATTTTGACACAGTGGTGCCACCATGCAAGAGAGAGTGAGCGTGCTGGCCACAGCCTGCGTGCTGGCCACAGCCATAAAGTGATGAGTCACCCTCTTGTACAGAGTAGAGTTAGCTACCTCTCTCTCTCTTCCTTTATCTTGTTCTCATGCAACCTGGTTTTGCTTGTGGCGACCACCCATGCTCACTCTCTCTCTCGCCGCCAATAAACCTCGGATCTCTCTTACTCTCTGTCTCTCTCTACCTCCCTTCCATGCACCAATCGTTCATGCTCATAGCCAATGCTTCACCCACCATCAGTGCCGCAATCGCATTTCTCTATCTCCTCAACCATCACCCCACTCTCTCTTTTTCCCTCTTACATGGCGACATGCTACACCAAGTAAGTATGTGGTTTTCCCTGCCTTCCCATGCACGAGGGACCGTCTTTTTTTCCCTTTACTGTCCATAACGAGCGGCTACCAACCCCCCACATCTTTGAGCCACCATCTTTTCTGTCTCTCTTTCTCAATCACTCACGACCACAAGCTATCACATGTAGAGTCTCTCTCTCTCTCTCTCTCTCTCTCTCTCTCTCTCTCTCTCTCTCTCTCTCTCTCATGTTGTGGTGCACAGTCAGCACACTTCCTCTCTCTCTCTCTCTCTCTCTCTCTCTCTCTCAGCCAATAGAGTCTCTCTTTGCCCCTCGTTTACACCACACACCCAAACCCCCACTCTCTTTCTCTCTTTTTTCCCTCCCTCAATATGGCTAATTAAAGAGGAAAAAATTGAGGGAGATCATGTAAAAACTGCATTTATGTTTGTAGGAGATCACATTGGTGGAAAAAGAGTGTTATGGCATAAGCCGCACATTGAGGTCCCGCGGTCTTGCGGATGTCAGGACATTGCAGACTAGGAGTCATGCAGCTTTGGGGTAGTTATTCATGGGATATCATGAGACAGGATGGGGTTTTTCACCGTTCATGATCTGCGCTGGAGCAGCGGGTGTATATTGGGGGGGCATACCAGTCTTTGTGGATATCTCTATCTCATGTCATCAATATATTTCTCCCTTGTAACTCTGTGTTCTGTTACATATGAATGAAGAAGACAGTGTTCTATTCCTGTGTATTGTCTTCTATTCTGTCTTCATGTACTTTGTTGTTTATATAACGTAAGACAGTGTGAGGGTATTCCTTCCCGTAATGCTTATTGCTCCCTTGCGGGAAATAGACATTACATCTGGCGACCACGATGCATGATGGGCGACCTGCTGTGAACATGCATGCGCACTAGGTCGCAAGGTCCTCCTGACCCTGTGGTTCCAATTGTGGGGAGACGTCGGAGGAGAGGCAGTTAGGATGAATTTGTTTTTTCTACACCGTAGGCTGAGGAACATGTGTCTCCATCGCCAAGTCCAGTGCGTGGTAGGCGTATTCGGCGTGCACGACATACTCCACGTAGTCAGTCATGTCCTCCTGCCGTGCGCTCACCCTCACCTACTCATGTTGCTCCACCACCGTCTCCTATAAGCAGTCCTGGGGTTTCACCGCCGTTGTCCCCACCTCCTAGTGTTCGACAGCTACTTCCAGGAGGGGGTATAGTTGGGCAAGGGATTATTGCACAGCCAGTGGCGGGTGGTTAGATTAAGTATAGCCATTTTTGAGGTCTTTCAAAGGAAGACCCCGATGCACATCTGTGACAATTTAATAAAGTGTATCGATTGAATCATCCTGGAGCAGTGGTTCCTCTTCGTCAACAATCAGTGTTTGAATCTACACTTTCAGGGAAAGCTGCCAAATGGCTGTCAGAGTACCCTGACGATCACTTTCAAACGTATGTCGAAGGGTCCAAAGCGTTCTTGCGATGATTTAGAACAGAAAAGACGGTCCCTCAACATTTGGAAAAGCTTCGGACGCTACGCCAGAAGTCGTTGCAAGTGGAGTATTATGCATTTGTCGCTTCTATTCAAGATGAATTTCTTCAATTGCGAACGCAGAATAGCTTGGCCACTTATTTAGCATCTCATCCTGGTGATGTGATGATCAACATGAATGATCTTGATGCCTTAGCAGTGGAGATGCAGCAGGACCTGCACAATTTTTTGGAAACTCCAATGCAGAGTTGGAGGTCAAGGGTATCTGCTGATGTGTTAGCGCAACAACCAACTCAACAGGTTATGGTGAGGCAGCTTGAGCCGCCAAATAATGACAGAGGTAAGAACATTGTCCAAGAAGGTTTTGATATTTCTGATTGGGCAAAAGCTACCTAAGAATGTGCTGAGGCCCATGCTCATGTCTCTCGTTTGCAGCGAGTGATTCATCGTCTTCGTAGGGAGCGGCACCGAGTCTGTTTTTGGGTAGAGACATTGGCTCATTATTTTTCACTCATTCTTCCGCCATGTCCACCTTTTTGGCCTGTGCTAAACAAATATTTGTCTCGGCATTATCCTATTCATACACCTCTTGCCCCTTTACCACAAGCACCTCAATCGGTTTCCTTATCGGTTTTCTTACCAACGCAATTCATTCCAAGGGATCCTTCGCCGGAGCAACCTGAGATTGATCCACAGCTGTTGGCGGAGGTGTATCGAGCTCATCGGCAAGATTTTTAGGGATTTGGCTACATCGATATTTCTTCTTCACCGGACCACGAGGAGGAACAGCAATCGGAACCTTCGACACGAAGGGGCTAGAGATGTGGGTTCACGCAATCCACCATGCGTGCCAGGTGTTATGGCATAAGCCGCACATTGCGGTCCTACGGTCTTGAGAATGTCAGGACATTGCGGACTAGGAGTCATGCAGCTTTGAGGCAGTTCTTCATGGGATATCATGAGACAGGACAGGGTTTTGCACTGTTCCCGATCTGCGTTGGAGCAGCGGGTGTATATTAGGGGGCATACAAGTCTTTGTGGATATCTCTATCTCATGTCATCAATATATTTCTCCCTTGTAATTCTGTGTTCTGTTACATATGAATGAATGGTGTTCTCTTCCTGTGTATTATCTTCTATTCTGTCTTCATGTACTTTGATGTTTATATAATGTAAGACAGTGTGAGGGTATTCATATGAATGAATGGTGTTCTGTTCCTGTGTATTATCTTCTATTCTGTCTTCATGTACTTTGATGTTTATATAATGTAAGACAGTGTGAGGGTATTCATTCCCGTAATGCTTATTTCTCCCTTGCGGGCATAGACATTACAAAGAGATCGATGAAATGAAAGCTATTGCTGTGGAGGCTATGCATATACATGATGTGGACGAGATGTATGGATCTCTATGGCGATCCATCAGGGAAGTGAACAATACAAATAAGACATTTTTTAATGAGTGCTCTTTGAAATCAGACCCTACCTACCTTTTACAATGTTATGTCACATGGGTTCTTTGTAACCGTGACCTTGATGGTAATGCAATCTCTCTGTCTCTCTCTCCCTCTCTCTCTCTCTCTCTCTCTCTCTCTCTCTCTCTCTCTCTCTAGCAATACGCTTCCCCAATAACTCATTTATATATGAGTCTCCCTCTAGCAACACATGTCTGTAGAAGCTTATATTGCATGAGTATGTATGTAAACATATACTCTCTCTAGCAACACATGTCTGTAGAAGCTTATATTGCATGAGTATGTATGTAAACATATACTCTCTCTAGCAACACGCTTCCTGCAACAACGTTAACTTATATATATATATATAAGTTGTTGTGTGTTGCTAGAGAGAGGGAGATTGCATAAACAATGTTGTTGCAAAAATGTTTTGATAAAGGGAGAGAATATATATATGATTTGCTAACCAACTCCCCCTTCACCTAACCCCCCCCCCCCCTAGATTTTGTTTCTTGTTCTTTCCCTTCTTCCTTCTACCCCTTGATGGACCCTCGATCCCTAACTGATATGTATCTAATGCCTTCACCTCACAGAGTTGATGTAATGTTTTTTTTGGTCCCATGGGTCATATCTGACCTTTGTGGACGATAATTATCTCTCTCTCTCTCTCTCTCTCTCTCTCTCTCTCTCAACACACTTCCACACTTGATACTAGAGGGAGAGCATATATGAGTTACTGCAAAAGAGTGTGTGTGTGTGTGTGTGTGTGTGTGTGAGTGAGTGAGTGAGAGAGAGAGAGAGAGAGAGAGAGCTTCTAATCAAAATCTTGATCTAAGTCGTAAAAAAAAGACTTTAAAAATGACGTGCAATAGCTGCTTGTGAGTAGTTCTTGTATAGTAATCAATATTTTTCATAAGTCCTTTTCTTGCTCTACCACGATCCACCTTCCAATACTCCGCCACCCAGTGGTAGATACCCACCACTTCACACCTTGGCTTGAAACAAGGCATGATCTTGGGCTCTGTTCTTGTTGTGCTTGCATGATCGGTGCACTCCATGTTGCCATGAATATGCCACATTGCCTCCCTCTTGGACATAGAATGCTTATGTGTAAATGAGAGAGATAAAGAATGTGTCATAGGTTATACATTAGAATAGGAAATTGAAAGGTCTTTGTGAAAATGCGCACTTATCAAAACAAACTTAATGAAAATTTCTGATACTGGTAGGCTTGATATTAAACTGCCTCGATACCTGCGTAGATTCCCTACATTAGCCTAATTTTACTGAAGTAAAACCGTCAGAGCATAGACAGGTTTCGAACCTTGGCCGTGGGTGTGTGAAACCCTCAGATAATACACTAGCCAGTATTAAGGTGATTTCAGGGTGCACGCTTTAAGATTTTAAAAAAACTCAGCTGCTGGCTGCGAGAGCTGTCAGCTGCAGATTTTTTGCACTTGTCAGCTTCTTTGCTTGTACTTGGTTGCCTCCTTGCAATTCTTTGTCAGCTCGTCGTCTCCACGCTCTTCGACAATAGTATCTTGCCAAGATTCGCTGCAGAAAAACATTTTCTGAAATCGTTGAGACATACTAAATGCATGCAAGACCTAAACAAACGATTAACTTTGAGGGTTTTATAGAAGGGGGTATATTAAGGTGTCCTTCAATACAGTAAGCACTAAGCGCCCCGTCTCTCCCTCCCTTTTAGTTTTGAACGTATTGAAAGATTCCCTTTATCAGAGCACGCGAGGCTTATATAAAAGAGCCCGCCTTACAATATTCACTTTAAGAACACCATCTAAAGCGAACCAGGAGTGGCGTTAATAAAAAGAGGAGTGGGTATGGCGGCGCAACAGATGGTACTGTGCGGGCTAGTGGTGATAGCGGCGCTAGTACTGCCGGACACAACGGAAGGCGGCCGGGCCTTTGACAGAAGCTGGAAGCTGATTCCGACGTCTGATCATCCAGTGGACGCGAACCCTCCTCAAGTACAAGACAGCAGCAGGTGGCGCGTCGATAACAAAGGCAGAATTTCTTATTGCCCTCAATATGGAGCTTGCTCGCACAACGGATTCCCCATTCCCACAATTATAACTACTGATGCCAATTCCTGGGAGGATAACGCTGTGATCCAGGATCTGGTTCGTGCCGGCGGCCAGCTAGGTCGCGACGTCGTCCCCACTGAGAAAAATGCTCGTGCCGTGCCCCCTGGTCGTCAACATGTTGGCCAATATTTCATGCGTTCGCTTCCGCCCGATTTTACCAATCCCGCCGATCTTCAACATTTCCTCAACCAGCTCACTAATTACATCTTTCTAGTCTTGAGTTAATTGTGGCCCCTTTTACACCTCATCATCCGCTCTCCACATCATGTACCTTGTTGTCACAGTATAATTTCCCTTACCCATCTCGCTCTCTCTCTCTCTCTCTCTCTCTCTCTCTCTCTCTCTCTCTCTCCACGTACGCTTCCAATCACTTCAAGTGAGATTGAGGAGATTTTAGTGAGATGTCAGACCTTTTGATTTTCTTCTCTTACTATCACCAGGTTATGGCATTTCCCTCTTGAATAACATGTCTTGAGTTCATCTCTCTTCGTGGATAAATCTCCTCGTGGATACTTTGGTCACTCCAACTCTTATGTATGCAGCTCGCATAGGGCCCGTAGGATTTTCATAGAACGAGTGGAAATAGATACACAAGCCTCGAGTCAGTACGCTATTAAGGATGATTCACACCAAACCCTTCATACCACATGGTCTAATGTGAGCTCATGTTGATGCTCATCCTATGGTGATTGCTACCTTTTGATCAGACAATGGGGTATACAAAGACTTCGAGGGTTGAGCTCGGGATGAGCAATGACATAGATGGGATCATCGTTGTTCAGATAGTCATGTCCTTCTTCAGTGACTATGGGAAACACCTCTACATGTGCATACCGTTTGCTATTGCCATTTAGCCTATGAGTTGTAAGCTTCTAAGAAGGGTTGCATGGAGAGTTTTCAACCATATTGCCACTCCAACATTATGCATAAATAAAGCCCAAGCCTATCTTGTACATACAATATGCAAATGTATTAGTACTAGCCTTTTTGTGTATCAAGTCCACTTTTTCAAAAGTGTGTGTACCTCTCTCTCTAACTGTGTAAGCTACAGCTGCCTTCACCTTCAAGCCACCTTGCGCTTATTGCCTTCGAACCCAACAACCAATATTAGAGCACCAGGTTATGCTAGTTAGGTTTCCCATTATTCATTTGTGTAATTAGAATTCCCTAATTTTTATTTTGCATTGGGGCACTCACATTTTGCATTGATTGTGTGTTCAATTTCTCAAATAGTGTTTTGTATCTTGCATTTGGTTTTGCAGTACCACTATTCGGCTCCGATTTTGCATATATTTATTCCTTTGATTACTCTTTGTGTGAATGTCTATTTGAAGTGTTACTCGTGTGTAGACACCGAACTCAACAAGAGCTTTTCATTGAGCTCTTAGTCTTTGCGTTCAGGAGATCGTAACATTGTGGATTGGTTTGCAAAAGATTGATTGTTTCAACTAATTATGGCCCCTTTCTAGTCTTCAGTTAATTATGGCCCCTTTCACACCTCATCATCCGCTCTCCACATTCTGTACCTTGTTGTCACAATATAATTTTGCTTACCCAGCTCTCTCTCTCTCTCTCTCTCTCTCTCTCTCTCTCTCTCTCTCTCTCTCCGTATGCTTCCAATCGCTTCAAGTGAGCTTGAGAGGATTTTAGTCAGATGTCAAACCTTTTGATTTTCTTCTCTTATCAGGCTCAAATTTGTACAATATATAAGCATGTGTGAACTCCCTAAACACATGTCTAATGAGCTCCCTTGGTAGTGCATCTGCTATGCCACAATAGAGACATAGTTTTTCGTACATGTCCTAGAAAATGGTATATTCTTTCTATCACCCAAGTGTGATAGACTCGTTATGGCCTTTCCCTCTTGAATAATAGGTTTTGAGTTCATCTCTACTCATGGATAAATCTCCTTGTGGATACTTTGGTGACTCCAAATCTTATGTATGCAGCTCGCGTAGGGCCGATAGGATTTTCATAGAATGAGTGGAGATAGATAGAGACGCCTCGGGTTATTACGCTATTAAGGATGGTTCACACCAAACCCTCCATACCACATGGTCTAATGTAAGCTCATGTTAATGCTCATCCTATGGTTCTACCTTTTGATCAGACAATAGGGTATTCAAAGACTTAGAGGGTTGAGCGGGCTGAGAAACGACATAGATGGGATCATCGTTGTTCAGATAGGCATGTCCTTCTTCAGTGACTATGGGAGACACCTCTACATGTGCATACCTTTTGCTATTGCCATTTAGCCTATGAGATGTAAGCTTCTAAGAAGGGCTACAGGGAGAGTTATCAGCTAGATAGCCACTCCAACTTTATGCATAAGTAAAGCTCAACCCTATGTTGTACATACAATATGCAAATGTATTATTACTAGCCTTTTTGTGTACTAAGTCCACGTTTTCAAAAGTCTGTGTAACTCTCTCTCTAATTGTGTAAGCTATCGCTACCTTCACCTTCAAGACATCTTGCGCTTATTGACTTCGAACCCAACAACCAATATCAGAGCACCAGGTTATGCTAGTTAGGTTTCCCATTATTCATTTGTGTAATTAGAATTCCCTAATTTTTATTTTGCATTGGGGCACTCACATTTGCATTGATTGTGTGTTCAATTTCTCAATTAGTGTTTTGTATCTTGCATTTGGTTTTGCATTACCACCGTTCGGCTCCGATTTTGCATATATTTATTCCTTTGATTACTCTTTGTGTGAATGTCTATTTGAAGTGTTACTCGTGTGTAGACACCGAAGTCAACAAGAGATTTTCATTGAGCTCTTAGTCTTTGCATTCAGGAGATCATAACATTGTCGATTGGTTTGCAAAAGATTGATTGTTTCAGCTAATTATGGAACCTTTCTAGTCTTCAATTAATTATGGCCCCTTTCACACCTCATCATCCGCTCTCCACATTCTGTACCTTGTTGTCACAATATAATTTCGCTTACCCATCTCTCTCTCTCTCTCTCTCTCTCTCTCTCTCTCTCTCTCTCTCTCTCTCTCTCTCTCTCTCGCTCTCTCTCTCTCTCTCTCCACGTATGCTTCCAATCACTTCAAGTGAGCTTGAGAGGATTTTAGTTAGATGTCAAACCTTCTGATTTTCTTCTCTTAGCAAGCTCAAGTTTGGACAAAATATAAGCATGTGTGGACTCCCTAAACACATGTCTAATGAGCTCCCTTGTTAGTGCATCTGCTATGCCACAATAGAGAGTTAGTTTTTTGTACATGGCCTAGAAAATGGTATATTCTTTCTATCACCCAAGTGTGATAGACTGGTTATGGCATTTCCCTCTTGAATACTAGGTCTCGAGTTCATCTCCATCATGGATAGAAGGAGTGGAGATAGATAGAGAGGCCTCCGGTTATTACGTTATTAAGGATGATTCACATCAAACCCTCCATATCACATGGTCTAATGTGAGATCATGTTGATGCTCATCCTATGGTGATTGCTACCTTTTGATGAGACAATGGGGTATTCAAAGACTTCGAGGGTTGAGCTCGGGATGAGCAACGATATAGATGGGATCATTGTTGTTCAGATAGGCATGTCCTTGTTCAGTGACTATGGGAGACACCTCTAAATGTGCATACCTTTTGCTATTGCCATTTAGCCTATGAGTTGTAAGCTTCTAAGAAGGGTTGCATGGAGGGTTATCAGCTAGATAGCCACTCCAACTTTATGCATAAATAAAGCCCAAGCCTATGTTGTACATATAATATGCGAATGTATTTTTACTAGCCTTTTTGTGTATTAAGTTTATGTTTTCAAAAGTGTGTGTAGGTCTCTCTCTAACTATGTAAGCTATGGCTGCCTTCACCTTCAAGCCACCTTGATCTTATTGCCTTCAAACCCAACAACCAGTATCAGAGCACCAGGTTATGCTAGTTAGGTTTCCCATTATGCATTTGTGTTAGAATTCCCTAATTTTTATTTTTCATTGGGGCATTCACATTTTGCATTGATTGTTTGTTCAATTTCTCAATTAGTTTTTTGTATCTTGCATTTGGTTTTGCATTACCACCGTTCGGCTCCGATTTTGCATATATTTATTCTTTTGATTACTCTTTGTGTGAATGTCTATTTGAAGTGTCACTCGTGTGTAGAAGCAGAACTCAACAAGCGCTTTTCATTGAGCTCTTAGTCTTTGCATTCAGGAGATCATAACATTGTCAATTTGTTTGCAAAAGATTGATTGTTTTAGCTAATTATGGCCCCTTTCTAGTCTTCAGTTAATTATGGCCCCTTTCACACCTCATCATCCGCTCTCCACATTCTGTACCTTGTTGTCACAATATAATTTTGCTTACCCATCTCTCTCTTTCTCTCTCTCTCTCTCTCTCTCTCTCTCTCACATTCTGTACCTTGTTGTCACAATATAATTACGCTTACCCATCTCTCTCTCTCTCTCTCTCTCTTTCTCTCTCTCTCTCTCTCTCTCTCTCTCTCTCTCTCTCTCTCTCTCTCTCTCTCTCTCTCTCTCCACGTATGCTTCCAATCACTTCAAGTGAGCTTGAGAGGATTTTAGTCAGATGTCAAACCTTTTGATTTTCTTCTCTTAGGAAGCTCAAGTTTGGACAAAATATAAGCATGTGTGGACTCCCTAAACACATGTCTAATGAACTCCCTTGTTAGTGCATCTGCTATGCCACAATAGAGAGTTAGTTTTTTGTACATGGCCTAGAAAATGGTATATTCTTTCTATCACCCAAGTGTGATAGACTGGTTATGGCATTTCCCTCTTGAATACTAGGTCTCGAGTTCATCTCCATCATGGATAGAAGGAGTGGAGATAGATAGAGAGGCCTCCGGTTATTACGCTATTAAGGATGATTCACATCAAACCCTCCACATCACATGGTCTAATGTGAGATCATGTTGATGCTCATCCTATGGTGATTGCTACCTTTTGATGAGACAATGGGGTATTCAAAGACTTCGAGGGTTGAGCTCGGGCTGAGCAAGGACATAGATGGGATCATCGTTATTCAAATAGGCATGTCCTTCTTCAGTGACTATGGGAGACAACTCTACATGTGCATACCTTTTGTTATTGCCATTTAGCCTATGAGTTGTAAGCTTCTAAGAAGGGCTACAGGAAGAGTTATCAGCCAGATAGCCACTCCAACTTTATGCATAAATAAAGCCCAAGCCTATGTTGTACATACAATATGCAAATGTATTATTACTAGCCTTTTTGTGTATTAAGTGCACGTTTTCAAAAGTCTGTGTATCTCTCTCTCTAACTGTGTAAGCTATCGCTACCTTCACCCACTACAAGAGGTTGTGTGGTCTTGTGACGCAGTTAGCGACGGAAATACACTGGGTTTTTATAACCCCCGGCGTCGCTAATAGTGTCGCTACGAGAGCGTTGCTATACGCGTCGCTACATGCGTCGCATATAGCGACGTCTATAGCGACGTTTAAAGAGAAGTCTATAGCGACGCTCAAAGCGACGCTACAGAGCCATAAATAGCGACGGTTATAGCGACGCCCATGAGAAGTTTTTTTTGGTGACAGGGCATTGAATTCCCTGCCACCCATCAACCATATTGTACTTGATTTACTTTTTAAAAAAAGTGCAAGGGTAGATAATAGACCCAAAAAAGTCACCCACAAGACGCATTGTTTGCAAAATTGACAAGCGTAAAATTGACAATTGTACACATCATCGGGAAAATGAATTGATTGCCAAATGTAATAATGACAATTGTACAACATCATAGGCATAAAGAATTGATTGCCAAAATGAACTGCGGTGACAAATGTAATAATATACATGGTTCAAAAAGACGTATAAAATCCGTCTCATGATACATAAGCTATGAGAAACCCTAAACTAATGCTATCTAGCTACGGCTAAACTGACGTCGTTTAGTCAGACGTCTCATCGCGTCCAAGCGGCGTATCTGTCGGATTCTGCAAAAAAAGACAATAAGACAGCTTTCAGTAAGTATAAACATATAACGACATTTATAAAACAATACAAAAAATAGAAAAGAGTAAACCCTAATACTAACCATGCCGCCGCGAGAACTGAGAATGTCCATCAGGGCGTTTAAGCCCTTCCTGCCTGCGTACTCGCGCTCGTACGGTGTGGGATCACGTCCTGTCATCGACCACTGTCAAAACATACAAAGATTTCATTATGTTAGAATTAAAAAACTCATAAACCCTAAACTATCGAACATAAAGAGCAATGCGAAAACACTTACAAAATCGGCCTCAAATGATGCCCATCCACCGCTCCCCAAGTGGTGCGAGCTCCCTGCCTCTACTCGCGCTCTGGTTGCATCCTTTTGTTGCTTCCACTTGTCGGGATTCTCGCGCGCTGCTTTCTTCGCATTCTTCCAATCTTCTTTGGCCAGCCAATCTGGCCTGTTCCACCCATGCTTGATTGCTTTTTGCACTTCGGAACGCTTGTGTTTGCAGTATTCGCGCATTCGAATCTTCATCAGGTCTTCATTGAAGCGCTGATCCCGTGTTGGAACAGGAAACTCATCATGAAGTATGCTGATGACTCTGTTTTTTAAATCACTTTGTACTTCACTCCATTTGTTTAGTATGTAGTGTCTAAACAGCTGAGATCAAAGATCCATGATGATGCCGCCACTGAAGTCGACGGAGTAAGGCAAGCCCTTTGGCCGGTGACGCGTGAACCTGGGTGTCCCGGCAGGGGTCTCTAGCGGCGTGTCGATGGGGGTACAGACATCAGGTGTCTCCATTGGCGTCTGGGCCCCGAAGCGAGGAGTGTCGAGCGGGGTGGCTCCTGGCGGAGTAGGTAGAGGTGTGTAGCTGCTAGGAACAGTCAGCCGTGCAAAACCTGGCGTAGATGGCGATGCTGTGGCTGGTGTGGGGGTGGGCAAAGAAGGGGAGGGTAAAGAGCCTCGTCGAACACGAGGCGGTGTGGAAGCATCGGTGGCGGAATCCCCACGACAACCGCCACCGCCACCACTAGAGCGCCGGTGTCTAGACGAGTGTGAAGCTTGTCTCGTCGATGCCGAAGCTTCGGAGCGCACCGAATGCTCCGAAAGAGAGGGAGATGCGGATGGAGTAGGAACGCGCGATGATGCGCCAGAGCGATGACACTCCACGTACCACTGTCTCTGCTGCGGTGACAAAGAAGAAAGAAACTCCTCATCATCCATACCTGCATTAAAGACACGAATATTTAAACTTAATATTGAATGAATATAGTAGACAATGACGCAAAGACCATTAAATACAATGACGTAATGACGCATATAAATACAATGACGCAATGAATTGAGTGATCGAAGAGGCAAGTCGAAAACTCAGAATTTTCAATCAAAAGATGTGAGCGCGAGTAGAAAAGAACGGTATACACCATGGAAGGTACTTAGAGAGCCAGAGCTTTTACAACACGGAGCAAAATTGTTCAAATACAATATTTGTGGCTTTAAGAGATCTCTCTCTCATCCTCGCATAACTCAGCATAACTTCCTATATCTATATAGAGCTCTCCGTTTAAACACATATCCTCTGTTTCATTTTTTAGCTCCTCTGCATGCACCCCATATAGAGTAGTAGCATCTTGATGCTCGTCTGGCACCACCGCAGCGGCTTCTGATTGAGCATCTTCTCTGATCTCCTCCATTGATGCCGTTGTGATTGGCACATGGTAGCCTTCATACGTCCTTGCACTACGAGGGGCTACCTCTATGACGTACCACCAGTTTGATGTAGACTTTGTAGGATGAAATATTACCTGCCAGAGCCACATAACTTACATGAGAGCTTTCAAGCACATAACTTGTAAAAGGGGGATGTTAACTATTTACATACTTACTTGTTCACAATGCTCGGGTAGTACGAAAGTGTCTCTTAGGTCAGTCCATTTCTTAGTAGAATCCACCTCAAGAAAACCAGACTCTCCTCTACGCACAGTAGCGTTGCGACCCTCCATGATTATCTTGAACCATTGCACGTCGAACAAGTCGACAAAAAATCCTCTGTAATCGATCCTCAAAATCTCTTGCAGCGTGCCGAAGTAAGTGAGTTCCGCCACCACAGGATCTGCATCAGAGGAACGTCGTCGACTAGACTGTTGAAATGTTGCCATGATTCCACAATCTTGAGTAAAACGCTTTTTGTCGATTCGTTCCACCCTAAAATTGTCGACCTTTACACCATGCTGCTGTGTATGACTTATACTACAATGAACAAAGATTATGAGTGGCCGTTCAAACATTTAGAAATAAAGTCACTAGCTAGTCGTACATTGCAAACTTACCTTGGTCGCGCAACCCCGAGAGTACTCCCACTCTTCCTCAGTCACTTCGTCACCGCATTGTTGTGCGCTTTTCAATTGGTTGTGCAACCATCTTAAGCTCATGAAGGTTGGGAGGCTCTCCAGAACCGTCGGATAGTGCATCGGTGGTCGTCTTCCCCGTCTCCACTCGATTCGTGCCCTTTTTCGCTCTTGCTTTGCATCCTCATATTGTGAAATCCACTTTTGCATCACTGGATTGTGAAGCATGCAAAATCGGTTGATTTTATCCTCTAGATCTTCCGTCATCTTCTTCTCAACACCGAGATTGCACATGACAATCCCAGATATGCGCTCATCATCTATGGTTCGCAATAGCATGTCCCGAGCATTATCAAATCCGTCTAGCCACTCTCCAATGTACACTAGGGACTCTGATACCAACCAACCTTCTGCCATGCTACCCTCCGGACGTGCCTTTTGACGCACATATCCCTTAAGCGTTTTCATGAAACGTTCTAAGAAGAACATCCATCTGGAATGAACTGTGCCAGCTATTTCCACCTCATCAACTATGTGAACAAGAAGATGCACCTGAATGGTTAGCATGGTAGTAGGAAAATGTTTCTCAAACATGCACAGAAGCTCCGCAACATTTAGTTTGGCCAATGGTATGGAGTCTACATTGATCTCCTTTTGTGAGATCCATTGCACCAGCTTTGCAAGTTTGTAGATTGTGTTACGGATGTCGAGAGACAAACATCCCTCAATGGCAACATAAGACCCTCGTTGAGAGATAGGTGTTTCGGTTGGACGGTCCCACATCCTCGTCACTACTCATAATGAGGATAAAAATCTTATAACCTGGACAACAAATTTAATATTCTATTGGCATTCTTTGTCTTATCTCTCTCTCTCTCTCTCTCTCTCTTTACCTCACATTCTCTAGTCATGTCCAATCCCTGCACACCTCGGTCTAGAGGTGCACGGAGATCAGAACCACCGGGTTATAATCTCTACTTTATTGGTCAATACCTATATTTGTGGGTACAAGAAATCTACAGACCCACGTCTACATGATACTGCATGTAGTGGACAAAACCCCTTTGCCTCTTCTCTAGCTGTAGCACTTCACAGCATCTTAACATCTTTTCACAGTAGATCTTTTCACTGTTCGTCTAACTCTAAACCCTAAACCGTAAGTAATTCTTGCGTGGACTCGATCTAACGTAAATAAGCGTAAATCTAAATAAACGTAAATCTAACTAAAAATAAACCTAAATCTAATTTAACGTAAGTCTACATCTAACCTAATCTTTAACGTCTTTTGGGATAGTTTCCTACGACATTAAAACTCTCTTCTTCTTGTGTGTGTGTGTGTGGATAAACCTAAATAAACCTAAGTCTAATCTAATATAACATAAATCTAAATCTAACGTAAATTATGCTATATTAAAAACAAAGAACTAAACTAACAGGGATTATAAGAACCTTAAAACTGATTTAACACATAATTTTTCACATAACTCGGCAAGAGTTGGCATTCTCATCACTAAAGATGTGAGAGTTAACTTCCGGCGGTGACGCTGCCTCATCTCCATCCACATCTGACGACATCAATTGGCCCTTTAGACCGTTCTTGCTCTTGTTACTAACTTTGAAGTTGTTGTTGAATGACTAGAGGTTGTCTAGATGGTCATTGTGTCGGGGATGTAGTGACTCTTGCCGCCCTGAAGATCCACCTTCTTCCCTATCTTCTGAGACATTTCACCAGTACTTTTAGATCGACGGAGCCCACCATGAGTGAAGGCAGCAATACCCTATATTCCATTGAGGGCTTTCTTCACCCGCTTCATGCAGGCATCGCAGTCTATGGAGACCTAAATCTAATCTAATATAACGTAAATCTAAATCTAGCGTAAATAAACATAAATCTAATTAAAAATAAACCTAAATCTAATTTAATTTAACTTAAATAAACCTAAATCTAATTTAATGTAAGTCTACATCTAACTTAATCTTTAACGTCTTTTAGGATAGTTTCCTACGACGTTATAACTCTCTTCTTCTTGTGTGTGTGCGCGTGTGTGGATGTGTGTGCCAATAAAAAGAGATAAATGGTATAACATTTCTATCACCCATGCCAAGTATGATAGATTGGTTATGCCATTTCCCTCTTGAATAATAGGTCTTGAGTTCAACTCCTCGTCGGCTAGATCTTTAGGTCTTTTAATTTTAATTATTTTCCTACGACGTTAAATTAGTTTCTCTGTCTTTCTCTCTCAATGTGTGTGCGTTTTTTTGTTTATGCATGTTTTCTCTCTCTTTTCCTCTCTCAATGTGTGTGTTTTTTGTTTATGCATGTTCTCTCTCTCTTTTCCTCTCTCAATGTTTATGCATGCTCTCTCTCTCTTTTCCTCTCTCAATGTGTGTGTGCATTCTTTGTTTATGTATGTGTGTGCGTTTTTGTTTATGTTTGTACTCTCTCTCTCTCTCTCTCTCTCTCTCTCTCTCTCTATCTCTCTCTCTCTCTCAAAAACACATGTGTGTGTGTGTGTATGTGTGTGTGTGAGAGAGAGAGAGAGGGACAGAGAAAGAGAGTGAGGAGAGGGAAGAAGCATACCTGGCTCTCCTTCCTCTCCTCGTGTGTGTGTGTGTGTGTGTGTGGAGAAGAAAGAGAGAGAGAGAGAGACAGAGAGAGAGGGAGAGCGTTACCTGCTCCTTGCTTGAGGGCGCCGAAAAACTCAGATCTGAGATCTGAGTTTTTGGGCGCTCTCTGTTATTTTTTTAGCCCAGTCGGCGTCGCTATGAGCGTCGTAAATTTACTTGTAAATTTGCGACGCTCATAGCGACGCTGGATTTATTTTTTTTGAGCGTCGCTAATATGAATAGCCTCTTGTAGTGACCTTCAAGCCAACTTGAGCTTATTGCCTTCGAACCCAACAACCAGTATCAGAGCACCACGTTATGCTAGTTAGGTTTCCCATTATTCATTTATGTAATTAGAATTCCCTAATTTTTATTTTGCATTGGGGCACTCACATTTTGCATTGATTGTGTGTTCAATTTCTCAATTAGTGTTTTGTATCTTGCATTTGGTTTTGCATTACCACCGTTCGGCTCCGATTTTGCATATATTTATTCCTTTGATTACTCTTTGTGTGAATGTCTATTTGAAGTGTTACTCGTGTGTAGAAGAAGAACTCAACAAGCGCTTTTCATTCAGCTCTTAGTCTTTGCATTCAGGAGATCGTAACATTGTCGATTTGTTTGCAGAAGATTGATTGTTTCAACTAATTATGGCCCCTTTCTAGTCTTCAGTTAATTATGGCCCGTTTCACACCTCATCATCCGCTCTCCACATTCTGTACCTTGTTCTCACAATATAATTTTGCTTATCCATCTCTCTCTCTCTCTCTCTCTCTCTCTCTCTCTCTCTCTCTCTCTCTCTCTCTCTCTCTCTCTCTCTCTCTCTCTCTCTCTCTCTCTCTCTCCACGTATGCTTCCAATCACCTCAAGTAAGCTTGAGGGGATTTTAGTCAAATGTCAAACCTTCTGATTTTCTTCTCTTATCAGGCTCAAGTTTGGACAATATATAAGCATGTGTGGACTCCCTAAACACATGGCTAATGAGCTCCCTTGGTAGTGCATCTGCTATGCCACAATAGAGAGTTGGTTTTTCATACAGGGCCTGGAAAATGGTATATTATTTCTATCACCCAAGTGTGGGTAGACTAGTTATGCCATTTTTCTCTTGAATAACAGGTCTTGAGTTCAACTCTCGTCGTGGATACTTTGATCACTCCAACTCTTATGTATGTAGCTCGCGTAGGGCCCCTAGGATTTTCATAGAAGGAGTGGAGAGAGATACAAAGGCCTCGGGTCATTATGGTCTAATGTGAGCTCATGTTGATGTTCATCCTATGGTGATTGATCACGTTTTGATCAGACAATGGGGTATTCAAAGACTTCGAGGGTTGAGCTCAGGATGAGAAACGACATAGATGGGATCATGGGTAGGGCTTGGCCCAAGAGGCTTCTTAGGCATTTCCTACCTAGAGGAGGAGCCACACATGCTACGCTACAATAGAGATTTAGTTTACCATACATGGCCTGGATATGGAGAGACTTTCCCAATTCAATATAATTTCAATGCATGGGTTACAAAATAGTTTGATATAGGTAATTATAGGTTCAAGATAGGTGGTGCAATGGTTTAGCATTCATGGTGTGTATGTGCATATACTTAGCGAGACTTAGAGAGAGAGAGAGAGAGAGAGAGAGAGAGAGAGAGAGAGAGAGAGAGAGAGAGAGAGAGAGAGAGAGAGAGAGAGAGAGAGAGAGAGAGAGCATAAGCTCAAAATGATTGTGAGACTATACATTAAGAAAGATAGAATACATGCCTCTCATGTAGGTATCATAAGAGGTAACATCATGGGCACATCATGGGGTGAAACCTCACCCTATACATCATCATCCTAGGTAAAGGTAGACACAAGCTAGCACATGATTCCTGCCACATTGGCATCCTAGTAGAGTAGAGAGGGTACACAGAAACAAGGTACAATGTATATGAAAAATCCCATAAATTCTAACCAACCGCCCCTTGATATTTGGATTCTGACAAGTGACATTTTGATGTAGAACACCCCAATCCAGGAGACAAAGCTACCATTTCCAATTTAGGAGATCATCACCAATCCAAGAGACAGAACACACGTCTCTAGCTCAAGAGAAAAACTAGAAAACACCTACCCTCAAAAATATGTATATAGACTAAGACCACACTAATCTAAGAGATTTCCAACAAGATACACTAAGAGGTAATGTAATGGAAATGGCCTACGAACGTTGAGAATTGAGCGGAATTAAGAGAATTAGATATAAATTTTTTGTGAGACTACTTTGAGAGCATAGAGTGTGAACTTAATTGATGGTAGCAACATAATCATAGTACTTAGTTAACTTGGCATGAACAATACTTTTGCAAGATAGAGAGAGTTTAGAGAACTTGACAACAATTGAGGACCGGATTTATGTGGAGCCGGCCCCCCCTCAAATAGGCATTTGTAGTATAGATTCTCCCATTAAGAGAGAATTGGTACAATACATTCTCTGTGTTCCTTGTCACCTAGGTGATGCAATGAAGATGGAAACCTTCATGCATCACGAGAATAACATAAACTTTACAAAAAGCATTAACTATCCCAAGCCTCAGTCCCAAGGCGTCAAACACCTTTGAAGGTGGAGAGAGCTAGCGGGGAATGAGGGTAGGGAAGAGGAAGAAGAAACATTCCATAGGAGAAAGAAATAGTTTCTCACTTTTCATCACTCTTCTTGCTAGAATACAACATAGTAATGAAGATAGAGAAGATGGCAAGCTTAACCACTGAAGCATGGCCCTTGGTTGGATTTGCATTCCATAGCAAAGAGTGTTGTTCTAGGTTCTCAACTTCCCTACTAGCTTGGAGAAGGAGACACAGCTCTTGCACTTTGCACTTCACACAATGAGAGTGTGTGTGGGAGAGTATACCCCCCAACAAAGCCCCCTTCTTCCTCTGGTCGACCCCCCCTTGTAGCTCATGATTGAAGCTCATTGGACCCCTCCACGCCTAACCAATCACATGAAAGAGGCATATCAAGCAGCAAGGGTAGCCTTGGGACAAGTGTCCCCCTTTTACCTTTGAAAGAGAGGACTTGATAAATGCAAAAAAAAATTAATCAAATTAACTAATTTATCATTGAACCCCTTGGGAGTCCAACCAATAGGCTCTAGGCACACCATGAGGGCAACATGGGTAGGGGCTTGACATGTGTCTTTGCTACCTCTTGAGGCTAGGGATTACCTTGTGTGTGTGTGTGTGTGTGTGTGTGTTCTGTCTCATCCCCCTAGCTTTAGGGTTCGCCCCCTCTCTTGTAGGGAGGTTTTTTACTTTTGGAGCACAAGCACCTTAGTTAGAAAGCACGACAAAGCACCTCAATCTTGGGTAGTGTTCCCACAAGAACCTCAAGCTCCCTAGTCAGCAAGCACGAGAAGCAACTCAAGCATCTTAGTGAGCAAGCACGACAAAGCATCTTAGTGAGCAAGCACGACAAGCACCTCAAGCAACTCAAGCTTTGGACGGGTTCCCACCTCAAGCACAACCCTAGCTTACCTAAGGTCAAAAGACTTTTAACACTAACCTTGGAGGTCTTCAATGAAGATAACCCTAAGGTATTTAAGCTCCATTGGCTAGCCTTGCTCTTTGACATACCATCTCTCATTTGGACCCCTTAACCATTGGCCCTTTGTTGAGATAGATTTGTAAGCACGTGTCTATATTCTAACCCTTGTCCCCGTTTATTCCCTCACATTAAATGATTAGGTTAATATGATAAAATCATTTGGTTTGGTTAGATATTATGTTTTATGAATTAACCACTCTCTTGAAATCATACTCATCCTCAACTACGAGGTAGAAGAGGTAAAGCCTTAGTCATTAGTGAGTGTTTCTTAGCGACTAGAGGATCCCTTTTTACCCTACGACATAATTCCAAAACGGATGAATTATCCATTTGATGCTTGGGAGACATAGCTGCCGCAAGCATGTCTGCTCTTTAGTCAATTTCATTCTCCCAAGTAGAGTGACAAATTCTACTTGGTGTTTGAGAGACGTTATCATCACAAACATGGTTCTAAGCATGCATACTACTTAAATTTGTGCACAATAAAAGGATAATCATACCATGTCTTAGTAGCTTTTCTTCATGCCGAAGAATACATTTGGGTTGTAACACCTCTTCTTTGTCTTCGATTTCGGGAGGGTCTTCATTCAATAATTGGTTCACTTGGGGACTCTCCTTTGTAGGGCTTAAGTAGGCTCACATGAAAAGCATTGTGTATGAGCCAATGGTTGGAAAACTTGAGTTGATAAGCCATCTCATTGATTGGTTTCAAGATATCAAAAGGACCATAGTACCTTTTTGCTAATTTAACACATTATTTTTTATGGCACGTACAATTTTTGCCTGTCGTTTGTCTCAATCAAGACTTGGGAAACTTAAGTAAGGCCCAATCATTTTCTTTGAATGTTAAGGCCCTTCTGTGCTTGTCAGTAATAACTTTTTGCATTTGTTGAGAGATGGATATAGCCTCCTTAATCTTTTGAAAAGATTCTTATATGTCACTGCTATACTGATCGGCATCGAAGATCTTCCCATGTACTTTAAGTAGCCAGGGACTTTTTGGTCTTCCCTCAATGATTTCAAGAGGTGATTTTCCCATAGAAGTATGTACAGTATTTTTTTATGCATACTCTACAAGAGGTAAGTACTTTTTCCATTGTGAGCGTTGATCTACTTCTGTAACATAAGTCTTCAGTAGATCGAGTATCGTAAGATTGGCTATCTCAGTTTGGCCATCCATTTGTGGGTGATAGGATAAAGAGAAATTCAATCTTGTACCTAAATTTTCAAAAAGACCTTTCCAAAAATTAATGGTCATTCTAGGATCTCCATCTAACGCGATGGATGTTGGCAATGCATGGTGTTTGAAAATCTGAGATATGAAGAGAGTTGCCATTTGGTATGCCTTAATAGTCTTTTTGACAGAATAAAGTACACTTGTTTGATGAATCTGTCGACTATTGTCCATATTCTCGTATTCTCATGGATAGACGTCGGTAATCCAAAGATAAAAATCCATGGATATACTCTGCCATGGTGAATTAGAGATTGGCAATGGCTGGAGTAATCCAGGTTTCTTCCCTCTATCATACTTAGACTTTTGGCATACCACACATTTTGAAACATACTCTTGTATGTCCAATTTCATGGTAGGCCAATAGAAATACATCTCTACTCCTGAAAGAGTAGGTTGAATGCCTATATGCACCGCATAGGGAGGAGCATGAGATTCATACATAAATTTCTCACAAAGGGAGTGGGTAACACATATCCTATTTCTGTGGAGAAGATAACCATCTTGGAAGGTGAATGGTCCCTCTTTCTACCCCAATGCAAGGGCTGACATTATGTCTTTAAAGTTAGGGTCAATAGCTTACCAATCTATCATAGAAGATATATAATTGTGAGTTGCTATAGACACCTCATTAACTTTTGGTCATTGTGAAAGTGCATCAGTCACTTGATTGTGCTTACTAGCAATGTGAGCAATATGAAAATAAAATTGCGAAAGAAAAATTTCCCACCTCATTTGTTTGTCGAAAAGCTTGGTTTGTGTCATGAAGTACTTGAGACTTTGGTGGTTTGTTCATAAAATGAATAGAGTCCCCAATGAATAGTGCTTCTATGTGTCTAGGGCATGTAGAATAGCTTAAAGCTCTTTCTCATAAATGCCCAAGACCCGTTCATTTTTATTGAGCCTTACTCTCATATGCTATGACATGCCCTTCTTGAAGCAAGACTACTCCAAAGAAATCACCACAAGCATCACATTGGATCTCAAATTGATTTGAGAGATCCAGAAGCATGAGGACTGGTTGGGAGGTAAGATTCTCTTTTAGCTTGTCGAAAGCATTTTTCTCCTCAACAGTCCATGAATACTTAACGTTCTTCTTTGTTAATTCATGTAATGGTCCTACTATTTGAGAGAATTTTTCTATGAAGCATCTATAGTATGCACACATACCAATAAAGATTCTTAGCTCATGTAGATTCCATGGGCTAGGCCATGCTTTTATTACCTCCCACTTTGATGGATCCGTTAGGATACCATCTTGAGATAAATATGACCTAAGTATTGAATCTCTTGAAGGAGAAATTCGCTTTTCTTTTGATTGAGAAAAAGATTGTTCCCCTCAATGTTTGAAACATCACTTGGAGATGTTGCTTGTGTTCCTCCAAGGACTTGGAGTAGATGATGATATCATCAAAGAACACTCCAATGAATTTGTGGTAGGGTTGAACATGGTTGGTGCACTAGTCAAGCCAAAAGGCATGAATATATATTCATAAAGACCAAACGTTGTACGAAACGTGGTCTTTAGGATATCTTCATTGTTGGAATTGTTGGAATAAAAACAAAATGTTGCTCCATTTTTCAAAAAAAAAAGGGACACAGGCACTATCAAAAAAACAAGAAATGTGTGATTCGACGGCCCATTGCATGACATAGAAGATTTTTTTGCTTGTACATAGAAAGTAACTCGTTTACATGAGGATAACTTGGAAATTAACACACAGGCACTTTGATAGAATATAAACGGCTACCATTGTCAGATTTTGATGGTCCATCTCCATCCTGAAGCCCGGGGAGTCTACTATGTAAAAATCGCATATAGCACAGTGAACAAAATCTATTTAAATAATCCCTTACACCCCTTATGTATGCATTTTGGAAAGAAAACTAGCACTTATGTATGAAAATTTTCATTTTCTCAATTAAAAAGCTCTTTATGTAAGCACATTTTTTTGTGTAAATGTACCTAGTTACAAATGACTTATTTTGTGCGCATGTGCGATCTTACATATTTCCTAGTGGACACCCCGGATCTTGAAGACACATACTTGGGCTTTTTAGTAGCAAATGGGTGGATGTTGGATCTTGAGATGCATGTTGGATTTCGCACATAACGACATGCTTTTTATGATGATTTTATAGACGACTTTATACATCCACCTCATAGTAAGGTTTGGGAGACCTAATTCGGTATACATTAGCAAAGGTATCTCTAATAGTCTTGACTTTGATGACTACTATCCTGTTCAAATTTCTTAACGTTACTTCATACTCTTTTATGATAATATAAAGGGATTTAATTGTAAGAGTACTTTATAGCAAGACGTTATGGCTTAACATAGACAAAGGCAAGGGATAATTGGTTTTGACCCATCTTTTAATTTAGAAACATTTAGCTAGGTTTCTCTTCATAAGGATAGCCTTAATCCTCAAGGGAGGGTCTCTTCTGAGATATCCATCATTGGATTTTTTGGAAATTCTGTTCAAAATACAAACAAAATGCTGTCCATTTTTTTCCAAATGAAAGTATATGTGATTACTAATAAAGGTATTGGACCTTTGCTTAGCAGGGAGTTTCTTTGTAATTTTTGATATGGTTAACACTAGGTTGGTAACCTAACAGGACATAAAAGTGTCCTTTCAGGGTTTTAAAAAAAACCTCCAAAACCATAGTAGATCCACTCATTTTGTAAAATCCTTTCATGAGGTTATAGTTCAAGGCCTACTACACATGGAAAAAATAAGAAACTTGTAAAATTTCTCATCTTCTGGTCACACCAAGCCTCCAAATTTGATGGACCAGTACATTTTCATCAAAACAGTCATTTCTTACGTTTTGTTGCATAAAAATAAGATTAGGGATTTTTCTAGGACTTGAGATAAATTCCCTAGTTAACTTCAATGGGTTGGTGATCAGAACATATGATTGCTTCTCACTCACTATTTTTTGTTTTTCCAAAAGAAATAGGTACAAAAAAGTTGAATTTTTACCATTCTGCAAACCTACCATCAAAGTTTCTATAGCCACGCTCAATACAAATAATATATGCATGTTTTCTTAGTTTCCTATTGTCCTTTACATTCATAAGGAGCCATGGAGCATGTCAAAAGAATAATACATATCTTACCAAGGGGAATCTTGGGGACAAAGATGAAGTGCTAAATACAGCAAACATGAAAAAACTGGGTTCAACATTATGAGTTGTAGAATCCCATATAAACTATTCAATATCTAGCCAAATTTGATCCTTATGACTAGATATGGTTACTACCTACAAAATTCATGTAGTTGTCACAACAAACTAACAATATTGAAAAAGCTATACTTGATATACTAGAATGTTTCGTTTTCTTCTATAATTGAAAAAATCAACCATCCTTGTCTACTATGCAAAATAGGGTATTAGGTGCCCCAAAACTCGAGGAATATTAGCTTTATGTTACAATATGCGACATAGAAAATCAAAACTGCATTTGGATATCATGAAAGCCACCAAAAAAATCATAGAAGAGCTAAAATTGGCTAAAAAACAGGATTTGACCATTTTTGTAATTTGGTCATAACTTACAACTTTAATATTTATTTCTCCCTAGAAGCATCATGACATGTTGAATACTACTAAAGATAGTTCTCTAGCATTATAGAACTCATAAAAATGAATTCTAAAGTGGTATAGTTGCAAAAAATTGAAAAAAGCCAAAAACAGGACCCGTTTTTTCACACAGTTTAGGTTGTGAAATGTTGTGCAAGGACAAGGTTAAAGATAGAATTGATATTCCAAAAAAATGTCGAGTTTTTTTTAGATCACGAGACAACTTTCTAGATAGATAGCACCTCAAAATCCATTTTGAAACTCTTGACATAATTCAAGGAAAATGGTCACTTATTTCTCCCTAGAAGCATTAGGACATGTTGACGACTACGGATGATAGTTCTCAAGCATTATAGACCTCACAAACATGATTTCTAGAGTGGTATAGTTGCAAAAAGTTGAAAAAAGCCAAAAAAAAGGACCCGTTTTTTCACACAGTTTAGGCTGTGAAATGTTGTGCAAGGACAAGGTTAAAGATGGAATTGATATTCCAAAAAAATGTCATGTTTTTTTCAGCTCATGAGACAACTTTCTAGATAGATAGCACCTCACAATCCATTTTGAAACTCTTGACATAATTCAAGGAAAATGGTCACTTAACAGGACATAAAAGTGTCCCATTACCAACCTAGTGTTAACAATAGAAAAAGTTTTTTTACACACATCCTCCCATGTTGTGCCATTTTTTTCTGTACATATGATTATTTTTGTAAACGTTATTTACTTGATCTCTGCCTAGTTGCGGGTTTCTTTGTAATTTTTGACAACAATAACAAGGGGAAGGGGCCATTGACACCGTCTTCCCAAGTAATGCCACTTTTGATGGGATTGTGTTTCTTGGATGGGGGCAAGTAAGAGGTTTCCTCCTTGGGATTACAACCACACCTGCAACAAAAACAAAAGATCACCCGTTGTTTGGCTATTTTTGTGATTGATAGATAGCCCTTGTATACGATTCTTTGATAATCTTATATATTCACAAGTAATGTAGTATATATTAATGTCAATTCTAAATGTCAAGTGTACTATTACCTCTATCATTATTGAAGATTACTTGTTATCTTATGTAGACATTGTTTTTGACTAGTATATACACACTATCTAGTCTGTAGTCCCATTGTATGGTTCAATAGGTTGTAAAATCATACTATTGTCGATAACCAATCTTCAATACACACTTACACATGCACACACACAAGCTCATTGCATGCAAATCCTTGGGTGTTTCTTGGAAACTTTGGACACGGTACTTTGTCATCTTCTTTAGGGCAGTTAGCCCAAAGACTATTTTTTGAAAGCTCAAAGGAGAGCTATGCCACGTTAGCGAAAAGACACAAATGAGATCGCGACTTTAGATTGTGAATTTTCATCGGTTCACTTTCTCTCTCTTTCTTTCTCACCTGACATTCAATTTCAAACTTCTTTTGCAAAGATACTTGCTTCCAATCTCTTGCGTAAGTACAATTCTCTCTCTCTCTCTCTCTCTCTCTCTCTCTCTCTCTCTCTCTCTCTCTCTCTCTCTCTCTCTCTCTCTCTCTCTCTCTCTCTCTCTCTCTCTCTCTCTCTCTCTCTCTCTCTCTCGTGCACATACGCACCCTTTGACACCAAAAAGACAAAAAAAAAGTAAGTATGAGGTGGGGTTGTGTGTTTGAGTACTGAGTAGTCAGTGGTCAGTTCTACGTGTGGAGTGTTGTATAGTGTGTTTGGATTCGTGTTGAGGGTGGTAATGACTAGGAGGTCAGGTTGAAGTGCAATACCTATGTGTGGAGTGCGGATAGTATTGGGATGAGCTCAAGATAAAGCGCAAGAGGTGGCATCAATGCAAAGAGTCCACCAATTTTGAACTTCTTCTATAAAGATACTAGCTTCCAATCTCTTACGCAGGTACAATTCTCTCTCTCGCTCTCGCTCTCTGTCATAATAATCAATATCTAATTCTCCTAAATGATTTTCTCATATTAAACTGATCATTTAATGTGGGGAAGTGCCAGGGGAGAAAAGTCTAGAATATTGGTTAAGCTAGCAGACCGGCCACTATAGGGATCCAAAGGAGGGAAAATAGGGATCCAAAGGGGGGGCCATCTGCAAAAGAGCCATGTGCAACAATGGGCTAAAAAGACCCTAAGGTTCAGCCCATTAAGACTTCCAAAATGCTAAGGTTCCAAAATTCAAAGGTTGTGTCCAAAGGGTTAAAGCTTAGGGGGAATTGGATTCTTTGTGTGCTCTCCAAAGTCAACACATATCCCTACATGGGAGGGAGCGAGCCCTTCTTCTAGGGGATGAGAGAGAAAGCCACACACACACACACACAGGCTCCCTTTACACAAAGGGAATGAGGGACACATGTCAGCTCCCTAGGCCAGATGCCCACAAGGTGTGCCCAATTTCTATTGGATGACCCTTGAAGTGGACCAATGAGAATTAAGCTAGAGTAAATCTAGTTTAATTAATTTAAAAACATTTAATAAAAAAAACCAATGAGAATTAAGTCTCCTAGAAGACTATTGGGCAGTCTCACAAGGGGTCCAATGAGCATTCTGGAGCCCAATGGCTTGCTTGATTCCTATTGGCTAGGAGGCAAAGGGGTCCAATGAGAGTTTAGTTTAATTATTTAATTACCTAAAGCTCTCACAAAAGGGCAAAGGGGGACACATGTCAGAAGGCTATCACTTATGCTGCTTAATAGTGATTGACTTGGGGAGAGCCAATGAGGGCTCAGGAAGAGCAAATATAAAGAGGGCTCGCCCAAGAGAGAGAGGGGGCAGATTTTTGCAAGGCATTATCACGCACACACTCACACAATCTCATGTGTGAAGAAAGAGAAGACTATCTCTTCCCAAGCTTTAATGGAGAGCTCATCACCTACTCCAAGCTTGTGAGATAGAAGCCTACATCAACACACTCTTGGCATGTGGATGCAAATTCAACCAAGAGCCAAGCTTCAATGCATGCTCATATCCTCTACCAAGCTAATTACTAAGATAAGCTATGCTAATATGAGTGATTATGTGAGGAAATGTACATCTTTCTCGTAAGATACTCCTTCTTCCTCTCAATCTACTCTCATACCCTGCTAGCTCTCACCATCTTCGAAGGTGTGTGAGGTCTTGGGTCTGAGAATGGGGATAATTCAAGTTGTGTCTGTTAAGTGTTTTGCTTAGTGCATGAAGCTTTCATCTTCATTGCACTAGCTAGTCTTGAAGGAACACAAAGAATTGTATTGTACAATGTCTCTCTTGATGGGAGAAACCATAATACAAAGCCTTTTGGAGGGGGGACCGGCTCCATGAAAATCCAGTCCTCAACTGTTGTCATTAGCTTAATTTCTCTCTCTTTTGAAAGTATTGTCGATGCTATCTAACTAGGTGTTATGCTTTTTGTTGCTCTCTCCACCCAAGCACTCTTGTAATTCTCATTAGGAATCTATTCTAATGAAATGCCCATTATGTTCATGCTCATTTCGGCTACCCACAAGTTATTAGGCCATTAAATGTTACACTCTCACATTCATACAATTATATGCACACACAGACACACATACAATCTCTCTCTCTCTCTCTCTCTCTCTCTCTCTCTCTCTCTCTCTCTCTCTCTCTCTCTCTCTCTCTCTCTCTCTCTCGCGCGCGCGCGCGTGCGTGCGCGTGCACGCATATGCACCCTCAGACACCAACAAGACAAAGAGATAGCAAGTATGAGGTGGAGTTGTGTGTTTGAGAAATGAGTAGTCAGTGGTCACTTTTACGTGTGGATTGTTGCACAATGTGTTTGGATTGGTGTTGAGGGTGGTAATGACAAGGAGGCCGGTTTTAAGTGCAATAACTATGTGTGGAGTGCGGATAGTATTGGGATAAGCTCAGGCTAAAGCGCAAGAGGTGGCATCTGTACAAAGAGTCCACCAACTGAGGTTGTGTATGCATGTAGCTTGCAAGGCGATGGTGTAGGATGGAAGGCACAACACCATCGTAGCAAGATGGGGCGTAGGAGGTGCAAAGGGAGGAGTACAGAGATAAACCCACCTTCTCTTTGTGATCTTGCAGTGACATACCTTTGACCTACAAGGCAATGGGTTACAAGGCCCAAGACAATGCAAGGATGTGCCGAGAGCCTCGGGTTATGGGGCAATGGGTTATTGGCCGATGATTTTGTGCTTGGTATTGCTTTGGTGGCTTTGTACGCAAGTGTGGAGTCCTTGTTAAAGCACAAAAAGTCTTTGAGAATCTTTCTCACTGGGATTTCACATTGTGGTCAGCACTTATAGTACCAGCGTAGCCAACTGGGGCGTAAGAGGTGCAAAGGGAGGAGTACAGAGATTTCAACCTACAGGGCAATGGTTTGCAAGGCCCAAGACAATGCAAGGACGTGTCGAGCGCCTCCGGTTGTGAGGCAGTGGGTTATTGGCCAATGATTTTGTGTTTGGTATTGCTTTGGTGGCTTTGTACACAAGTGTGGAGTCCTTGTTAGAGCACAACAAGTCTTTGAGAATCTTCCTCACCGGGATGTCACGTCATGGTCAACACTTATAGAAGGATATGCTTGCAAGCATTAAAAACTTTTGAACAGATGCAAGGTATGGAATACTAGATGTGATCGTCAGCGACCCGAAGGGTGTACATATTTTTCCTTTAATAATCGTACTTTGTGCATTTGGTCATTTGGTGGGTACCTCTGAGCTTCTTTGTAGATGGGCGAAGCTGTTTTCAAGTATGAGGAGATATCTCCGATTGAAAATCTCAATCAAGTGGCAATTGAGTATCAGTTAATTAGTATAGATGGATTACATATGATTAGTTGATTAGATGTACAAATGCTATGTTCCGTCTCACTGACGTTTGTGTGCAGGGGAGCATTTAACTGATCCTACAAAATGTGGCCTCCCATAAATACTGACAAGTGTCAATGGGCACAAGACTCTAGGTTAATTAATTAGGCCATTGATCCTTGTCTCACATAGGACGCTGGCCCTGCCCTATTTTCTTGCCTCTATCTGTTACTTCTTCAGCTGGGCAGGAGTACTTCATATGCAATGGGTGGTGAGAAGCACCGCAATAACTAGCAGCTTTGTTTTGTTTTTTGAAAATGCATTTTGTGGCTTGGAGATAACTGATGTGAAGGTTTAGGCTGGGCAACATGTAGCTAGTTTTCTTTTTGGGAATGCAAGGTTTTGCAAGGCTTGTGCAATTTAGCAAGGAGCCTCGGGAGTACTAATTTCAATGCATGACAACTTGATGCTTTCAGGAAGCAACATTGAAGGTGCATTGTAGAGTGCTAGAACAAGAGAATGGGTGCCTTGGACCCATTGAGCCAGAAGTTGCTCGTTTCAGGAGACGCTTGGAATGCTTGTCGAGGTCAATTATGACGAAATGGAGTATGTGTGAGGTTAGCATATAGGGCACAGAGAACATCAAAGAAAATGGACATGGGTCAATAAAAGGCTGAAACCTGTAGCTGGGAATATGGCTCAGTAAGCATGAAATTAGGGGTTGATGGAACGAACCGGAACCCAAGTCTCATGAGTATCTGCTTTGCATGGATAATCCAGATACATCATGTGTCAGGGTGCAACGAGGTAAACAGTGGTTTCGAGCCCTTAATGAGCATGCGTATAAAGAGTTTGGGGTTAGAATATTATGGATGTTTTGCTGACCAGTGCGCGACTGGAATCTTATTCAAAAATATATGTTTATGCGGTTTTTGGGGCAATAGAACCCAAGGCCCGAGAAGCCTTGTCCCATCATGTGTAAACCTACTTGAACCACCATTAGGTGATTGATTCTGTAAATTCCCTCACGACCAACCACACCCACCACAATCCAACCATGCATCTTCAAGCTAACCAACATCCACCTCTTTGTCAAAAGCCCACTACGTTTTGATATCCCATACATCCTTCCAACTCTCGATCTTGCCGACACCATCTCGTATGGTCTGTTCGTTATTTTAGTGACTATTGTAGTACACAGTATCTTTGACGTTGACTTGATCATCTACGGCTCACAATCCATGGGAGATACATTCATTCTAGCCATCATTTGGCAGTTGCACACTCTAAAAGAGGTGGTGACTTGTTTTTTGCTATGGACACACCTATGCCTTCATCAAAGGAGTTCACATAAGATATAGCCATGCTCATGGCATATGAGATTTGGACATTACCAGAGAAAACACCTCCATCTTGGGTGGATAGACACTTACCACTTGACCGCGACACGTCAGATCACTTGCTTACATAGGATCATCTACATGGATTTAGGGAGAGGATCTTTCTGGCTTGGAATCTCTTGGAGAGTTTACCAACGAGATGTAGGAGATAAAGCATCCCACGACTACATTTGAACTCACCCGAAGCTTGGCTGTGATGGTAGTGCAGTTACTCTTTTACACTCCTGATCATTTGGATTCCTACCTTTAGAGTTTCTTACACAAAGGAAGAAGTTAGCTCCTGCCAGGATACCATCTTGCTGCAGTACAATATGTTCGACGTCGGGTTGATCATCTACGGGCGCAGAATCCTTGGAAGATCCATTCATTCCCACCATCATTTGGTGGGTGAACAATCTAGAAAAGGTGGTGACTTGTGATTTGCTATGGACACACCTATGCAGTCATTAAAGGAGTGCACACGAGATATGGCCATGCTCATGGCATATGGAATTCTGACAGTCCCAGAGAAAACATCACCATGTTGGGTGGACAAACCCTTACCACTTGACCTCGACACAACAATTCACTTGCTTACACAAGAGCATCTACATGGACTTAGGGAGTTGCATTTTTAAACAAGTGTACTGTTTTCATAACAAGAAGACAGTTCTCAGTTTTTCAGCCCTAAATCTTGCCTTCCACACCAGCTGGCCTTGCGAATCCTGTTCCTCTTTAGATAATCATATTTCAGCCATACTTCCACTGCTACTTTCTCCGTTTTCAGCCCACCAGGGGCTCTGACATTGATTCCCCACCATCCCTACACCCTCTACATTGTTTGGAAACTTGTGAGGAGCATACAAGCATGCTGAAAATCAATGAGCAGAAACTTTTTTATCACCCCACAGTCACATTTTTGGGTGGACAACATACTTTTTTTTTCACCTAGGATGAAGTTACCTCCTACCAAGATACCATCTCGTAGTTGGTCCGTTCGGTCTCTTAATGACTGTTGTAGTACGCAGTATCTTTGACATTGGATTGATCATCTACGACTCACAATCCTTGGGAGATCCACTCATTCTAGCCATCGACCATTGCGCACTCCTGAGGAGTTGGTGACTTGTGGTTTGCTATGGACACACCTATGGACTCATCAAAGGAGTTCACATAAGATATATCCATGGTCATGGCATATGTGATTTCGACATCCCAAAGAAAACACATCTATATTGGGTGGACAGGAACTTACCACTTGACCTCGACACCTCAGATCACTTGCTTACACAAGAGCATCTGCATGCACTTATGGAGAGGATCTTTAATCTCTTCCTAAACAACACCATTGCTTGGATCTAGAGACTTCATGGTTTTGGAATCTCTTGGAGATTTACTCGCGAGATACAGGAGATGAAGCATCCTGTGACTACATCCGGAGTCATCCAGAGCTTTGGCTTAGATGGTAGTGCAATTATTCTTCTACACTCTTGATCATTTGGATTCCTACATTCAGAGTTTCTTACACAAAGGATGAAGTTCCTTCCTGCTAGGACACCATCTCATGGTGGTACATGCATTTTCTAAGTGATTGTTGCAGTACATAGTATGTTTGACATCGGCTTGATCATCAACGATCGTAGAGTCCTTGGGAGATCCATTCATTCAAGCCATCATTTGGAGGTTGCACACTCCAAAGGATGTGGTGACTTGTGGTTTTCTATGGACACACCTATGCATCTAGAAAAGGAGTGCACACGAGATATGGCCATGCTCATGGTATATGGGATTCTGACATTCACAGAGAAAACACCACTATCTTTGGTGGATAGACACTTACCACTTGACCTCGACACGTCATATCACTTGCTTACATAAGAGCATCTACATGGACTCCACAATTGTAATGTTTTCGCAAGGCAACGCTGAGATTTTCAACCCTAAATCTTGCCCTCCACACCAGCTCGCCTTGCCGATCCTGTTCCTCTTTAGATCATCAAATTTCAGCCATACTTCCACTATTACTTTCTCTGTTTTCAGCCCACTAGGGACTCTGACATTCACTCCCCAACATCCCTACACCCTTTACACTGTTCCAGACCCGTTTCTCGGTGGACAACAACCATTTTTCTTGTGTTTTTCACATAGTATTAAGTGACCTCCAGCCAGGACCTACCTTCAGAGTTTCTTACACAAAGAATGAATTTACTTCCTACCTAGACACCATCTTGCAGTACACAGTACGTTCGACATCGGCTTGATCTACTACGGGTGTAGAGTCCTTGGGAGATCCATTCATTCCAACCATCATTTGGAAGTTGCACACTCCAAAGAAAGTGGTGACATGTGGTTGCTATGGACACACCTATGCACTCAAAAAAGGAGTGCACACGACCAATGGCCATTAACATGACATATGGGATTTGGACATTCCCAGAGAAAACACCACCATCTTGGGTGGATAGACACTTACCATTTACCTCGACACGTCAGATCACTTGCTTACACAAGAGCATCTACATGGACTTAGGGAGTTGCATTTTTGGACAACTATATTGCTTTTGAAACAAGATGGCAGTGCTCATCTTTTCAACCCTAAATCTTGCCTTCCACACCATCTCGCCTTGCCAATCCCGTTCCTCTTTAGTTCATTAGATTTCAGCCATACTTCCACTGCTACTTTCTCTATTTTCATCCCACTATGGGCTCTGACATTCATTTCTCACCATCCCTACACCCTCTACACTGTTTTGGAGAGTGCCCACGAGCGTACAAGCATGGTGAAAATCAATGGATAGAATCGTTTTTATCATCACCCAATCGCGTTTTTTGGTGGACAACGGCCTTTTTGCTTGTGTATTTCACATAGGATGAAGTTACCTCTAGCTAAAACATCATCTCGTAGTGGGTCCGTTTGGTATCTCAGTGACTGTTGCATTACACAATATCTTTGCCATTGGGGAGATCCATTCATTCCAGCCATAATTTGGCAGTTGCACACTTCAAAGGAGGTGGTGACTTGTGGTTTGCTATGGACACACCTATGCACTCATCAAAGGAGTTCACATAAGATATAGCCATGTTCATGGCATATGGCATTTCAAATTTTCAAGAGAAAACAACTCCATATTGGGTTGAGAGACACTTACCACTTGACCTCGACACGTTAGATCACTTGCTTACATAGGATCCTCTACATGTACTTAGGGGGAGGATCTTTGATCTCTTCCCAGACAAGTTCATGGCTTGGAATCTCTTGGAGAGTTTACCCGCATGATAGAGGAGATAAAGCATCCCGCGACTACATCCAGAGTCATCCAGACCTTGGCTTAGATGGTAGTGCAATTACTCTTCTACACTCTTGATCATTTGGATTCCTACCTTCAGAGTTTCTTACACAAAGAACGAAGTAACTTCCTTCCAGGACACCATCTCGTGGTAGTCTCTGCATTTTTTAAGTGACTGTTGCAATACATAGTATGTTCAACATCATCTTGATCATCTACATGCGTAGAGTCCTTGGGAGATTCATTCATTCCAACCATCATTCAGAGGTTGCACTGTAATAGGACTAATCTTTGAAGTTCTTAAAGTCGAAAAGAATGGAGCAGGGCATATCTTTTGTTTAGCACGATTTGAAAGATTGTTGAATAGTTTATTAAATAGAGCTTATATGAATGAGTTTGAGATATTAAGAGAGAATATATATTCTTTTTTTAAATAATACACTAAAGACGTATTTGATAAAGATTAATGAATACATATAGTCTGTCTATGAACAGTAAAATTGATATTTTTATTAATATCAATGTTTTATATTTATGTGTTTTAGCTTACAATGCATGGGTAGGATTAAAATAAGTTGTAAAAGTAGTGGAGACCCAAAAATAGAGGTTTTATAAGTCGCGACCTAAAAGTTGCGTTTTTAGCCAAACACAGACGTTTTTTGTAATTCTGTTTGCGTTGCCTTGTAGAACAGACCTATTCCTGTCGTTTTGAGTACCTGGATTACTCTGTTCTGAGTTTGTTTGTAAAAGTTATGATGAAAACAAACAGAAGGCAGTAGCAGTGTAGTATACACAGGGACATGCAGACATACAACATCATACAGCTCTCCTTGCTATCAACCAAGAAGTGGATTGTTTCTTCATGGTAGAGTATTGCAATTGAGATTATGAAGGTATACTTTGTGCGAAAATCGTGCAGGCTTTTCGAGGAAAAGAAGGATAAAAGCACGACAGGTGGTGCATTTGGGGATCATTCAGAGATCTCCTCTTCTGCGAGTGTGAGTGCGAGTGCGAGTGTGAGTGTGATTGCTAGTGCGAGTGCGAGTGCGAGTGCGAGTGCAAGTGAGACGCTGCATGCAAGCGAACTAAAGCTCGGGGGTGGTCGGGAGGTTCGAGCTCCGTACAACGGAGTGCGCCCATATTCAATTGCTCCTCTGTTGTATCAAAAGTCTGCAAAGATTCATCAGTACAAAGATCTCTTTCTCTACCTTTTGCTATCTATCTCTATTATTTGGTTCCTGTGACAAGTGGTATCAGAGCAAGCGGTTGATTCTGGACATGGAAGGATACGAGAGGAGGATGATGGAGCAAGAAGACCTTATTTCGCGACTATGAGAAGATCTGGAACAAGAAAATCGGGAGCGTGCTGAGGCTCTACGGGGCAAAGCAGCACGAGAGCCTGATATCTATGTGGACCTTGATGGCAAACATGAGGCGAAAACCATGCTAATACACCAGGAAACAATAATAATTGTGGAGGCGCTGGGGCACCTAGCGGTGGTGATAGTGGTGATGGTGGGAACGGTGGTGGTGGACATAGAGGTCGTCAACGCGAAAAAGAAACGATGACGATATGGGAGAAGCGACAACCAATCATTCTTAACGAAGGATAAGCTTAAAGAGTTTGATGGTATAAGAAAGATATGCAAAGATTTAGAAGCGTGGATTGAAGAACTCAAAGATTTGGATTATACTTTCAATATCGAGAGCACGGTCACTAGACTTTCGAATGCTCGAGCAAGGTGACCCATAAGACAATACGTACCAAGATGGCTCAATTGGAGACTTTTGGTGATACGTACGATAAAGGTAAGTCATCTATCCCTTCTTTGTGATGTTTTATGTCTTTGATACGTCCTTTGTGATCGAATTTATGCGTAAAAGTTGAGATTTAAATTTGAATTTCTTAATTGACTTGGATAGTATTCATTGTTTCTTATCGTCTAAATTGATTGAGAAATTTAACTTGAAATTAAATCGAGAAGTTAAAAAAACTTGTGGACTGAACCAGTGGTAATAATAGTTTCACGAAAGAGTTAGTAGAATTTTTTTTTTTTTCTTTGAAGAGTTGGAAGCATAAAGATGATTTCTATATCATAAACATTGATATGCATGATGTTATCATTGATATCAATTAGATGATTGAAGATCATGTTTTGATTGATTGTTAAGAAAGAAAAATATATCTTTAATATTTGATGATGATAAGTCACACTCTTCGTGAAAGAAAGAGATTCTAAATCTAGTTTTGGCCATGGAATCGATAAGGTGACTTAGATAAGAGTGTGAGATGTTTCTTGTGTTTGCTAATGAGATTAAAGGAGAATCTGGGGATAAACAGAAAGAGACAAATCCAGAATTTGTAGAGGATCTCTTACATGATTTAAGGATGTGTTCCGGGCGATCTTCCTGGTATACCTCCGCCTAGAGCGGTAGACCATGCCATAGATCTATATCCAGGAGCAACACCTTATTCAAGGGCTCCATACATGTTCAATATTGATGAGCTTAAAGAGCTCAAGATACAACTTGATGATATTTTGAAAAAGGGTTTCATTAAACCTAGTGTATCTCCTTGGGGTAGTCCTGTGTTATTCCAAAAGAAAAAGGATGGTACATATAGGTTATGCATTGACTACAGGGGATTAAACAAACAGACCATTAAGAACAAATATCCTCTTCCTCACATAGATGAATTGCTTAGCCATTTGAGTGGTGCCATAATATTTTCAAAGATTGACCTTCGTTCTGGCTACCATCAAATCCGCATCATGGCCGAGGACATTCCAAAGACTCCTTTTCGTTCACTACATCGGTGCAAGATGATGGGCTAAGGCAGGACATGAGGCAAGTGGTAGATTTGATGAAGAATCTTAGCCTAAACATGCTAGGTCAAGTGGGAAATAATCGAGGTCGAGGGAGGTTTGCAAATCAGCCAGGAGGTGAAGAAAGGCCTAGGAATGGTGTTGGACAAAGCAATGGTAGGTTTTGGAGGCAGACGCCCACATGTTATAATTGTGGAGAGTTGGGTCACATCAGCCCGCAATGTGATAAGCCACCAAGGATGGGGGGAGACATGTATCCATTGCCAAGACAGGTGCTAACTAGGTCAAATGATTATGGCATCGAAATTAAGGGAGACAAAGGAACCAGTGGACTGACCCAGGAGGAAAAGGGAAAGAAAAAAGTGCTAAGTGTAGTCACCTTGGAGAAGGCATCAAAGCTAGAGGATACATTAGTGATGCCTATTCGGAAGAGTACCACAGAGGATAAGGAAGGAAGAAGTGCCCCAGGTCCTAGTAAGAAGAAAGGAAAGAGCCATGAAGGCGAGGATGTCAAGGCCAAGAGGAAAAGGAGAGCTCGTTGAAAGTTTCATGTTTTAGATTTTCCACTAGGGGATGGGCAATTAAGCTATGACTTGAAGGAGGATCTGACGATCAGGAAGGCAGATGTTACTTTTGGGCAGCTTATAGAGATGGTGCCTAAGCTAAAGCGACAGTGGAAGAGGATGGTTAACCCAATGGAGAAAGAGCTAGAGAGAGGTTTAGTAAAGGTGTTGGCAATGGATGAGCTACCAGAGATTTGTCCAATAGTAGATGTGTGGCATAAAAGGAAAAATTTGGGACAAGGTTATGTGGATGGCGGAGCCCAAATATGCGTCATAACACACTCATGCGTTGAGAAGATGGGTCTCACAGTGGCTGGGGTGTCAGGTTTTCGGATCAGATTGGCAAACCATCAAAAAGTAAAATGCTTGGGTGTTATAAAGAGCTTAGAAGTGGAGGCATATGATGCAAAGGCAGTGGTTGATTTTCATGTGATGCCAGCAGGGTTGGGAGCATATCCTATTATACTAGGCAGACCATGGTTACGTGCAGTGGGAGTTGTTCAAGATTGGCGACATGGTACGATTAGCCTCTATGGAAAGACAGGTACCAAGAAGCTTTATAATATGGACACAAGGAAACAATTAGAGGAGCTTTATGAAGATGAGAATGATTCTAGTGATGACGACTCTTCCACGGTGACAGATGAGGACAGTGATAGCACTACCAGTAGTGATGAGGATGCTGATGTTGCATTTCGTTTGATGGACAAAGAAATACAGGAGTTTGGTTTAGTTGCATTTGCGAATGAGGTTGAAGATGAAAGTGAAGGGCCTTATGAAGTGATTGAAGGGCTGATGCAAACCAAGGTTGAGTTGTCAAAGAAGCAGGAATTGATGACACAAATGATGAGTGGAGACCTCTCAGCTATGGAGAAGGATATATATTTGCATATGCTGGCTAGTTTTCCTGATTTGTTCATTACTTCATATGAAGAGATCAGAGGGTTCAAGGGTGAAGAGATGCATATAGAGCTGAAAGAAGGTGCTAAGCCAGTGCGGCAAAGGCTAAGAAGGATGGGTCAAGAGCAAATGGAAGCCTTGCGAGAAGAGGTGGACAAGTTGTTGAAGGCAGGGTTCATAGTCCCTGTGGAGACCACAGAATGGGTGAGTCCAGTAGTAGTCAGTCCAAAGAAGGATGGGAAGTGGAGGATTTGTGTAGATTTTAAGCCCTTAAACGTAGCCACTAAGAAGAACCCATATCCTCTTCCATTCATCGATCAGATCTTGGATTCAGTGGCAGGTTATGAGAGGTACAGTGTGTGTGATGGTTTTTCAGGCTATTTTCAATTGAAGATTGCTCTTAAAGACCGCACAAAGAACACTTTTATTATGCCATGGGGCTGCTATTGCTACACAGTATTTCCATTTGGGTTGTCAAATGGACCTTCCTTCTATCAAGAGAGAGCAAATTGGGTGTTGGAACCATTCATTGGTAGTTGTGTTAAAGCTTTTATGGATGACTTCTGTGTTTATAGCAGTAGGGCTGAACACCATGAGAAGCTGCAGATGGTATTGGCTCGATATGATGAATGTGGAGGACAACTAAATCCAAAGAAATGTCATCTAGCACAGCCAAGGGTGAAGTTATTGGGCCATATGGTGTCAGAAAATGGCATTGAGGCTGATCCAGATAAGGTTAATTCTATTATTATTCTTCCATCACCTACGAGTACGAAGCAATTGGCAACCTTTATACACAAAGTGAAGTACATGGCAAGGTTTATTCCATTCTCTTCTCAGATTCTTTATCCATTACAACAAGTGGCAAAGCATGATCCATTTCAATGGGATGACAAGTGTGAAGAAGTGTTTCAAGAGCTGAAAGAGGTGTAAGGGGTTTGTTAGCCATGCAGGCTCCTGATTGGGAGAAAGTTTTTAATGTAAATCCCTCAGTAGGGGATGATGCCATTGGAGCCATGCTATTGCAAAAGGGGACGGGCAGCCATTATATGAGTCCAGTGTATTGTGCAAGCCGAGTGAAGTTGGTAGCGGAGAGAAAGTTCTCGGAAGTAGAGCTAGTGATGGCCAGTGTAATATTTGCTTGTCGATGATTTCGTCATTACTTGCTACCACAAAATTTTGTTTTCTTGACGAATTATGCCTTTTTGCCATAGTTAATTAATGGTACTAACATGTCAAATGTGGTGAAGAAATGGGTAATTGAGCTACAAGAGTTTGAGTTCTCTTTTCTAGTGGAAGATAGTACAAGGGCTACCCTAGCTGATTTGTTGACCTACAAGGAGAATCCCCTTATTGTTAAGGAAGAGGTGGTGAGAAAGGTAGTTGAAGAAGTGCCACAGATCAGCAATGCACATGTGTTGTTCTTTGATGGTTCATACAGATAGAGCCATGATGCAGCTTCAGGGGGTATAGCACTTTATGATCCAGAGGGGAAGCTAGTATGCAAGAGAAGGTTCAAATTGGATGCTCATAGTAACAATGAGGCTGAATATGCTACTCTGGAAGCCGGATTACAATTTGTTTGAAGCATGGGGTTCGAAGGTTGAGCATAAAAGGTGATGCCTTGTTAGTGGTGAAGCAAGTGCTGGGTGTGTGGAAGAGCAAGAACACCTCATTGAAGGAAATGTGCTTCAGAATTAAAGGCCTGTTAAAAAAGTTCGAAGCATGGATCATCAGACACATTGAACGTGCTCTAAATGGAGAGGCACATGAAGCAGCTCAAGGCATGATTGGGGAGCTATTTGTGTTGAGGACCACTTTACCTCTTTATCATGGCCGGGAAAGTTTGGCTCAAGAAGAGGAGTTTTTGCTAACACTAGGAATCATTCTAAAGGAGATTCAGAAGTCTAAGAAGTATGCCTTTTTGCGTAGAGCATACAGGTACAAATTGATTGGTGACGTCATATATATGAAAGGGGCTGATCTCGTGTTGAGACGTGTACCTTGGCGGGAGGAGCTTTACAGAGTGTTGGAAGAGAACCATGAAGGCGCATGTGGTGGCCATTTTGCTCTAAAGATCACCTTGCATAAGATTTTGCAAGAGGGGTATGTATGGCCTAGTTTGCACAAGGATGTTCACCATTGGTGTAGGTCTTGCAATAGGTGTCAAGCATTTGGGAAGAGAGTGTTGAAGCCAGAGCTACGAAAAACCATTATGGCGTTTGATGTGTTTGAAAAGTGGGGGATTGATGCAATAGGCCCGTTACCTATCACAAGCAGGGGCAAAAGCTATATCTTGACGGCAGTGGACTATCTCTCTAGATGGACAGAGGCTATAGCAGTAAAACAGATCACTGCAAAGGATGTGGCAAAATTTGTGTATGAAGAAATATGTTGCAAGTTTGGGGTGCCATTAGAGCTACTTTCAGATAAGGGGCCGGGATTTAGAGCTAAACTACTAGACTTCTTATGCACAAAGATGAAGATTAGGCACCAGCATACCACTCCTTATTACCCGCAGTGTAATGGCTTAAATGAAAGATTCAATGGCGAGTTGGTACAGATTCTTTCGAAAGTGACAGAGCACCAAGGAAAGAATTGGGATTTGGAATTGCCTAGTGCATTATGGGCTTACCGTACTTCGGTGAAGACAGGTACAGGGTTTACTCCATTTCATTTGGTGTATGGAAAGGAAGCACTATTGCCTGTGGAGGTAGAGTTGCCTGCAGTCAAGATGTTAGAGAAGTTGCTTGGGCCGCCTAGTGATGCATTCAAAGAGAGGCTCTTGCAGTTACAAGAGGTTCAGTTGGATAGGATGAGCGCATTGGAGCATTATGGGCAGATGCAGGATAAGGCTTTGGCAAAGATAAATGAAAAGGTCAAAAGTAAGGGTATCAAGAAACATGACTTGGTTTTGCGCTACAACAGTAAGGTGGACAACACCTTCCAAAAGAAGTTTCAAATTAAGTGGGAAGGCCCTTTCAAGCTAGTGGAGTGTTTTCCAAATGGCACATATCAGCTAGCTAACCCGGATGGTGTTCTACATAAGTCAAGGGTAAATGGATTGCGTCTTAAATTATATCATTCTAGATTGATGATGGTGGAGCAAGATGAGCTGTCTGTGGATAAAGCAGTGTTGGTGAGGGATGAGGAGACCTGTGATGCGGCGAGTCTCATATCTCTCTTTGCTGCTGCTGATCATGAATGATCTAGAAGGCTAGGGGAGGGGAAAATTATGTCAGGAGTTTTTTGGAGCAAGGGATTGCGCATATGTACATACACATGCATGGTGCATCAAATAAAGAATTGCCCATTTTCCAGAGCCAGGTGGTTACGTGGGGCCCACGTGTGTACAGGTAGGATAGGGTGTACAAGTACAGTACCAGTGTGTTTTTTCTACAATGAGGAGGAGTTGGTAGCGCGTAAAAATTCTCGAGGAAGCTATTCGCAAGACGATGACATGAGGTAAGCAAGTGCGTCAGATGGCATCGAGTGGCGTGGAGGTCGAACAGGGTCAATACTTGTACGCGGAGAAGTATGGACATGACGTGGGTGTTTTCTTGTGATACTTATGCAGAAAGGTCATCATGAGGACCACTTTTTGGGGCCACTTCACGTGGTTGCGGGATGCATTATTTGGAAAAACAGAGTGCCATGTGTGCGAATGATGCAAAAAAGGTGACAACTATGCACTGCGAGGTCAGTTTTTGGCCTGTTCGGGGTCCGTTTGAGGTCATCTAAAAGGCCACGGGTGCCCAACTAATAAATCTAAGTGTGGGAACTGAAAAAACAGAGAGAAGACCAGAAAAAACGTGGAGAAGAGAGGAGGAACAGCCGCAACTGTGTTTTTGCCCATATTGGAGCCTGTTTTGGCCGTAAACTGCTCATCCGAGGTCGGATTTGAGCACTTTGACATTGTAGACTGGGGTTTTGGGCCGTTCCGGACGCTATGGCGCTGTCCATTTTGCCAAATTCCTCATATATTTTTTGCTGTTTTTCTGTGTAATCTTCTCCGGTGAGTGAAGCCTCTGCTTAACTTTGTGGTTGTATCTGGTGTATTTCCTCAATACTGTGTAAACTATTTGCCCCATTGGTGTTGGGCTGAGCTTCATTGAGTCTAAACAACAACAATTTTCCTCCTTTGAGCTGAATTGAGAGTGTGTGTGTGAGTGTGTATGTGTGAGTATTGAGTGGGCAAGTGGGAAATCTCTCTCTTCTCACTCCGTCTGTGTGTTTCCTGTCTCGGCCAGGCTGGTTGTGTAAGCGAAGTGGTGCCCCATAATGTGTGTGTGTATCATCCCAAGAGTGTGTGTCGGGTCATTATAGAGGCGTTGTGTGTGTTTCCATCCCGCTCACAACGTTATGGGCATTATGAATTTACAGTTCTTGCTTTTGGTTTGACTAATGCACCAACAACTTTCATGTGCTTAATGAATAGTACTTTTCACCCGTATCTTGATGACTTCATTCTGGTATTTTTGGATGATATTTTTGTGTATTATAAGAATGAAGAAGATCATGCATTGCACTTAAAGAAAACATTTGAAGTTTTGCGTGAACATAAATTGTATGCCAAAGCAAGTAAGTGTTCTTTTGCAAAGGATCATATTGTGTATTTGGGAAGAGTGATTTCTAAGAGGGGATTCACATTGATCTTGATAAAGTTAAGACTATGTCAATAAGAGATGTAAGAAGATTTATGGGTCTAGCATAATATGAGAGAACACACATTAAATATTTCTCTAAGATAGCAAGTCCTTTGACCGAATTGACCAAGAAAGACAAGGGTTTTGTTTGGACTTCTACCTGTGAGATTGCTTTTGAGACCTTGAAGGCTAAAATAGCGGAAAATTGTGTTTTAAAAGTTCATGAGATGGGCAAACCATTTGTTGTGTCATGTGACGCTAGTGGTGAACAATTAGGTTGTGTTTTGACACAAGAAGGAAGAGTGGTTGCATATGAGTCTAGGAAATTAAGACGACATGAATTGAACTATGCAACACACGACCTAGAATTGCTTGCTATTGTTCATGCATTGAAACATTGGCGTCATCTTTTGCTTGGTGTCAAATTTGAATTGCGTACTGATCACATCAAAGTTTGAAGTATATTTTCACTCAGCCATTGTTAAATAACAGACAAAGGAGATGGATTGAATTGCTGGCTGAGTATGATTTTGATTTGAAGTATTTGTGTGGAAAAGAAAATAAATTTGTAGATGCATTGAGTCGTGGGCCCATGTGTAATCTGTTGACTGTTGTGTGGTCCAATTTGATTGATGATATACATGCTGAAGTTAAAAATGATTCTTTTTATATGCCTATTTTGAAATTCTTGCGTGAGAATATTGGTGAGATGTCTGAGAACAGATATCACTTGTATAAGGGAAATCTGTATTATTATGACCGCTTGTGTGTTCCTACAAATTCTGCTTTTTCTGGTCATCTTGGATTGAATAAGACATATGAAAAGATTAAAAGTTCATTCTTTTGGACGCGTATGAAATTGGATGTCAAGACTTATGTGTGTGAATACTTTCAATGTCAACAAGTTAAGATTGAACATGAGAGGATGCCTGGTGACCTTCAACCCTTAGACATTCCTTTAAAGAAGTGAGAGTCTATATCCATGGACTTTATCATTAGACTTCCTACTACTCGCGGAGGGTATGACTCGATCTTTGTGGTGGTAGATAGACTCACAAAACAGGCTCACTTCTTTCCTGTGAAAATAACTGATACTGCTTTGATCATTGCACGCTTGTTTGTGAAAGAGATATTTCGTTTGCATGGCATGCCCAAGAGCATAGTGTCTGACAGAGATTCTAAGTTTACTTCTCATTTTTGGAGAGCGATTTTTGACTCTATAGGTACCCAGTCACGCATGTCTACTGCTTTTCATCCTCAAACTGATGGGAAAACGGAGAGAGTGAATCGTATTTTAGAAGATATGTTACGAATGTATGTCAATGAAAACCAATCTAGTTGGAATGAATATCTACCTTTGGTTGAATTTTCATATAACAGTTCATATCATTCATCTATTAGGATGACTCCGTTTGAGGCAATGTATGGATACAACTGTCCCACACCTATTAATTTTCTTAACTCGAGGAATAAGGTAGAACTGTCACGTGAGATGCTTGAGAAAATGGATAGCGAGTTGGCCAAAATCAAGGGAAATATTAGAGAAGCTCAAAAGAGATATAAATTGTATTATGAAAAGAAACATCGTGTTGTGAAGTATGAAACTGGTGATATGGTTTTCTTAAAGGTTATTCCTGAGAAGTATCATTTGATTCTTGGAAAGGATAGAAGATTGTCTCCACGATTTGTTGGGTCGTTTAAAATTTTGAAGCGCATCGGTTCATTAGCTTACAAATTAGAATTGCCTTCTCATGTTAAAGTGTATCCTGTATTTCATGTGAGTTTATTGAAAAAGTATATTCATTATGTGCATCATGTTTTACAGGACAACTCTAAGTTGAAAGATGACAGAACATTGACAGTAGAACCAGACTTAGTGCTAGATAAGCGTGTTAAACATCTGAGAAATAGAAACATTGTGAAAGTTTTGGTTAAGTGGCAGAACTATCCAACACTACAAGAGGTTGTGTGCTCTTGTGATGCTGTTAGCGACGGAAATACACTAGGTTTTTATAACCCCCGACGTCGCTAAAACCGTCGCTAATAGCGTCGCTACGAGAGCGTCGCTATATGCGTCGCTATATAGAGACGGTCATAGCGACGATTATAGCGACGCCTATCGCGACGGTCACAACGACGGTTATAGCGACGTTTACATAGAAGTCTATAGCGACGCTACAGAGCCATAAATAGCGACGGTTATAGCGACGCCCGAGAGAATTTTTTTTTGGTGACAGGGCAGTGAATGCCCTGCCACCCATCAACCATATTGTACTTGATTGACTTTTTTGAAAAAGTGCAAGGGTAGATAATAGACCCAAAATAGTCACCCACAAGACGCATTGTTTGCAAAATTGACAAGCGTAAAATTGACAATTGTACACATCATAGGCAAAATGAATTGATTGGCAAATGTAATAATGACAATTGTACAACATCATAGGCATAAAGAATTGATTGGCAAAATGAACTGCGGTGACAAATGTAATAATATACATGGTTCAAAAAGACGTATAAAATCCATCTCATGATACATAATCTATGAGAAACCCTAAACTAATGCTATCTAGCTACGGCTAAACTGACGTCGTCTAGTCAGACGTCTCATCGCGTCCAAGCAGCGTATCTGTCGGATTCTGCAAAAAAAGACAATAAGACAGCTTTCAGTAAGTATAAACATATAACGACATTTATAAAACAATACAAAAAATAGAAAAGAGTAAACCCTAATACTAACCATGCCGCCGCGAGAACTGAGAATGTCCATCAGGGCGTTTAAGCCCTTCCTGCCTGCGTACTCGCGCTCGTACGGTGTGGGATCACGTCCTGTCATCGACCACTGTCAAAACATACAAAGATTTCATTATGTTAGAATTAAAAAACTCATAAACCCTAAACTATCGAACATAAAGAGCAATGCGAAAACACTTACAAAATCTGCCTCAAATGATGCCCATCCACCGCTCCCCAACTCGTGCGAGCTCCTTGCCTCTACTCGCGCTCTGGCTGCATCCTTTTGTTGCTTCCACTTGTCGGGATTCTCGCGCGCTACTTTCTTCGCATTCTTCCAATCTTCTTTGGCCAGCTAATCTGGCCTGTTCCACCCATGCTTGATTGCTTTTTGCACTTCGGAACGCTTGTGTTTTCAGTATTCGCACATTCGAATCTTCATCAGGTCTTCATTGAAGCGTTGATCCCGTGTTGGAACGGGAAACTCATCATGAAGTATGCTGATGACTCTGTTTTTTAAATCACTTGGTACTTTACTCCATTTGTTTAGTATGTAGTGTCTAAACAGCTGAGATCAAAGACCACGCATGTGCGAGATCACCTTCTTGCCGTCATCATCCATGATGATGCCGCCGCTGAAGTCGACGGAATAAGGCATGCCCTCTGGCCGGTGACGCGTGATCTGGATGTCCCGGCAGGGGTCTCTAGCGGCGTGTCGATGGGGGTACGGACGTCAGGTGTCTCCACCGGCGTCTGGGCCCCGAAGCGAGGAGTGTCGAGTGGGGTGGCTCCTGGCGGAGTAGGTAGAGGTGTGTAGCTGCTAGGAACAGTCAGCCGCGCAAAACCTGGTGTAGATGGCGATGCTATGGCTGGTGTGGGGGCGGGCAAAGAAGGGGAGGGTAAAGAGCCTCGTCGAACACGAGGCGGTGTGGAGGCATCGGCGGCGGAATCCCTACAACAACCGCCACCACTAGAGCGCCGGTGTCTAGCCGAGTGTGAAGATCGTCTCGTCGACTCCAAAGCTTCGGAGCGCGACGAATGCTCCGAAAGAGAGAGAGAGATGCGGATGGAGTAGGAACGCGCGATGATGCGCCAGAGCGATGACGCTCCACGTACCACGGTCTCTGCTGCGGTGACAAAGACGCAAAGACCATTAAATACAATGACGTAATGACGCATATAAATACAATGATGCAATGAATTGAGTGATAGAAGAGGCAAGTCGAAAACTCACAATTTTCAATCAAAAGATGTGAGCGCGAGTAGAAAAGAGCGTTATACACCATGGAAAGTACTTAGAGAGCCAGAGCTTTTACAACACGGAGCAAAATTGTTCAAATACAATATTTGTGGCTTTAAGAGATCTCTCTCTCATCCTCGCATAACTCAGCATAACTTCCTATATCTATATAGAGCTCTCCGTTTAAACACATATCCTCTGTTTCATTTTGTAGCTCCTCTGCATGCACCCCATATAGAGTAGTAGCATCTTGATGCTCGTCTGGCACCACCTCAGCGGCTTCTGATTGAGCATCTTCTCTGATCTCCTCCATTGATGCCATTGTGATTGGCACATGGTAGCCTTCATACGTCCTTGCACTACTAGGGGCTACCTCTATGACGTACCACCAGTTTAATGTAGACTTTGTAGGATGAAATATTACCTGCCAGAGCCACATAACTTACATGAGAGCTTTCAAGCACATAACTTGTAAAAGGGGGATGTTAACTATTTACATACTTACTTGTTCACAATGCTCGAGTAGTACGAAAGTGTCTCTTAGGTCAGTCCATTTCTTAGTAGAATCCACCTCAAGAAAACCAGACTCTCCTCTACGCACAGTAGCGTTGCGACCCTCCATGATTATCTTGAACCATTGCACGTCGAACAAGTCGACAAAAAATCCTCTGTAATCGATCCTCAAAATCTCTTGCAGCGTGCCGAAGTAAGTGAGTTCCGCCACCACAGGATCTGCATCAGAGGAACGTCGTTGACTAGACTGTTCAAATTTTGCCATGATTCCACAATCTTGAGTAAACGCTATTTGTCGATCCGTTCCACCCTAAAATGTCGACCTTTACACCATGCTGCTGTGTATGACTTATACTACAACGAACAAAGATTATGAGTGGCCGTTCAAACGTTTAGAAATAAAGTCACTAGCTAGTCGTACATTGCAAACTTACCTTGGTCGCACAACCCCGAGAGTACTCCCACTCTTCCTGAGTCACTTCGTCACCGCATTGTTGTGCGCTTTTCAATTGGTTGTGCAACCATCTTAAGCTCATGAATGTTGGTAGGCTTTCCAGACCCGTCGGATAGTGCATCAGTGGTCGTCTTCCCCGTCTCCACTCGATTTGTGCCCTTTGTCACTCTTGCTTTGCATCCTCATATTGTGAAATCCACTTTTGCATCACTGGATTGTGAAGCATGCAAAATCGGTTGATTTTAGCCTCTAGATCTTCCGTCATCTTCTTCTCAACACCGAGATTGCACATGACAATCCCAGATATGCGCTCATCATCTATGGTTCGCCATAGCATGTCCCGGGCCTTATCAAATCCGTCTAGCCACTCTCCAATGTACACTAGGGACTCTGATACCAACCAACCTTCTGCCATGCTACCCTCCGGACGTGCCTTTTGATGCACATATCCCTTAAGCGTTTTCATGAAACGTTCTAAGAACATCCATCTGGAATGAACTGTGCCAGCTATTTCCACCTCATCAACTATGTGAACAAGAAGATGCACCTGAATGGTTAGCATGGTAGTAGGAAAATGTTTCTCAAACATGCACACAAGCTCCGCAGCATTTAGTTTGGCGAATGGTATGGAGTCTACGTTGATCTCCTTTTGTGAGATCCATTGCACCAGCTTTGCAAGTTTGTAGATTGTGTTACGGATGTCGAGAGACAAACATCCCTCAATGGCAACCGGTAAAATAAACTGTAAAGTATGTGCAGCAATGATATTAAAGTCCACATTTTATGCAATGATATTAAAGTCCACTATGAACGTACCTCACACATTTTATGCCAATCGTGTGACTTCAAACCGGTAAGCTTTCCTTCTTTAGTAAAACACGTTCGGAGCGAGTGCATTACGCCAGAGGGGGTCCGCAAAGATCGAATGGTCTCTTTTACTTAGCGTTCTTGGGCTCCTGTGAAAATCCATGGTGCTTTAGGGAGTTTTATCGATCCATCAGACACTGTTTGCCTCTGATCAAAGCATTCCGTCGTCCTGTGTGCCGGCTCATATCCACCGCCTCTATGACAATCCACAATTGTTGTAGCTCTTCCAATAGTGGACGAAGATACACATCCATATTCTCCACTTTATATCGCCCTGGCACAATCAAGCTTAGCCATAGGTGCCCCTTCTTCGTAGTCAACCACGGGGGAATGTTGTAGTTGACGATGACAACGGGCCATACACTGTAAGATGTTGATCTTTGACCAAATGGATTTACGCCATCCATATCCAGGCCTAAGCGCAAATTTCGAGCTTCCCTGGAAAAATCCGGCCATGTTCCATCTATATGTTTCCAGGCTACGCAATCTGCAGGAATTCGTAGCACACCATCCGAAGATTTATTCTCCTCGTGCCATGATGCTAGGGCGGCCATGGACTTACATTCGAAGAAATGCTTGATGCGAGGAAGCAGAGGAAAATGTCGCAAAACCTTTTGTGGAATTTTTGTCCCGTGGAGATCTACTCGATATCTTTCGGAATCACATTTCGGACACTTCTCCATGTCTATGTATTCCCCTCTGAAAAGAATGCAGTCATTAGGACAAGCGTGGATAGAATTGTAATCCATTCCTAAGTTTCGCAAAATCTTTCTTGCTTCATCTCGGGAATCTGGCATCACATTGTCAGTTCGTAGTATGTGCTCTTTAAGGAATCTACACAACATAAAAATACGATACAGTCGTGTAAAAATCTATCAGATCATTATACATTTAGAGTTTTATTAAAGTAAACTAATTGTAATAGATCACCTGAAAAGCGCTGTGACGCTAGTGTCACTCCATCCAAACTTTGCGTGCATGTTGAGAAGAACCAGGAGTGCTTTCAATATAGACATACGTGCTCCATTATACAATGGCGTATCGGCTTCACTTTTCATATCATCATAGATAAGCCTTTCTGAATCCATGATCGTCTCGATCATTTCATCAATCTCGGGCTCAAACATTGCCTCGTTGGGAATGTGCTCTGCATGATCATCCCCCGAGCTGTCAGAGGCTACATCTTGTGGCCTCACATATGCTGCTTGACCAAAGCGCCTGCGAACACGTCTATTGGGTTGCAAGATTGCTGCTTGTTGGCCAGCGTCAGAGTCCGACGAGTTATAATTAGCAACAACTCGATCTATAATAGATGGATCGAACTCGCCAAATTCGCGAACGTGCTGCAAAGAAACACGTCTTGTCCGTCGCACAGCATGGTTGCATTGATTACAAGGACATAAGACCCTCGTTGAGAGATAGGTGTTTCGGTTGGACGGTCCCACATCCTCATCACTACTCATAATGAGGATAAAAATCTTATAACCTGGACAACAAATTTAATATTCTATTGGCATTCTTTGTCTTATCTCTCTCTCTCTCTCTCTCTCTCTCTCTCTCTCTCTCTCTCTCTCTCTCTCTCTCTCTCTCGCTCTCTCTCTCTCTCTCTCTACCTCACATTCTCTAGTCATGTCCAATCCCCGCACACCTCGGTCTAGAGGTGCACGGAGATCAGAACCACCGGGTTATAATCTCGTCTTTATTGGTCAATACCTATATTTGTGGGTACAAGAAATCTATAGACCCACGTCTACATGATACTGCATGTAGTGGACAAAACCCCTTTGCCTCTTCTCTAGCTGTAGCACTTCACAGCATCTTAACATCTTTTCACAGTAGATCTTTTCACTGTTCGTCTAACTCTAAACCCTAAACTGTAAGTAATTCTTGCGTGGACTCGATCTAACGTAAATAAGCGTAAATCTAAATAAAAATAAACCTAAATATAATTTAACGTAAGTCTACATCTAACCTAATCTTTAACGTCTTTTGGGATAGTTTCCTACGACGTTAAAACTCTCTTCTTCTTGTGTGTGTGTGTGTGTGTGTGTGTGTGTGTGTGTGTGTGTGTGTGTGTGTGGGTAAACCTAAATAAACCTAAGTCTAATCTAATATAACATAAATCTAAATCTAACATAAATTATGTTATATTAAAAACAAAGAACTAAACTAACAGGGATTATAAGAACCTTAAAACTGATTTAACACATAATTTTTCACATAACTCGGCAAGAGTTGGCATTCTCATCACTAAAGATTTGAGAGTTAACTTCCGGCGGTGACGCTACCTCATCTCCATCCACATCTGACGACAGCAATTGGCCCTTTGGACCGTTCTTGCTCTTGTTACTAACTTTGAAGTTCGTGTTGAATGACTAGAGGTTGTCTAGATGGTCATTGTTGGGGATGTAGTGACTCTTGCCGCCCTGAAGATCCACCTTCTTCCCTATCTTCTGAAGACATTTCACCAGTACTTTTGGATCGACGGACCCACCATGAGTGAAGGCAGCAATACCCTATATTCCATTGAGGGCTTTCTTCACCCGCTTCATGCAGGCATCGCAGTCTATGGAGACCTAAATCTAATCTAATATAACGAAAATCTAAATCTAGCATAAATAAACGTAAATCTAACTAAAAATAAACCTAAATCTAATCTAATTTAACTTAAATAAACCTAAATCTAATTTAACGTAAGTCTACATCTAACCTAATCTTTAACGTCTTTTAGGATAGTTTCCTACGACGTTATAACTCTCTTCTTCTTGTGTGTGTGCGCGTGTGTGGATGTGTGTGCCAATAAAAAGATATAAATGGTATAGCCTTTCTATCACCCATGCCAAGTATGATAGATTGGTTATGCCATTTCCCTCTTGAATAATAGGTCTTGAGTTCAACTCCTCGTCGGCTAGATCTTTAGGTCTTTTAATTTTAATTAGTTTCCTACAACGTTAAATTAGTTTCTCTCTCTTTCTCTCTCAATGTGTGTGCGTGTTTTTTTTAATGCATGTTTTCTCTCTCTTTTCCTCTCTCAATGTTCGGTTTTTTGTTTATGCATGTTCTCTCTCTCTTTTCCTCTCTCAATGTGTGCGTTTTTGTTTATGCATGCTCTCTCTCTCTTTTCCTCTCTCAATGTGTGTGTGCATTCTTTGTTTATGTATGTGTGTGTGCGTTTTTGTTTATGTTTGTACTCTTTCTCTCTCTCTCTCTCTCTCTCTCTCTCTCTCTCTCTCTCTCTCTCAAAAACACTATGTGTGTGTGTGTGTGTGTGTGAGAGAGAGAGAGAGAGAGAGAGGGAGAGAGAAAGAGGGGAAGGGAACATGAGAGTGAGGAGAGGGAAGGAGCATACCTGGCTCTCCTTCCTCTCCTCGTGTGTGTGTGTGTGTGTGTGTGGAGAAGAAAGAGAGAGAGAGAGAGAGAGAGAGGGAGAGCGTTACTTGCTCCTTGCTTGAGGGCGCCGAAAAACTCAGATCTGAGCTCTCAGTTTTTGGACGCTCTCTGTTATTTTTTTAGCCCAGCTGGCGTCGCTATGAGCGTCGCAAATTTACTTGTAAATTTGCGGCGACGCTCATAGCGTCGCTTATAGCGACGCCGGGAATTTTTTTTTTTATCGTCGTTGTGTGAGCGTCGCTAATATGAATAGCCTCTTGTAGTGCAATAGAGGATGCATGATGGGTTGATCTTAGTGTTTTGCAAAGATAATTTTTCTCTCTTTACACCAACTCTGAGGACAGAGTTAATTTTGATAAGGGGAGAATGTAATAGGACTAATCTTTGAAGTTCTTAAAGTCGAAAAGAATGTAGCAGGGCATATCTTTTGTTTAGCACGATTTGAAAGATTGTTGAATAGTTTATTAAATAGAGCTTATATGAATGAGTTTGAGATATTAAGAGAGAACATATATTCTTTTTTTAAATAATACACTAAAGACATATTTGATAAAGATTAATGAATAAGAGATAGTCTGTCTATAAACAGTAAAATTGAGATTTTTATTAATATCAATGTTTTATATTTATGTGTTTTAGCTTAAAATGCATGGGTAGGCTTAAAATAAGTTGTAAAAGTAGTGGAGACCCAAAAATAGAGGTTTTATGAGTCGCGACCTAAAAGTTGCGTTTTTAGCCAAACAGAGATGTTTTTCATAATTATGTATACGTAGACTTGTAGACCAGACCTATTCCCGTCGTTTTGAGTACCTGGATTACTCTGTTCTGAGTTTGTTTGTAAAAGTTATGATGAAAACAAACAGAAGGCAGTAGCAGTGTAGTATACACAGGGACAAGCAGACATACAACATCATATAGCTCTCCCTTGTTGAGATATAGAGAGAAAGAGAGAGAGACGAGACAAGAGACACACCATATACGCTCTCAAAGACTGATTCATATTGAGGACAAGATACAAATATATAGGTCAGACCAAGTTGAGTAGAGTGAGCCATATATAGCTCCAACACCCCCACTCAAACAAAGGTCTCTAGCTTTGGATGAAAAAACCCTTGGGGAGTTCAAGGGAAAAACCCAAGCCAATATACAATGTGAAAATATGAACCAGCAATGATGATGTGAAAGTGAATTGTGCATCTATGTACAAATATTCAAGTGACTTAGAGATCACAATGTGCAAATGTGGAGTGTGCATAGTGCATGGTACCTAAAAGATTACAATTTCATATGTACAAAGCTATTACAATAGCAAAGAATCTAATCTAGAAAGAGTGAGGTCGAAGCAACTCCAAGCTCCGAGCGCAAGAGGATGAAACGTGACTCGTTGAGGCCTTTGGTCAAGATGTCTGCAATCATCTGGTCACTTGGACAGTGTTCAACCATAATGGTTCCTTTGCGTACTTCATACCTGACATAATGATAATGGACAGCAATGTGCTTTGACTTATTATGTTGAACATAGTCTTTTGCAAGACTAATAGCACTTTGGTTTTCACACCGCAAGGGTGTGCTAGAAAGAGGAGAGTGACCAATATCAACCAACATTTGTCGAAACCAAATCAACTCACGAGCTGCAAGTGATGCCGCAACATGTTCTGACTCAGTCGTAGAAACTGCAACACAACGTTGTTTCTTGCTAGTCCAAGAAACAAGACAACCATTTATAAAGAAGCAATTTCCACTAGTAGATCGCATAGATAAATGTGAGCTTGCCTTGTCTGCATCTGTGTAACCCAAAAGAGAAAGAGATTGCATAGAATCTGATGTGAGTTGTCGTCGATAGACTAAACCAAAATCTGTAGTGCCTTTCAAGTATTTCAACACACGCTTTGCAGCAGACCAATGCTTAAGAGAAGGACATGCAAGATGTTGTCCAAGATAATTAGCAGCAAACAGAATATGAGGACGAGTGTTCATGCCAACAAACTGAAGACATCCAATCAAGTTAGCATAAGGTTGATTTGTGACAAGTTGACCGCCATTGTCAGAAGTGTTCTTCGTAGAGCTTGCAAGACAAGGTGTGTTGGCTGAATGTGCAGATTCCATACCAAATTTTTGAATAGTATCTGCAATAAACTTTGACTGTCGAAGGAATAAAATACCTTTTGTACGGTTCCGTTGGATTTGAATGCCAAGACACGAGTGAATCTCTCCAAGATCCACCATATCAAATGCAGAAGACAATAACTTTTTCACTTGCTGAAGAAATCCCAAATCATTGGAAACAAGGATGGTATCATCCACATAAAGAGCAAGAATCACAAAACTGCTACCTTGGCGTTTTATGTATAAGTTGGGGTCTGACGAGCAAGAGATGAATCCCTTAGAGGTGAGAAAAAGATCAAATTTTGTATACCAGGCTCGCGAAGCTTGTTTGAGACCATATAGTGCCTTATGGAGTTGAGCAACAAGGTCTTCTTTACCTCGAATAACAAACCCTTCTGGTTGTTCCATATAAATTTCCTCTTCCAAGTCACCATTAAGAAAAGCAGTTCGCACATCCATTTGATGATCTTCTAAATCAAATTGAACAACAAATGCCAATAAAACTCGAACACTTGTAATGCGAACAACTGGTGAAAAAGTCTCTTGATAATCAACACCAGCTACTTGGGAATAACTTTTTGCAACTAAACGTGCCTTGAACTTGTCAAAAGATCCATCTGCTTTTACTTTTGTCTTATACACCCACTTACATTCAATAGCTGTACGACCAGGAGGTAATTCAGTTAGTATCCATGTACCTTTAGAGATAAGAGAATCGTACTCTGCTTCCATAGCCTCTTGCCATTGATCCTTTTGTGGTGAAGAGATAGCTTCATCATAAGTAATTGGATCTTCGGAAGTAGAAAAAGCATTATCAGCAGTATCGTCATCATAAACATGACATGAGCCATGTTCAAAATCAATAGGCAGATCAACAAAAATATCAATATCATCATTGGCGACATTCGGAATGGATGGTTGTGAAGAGGAAAGTTGCTCTATAGGAAGAGTTTCATCTTCTGAAAGAAATTGAAAAGCTTGAAGCAATGATTTAGTATCATCAGAATCATCCATGGACCATGAGCCTCCCATAAGCTGTTCGTTAAAAGTAGCATCACGATTCACAATTACTTTCTTGGACGAAGGGTCATAGAATTTGTAGCCTTTGAAAGTGTCAGAATATCCAATAAAAATAACTTTAAGACCAGGAGCATCAAGCTTTGTTCTGAATAAATACTACTGTCAAAGTAGCTTCAGCCCAAAAAACACGAGATAAGCCAAAATAAATCAGCATACATCTTACAGCATTGAGAATAGTCCGATTCTTTCGTTCAGCAACACCGTTCTGTTGAGGCGAATATGGAATAGTGTGTTCATGATGAATTCCACTGTCAGCACAGTAACTCACAAACTCTCGAGAAACATATTCGCCTCCATTGTCACTACGAAGCTTCTTAAGGCGACGACCAGTTTGAAGTTCCGCAGCCTTGTGGAATTGTTTGAAAACAGATAAGGCTTCAGATTTTTGTCTAAGTAGAAATACTGTCGTATACCTTGAGAAATCATCAATGAAAGTAATGAAGTAGCGATATTGTGATCTCGAAGAAGGTAGAGGTCCACATATATCAGTATGAACAAGATCCAATATGTCATGAGAATGAGTTGTATTTGAAAGAGGAAAGGGTTTGCGATTGTGTTTCCCAAGAGCACAAAATTCACAAATTCCCATATGAGGATGGGCTTTAAGATCCATGCCATGAACAAGATCACGACATTGAAGATCAAGGAGTTTTGAGAAATCAGCATGAACAAAACGGTGATACCATACTTTGCAATCATGATCACCTGGAGCAGTGACAACATTTGCTACAGCATCGTTGAGAGAGAGTTCAAACAAATAACCATTTTGAGGAGCAGTGGCTATAGTCTGTCCATCTTTCTCAATTCGGCATTTGGTATGATCAAATCCAACAAACAGACCAAGATCAACAAGTCTAGCAACTGAAAGAAGATTACGTTGAAGATCTGGTACATGTAATACTCCTCGCAAAATTCGAGTGGAAGAAGATAAGGTACCAAGATATAAGTCTCCAATACCCTTTACTTGACAAGTAGTATCATCAGCAAGATAAACAACACGTTGAACTGGCAGTGGATGATAGTTATGGAGCCACTTAGACTGATATGTCATATTTCCTGTAGCACCAGAATCGAAAATAAAAAGTGATCCATCGCGTACATGAAGTATTCTGTCTGGAGCAACTGAACATAGGACGCAGCTTGTTTCTTGTACAATGTTGTTTCGATGTTCAGTAGCATATGCTCTATTCCGATCTGTGTCGAATCGACGCTTATAGCACATATGAGTGGGATGATCAGATCGTCCACAATATTCACAAGAAGAAGAAGAAGAGTCTCTAGATAAACGTGGTTGTTTTGTGGTAATATTGTGTTCTTCATCATATTGACGTGCCCAACAATCATCTTCAGTATGGCCATTTCTGTTGCAGTAAGAACATTGCTTATTAGGAAATTTGAGACGAGAGAAAATATTACCGCGACGGCCACCTCTGCGGTTTCCTCATTGAAATAGACGCCTTCGAGCATAAAAAACCCGTTCCATCTGTTGTGACTCAGTCTCCTCGTGTGAAATCATAGCTGTATCATGACTAGCATTACGACGTTCTTGACGTTGAGAGTATTCAATTAAAGACATGTAGGCTTGGTCGAAATCAAGACCATCTTTATTAGAGAGAATAGTAACAATGTTATCATAAGAAGAGTCCTTCACTGTATCAAGGAGAAGTGTAATCAGTTGCTTTTGTGGAACAGGATCACCGGCAGCAGCAAGTTGATTAATAATAGATTTGAAAGATTCAATATGTCCCGTCATGGCATTACCAACTTCATATTGTAACTTGTTAAGCAACCCTCTCAAATAAAGTATTTCTGTGACAGATTTCTTCTGAAAGTTTGCAATAAGGTACTTCCATACGTCGTGGGAAGTAGGTAGTTCGTACATATCAAGCAAAAGGGAATCAGTAAGAGCAGAAAGAATATACCAACGAGCTGCTTTATCCCGTCGTTGCCAATCCGTATAGGCAACATTCCAATCTTCAAATATAGGTCCTTCAGTGATAAGCACGTTATCATTATCCGTATCAACAGGCTGAGGCGGACAAACACGATTTCCAAGAACAACATCGGAGAGTTCATCGCCTTCAAGAATTAACAAAATCTTTGCTTTCCAGCCTGGAAAACCTTGACCTTGGAAAGGAGGAACAGAACGCTGGCCAGAAGGAAAGCCGTTGACGAGAATATTCATAGCCATATCTTGTTGCGAGAAGACGTATAAGATAAGATCGCAGAATTTGCACACCATATATGGTGAAGGCCGCAATTGAGGATGAGAGAGATATGAGGACTGTGTTCTGTCAACGATAAACGTAAGAAGGATGCTCAAGGAACTTCCAAAGATGTGAGAGACGTCACCCAAAAAGGGCAGGATAAAGGAGACGTTAATAATAAAAGAGTCCTCAAAATAGAGTGGCGTGAGACACAAGATTGACGGCCACAATATGAATAGCAAAAAGCTAAATCTTTTCGAAAAAGTTAACGCCAAAATAAGAAAAACGATCGCGGACGCTTCACGAAGAAGTAGGACGAAGAAAGCTGCATCAAGCTCAATTGCAGTAAAAACAGCATAACTTTCTGCTGCGAACTCCGATTGACGCAAACCTAGAACTCAAATCGAAGAGCTCGAGGAGACGAACAAGTTTTGGATGAAAAGTGCCATTGCGCCATTGCGCTACGCTCCATTGCGCTTTTCCCGTTTCTCCAAATTTGGAGCAGAACAGCAAGAAAAATTGAGATGAAGTTCAGGGTGTCATCAACAAGAAAACGTAATCAACGATTAGATTGATTAGCAATAAACGTCACACAAGACACTAATCATATTCTTCTTAACACAAAACAACCACAATTAACAAGAATCAATGCTCAAAAATAAAATTTGTAGCAATTTTTGAATCTTACATGCAAATCGCATACACATACTGTTTTGTCACCATGAATTGAATCGGCGCATAATCGTTACTGCTCTGATACCATGTTGAGATATAGAGAGAAAGAGAGAGAGACGAGACAGGAGACACACCATATACGCTCCCAAAGACTGATTCATATTGAGGACAAGATACAAATATATAGGTGAGACCAAGTTGAGTAGAGTGAGCCATATATAGCTCCAACATCCCTGCTATCAACCAAGAAGTGGATTGTTTTTTCATGGTAGAGTATTGCAATTGAGATTATGAGAGTATACTTTGTGCGAAAATCGCGCAGGCTTTTCGAGGAAAAGAAGGATAAAAGCACGACGGGTGGTGCATTTGGGGATCATTCAGAGATCTCCTCTTCTACGAGTGCGAGTGCGAGTGCGAGTGTGATTGCGAGTGCGAGTGAGACGCTGCATGCAAGCGAACTAAAGCTCGGGGGTGGTCGGGAGGTTCGAGCTCCGTACAACGGAGTGCGCCCATATTCAATTGCTCCTCTATTGTATCAAAAGTCTGCAAAGATTCATCAATACAAAGATCTCTTTCTCTACCTTTTGCTATCTATCTCTATTATTCGGTTCCTGTGACATGCACACTCCCAAGGAAGTGGTGAATTGTGGTTTGCTATGGACACACCTATGTACTTAGCAAAGGAGTGCACATAAGATATGGCTATGCTCATGGCACATGGGATTCTGACATTCCCAGATAAAACACCACCATCTTGTTGGAAAAACACTTACCACTTGACCTCAACACATGTGATCACTTGCTTACACAAGAGTATCTACATGGACTTAAGGAGCTGAGTTTTTGGACAACTGTATTGTTTTTGCACAACAAGAAGGCAGTGCTCAGCTTTTCAACCCTAAATCTTGCCTTCCACACTAGCTTGCCTTGCCCATCCTGTTACTCTTTAGATCATCAGATTTCGGCCATACTTTCATTGCTACTTTCTCAGTTTTCAGCCGAGTAGGGGCTCTGACATTCATTCCCCACCATCCCTACACCCTCTACACTGTTTTGGATACTGCCATGAGCATACAAGCATGGTGAAAATCAATGGATAGAAGCATTTTATCATCTCCCAATCGCGTTTTTGGGTGGACAACATCCTTTTTGCTTGTGTTTTTCACATAGGATGAAGTTACCTACATTTAGGACATCATCTTGTAGTGGTCCATTTGGTATCTCAATGACTGCTGCATTACACAATATCTTCGTCATTGGGGAGATCCATTTATTCCAGCCATAATTTGGCAGTTGCACATTCTAGAGGAGGTGGTGACTTGTGGTTTTCTATGGACACACCTATGCCTTCATCAAAGGAGTTCACATAAGATATAACCATGCTCACAACATATGGCACTCCCACATTGTAAGAGAAAACATCTCTATATTGGGTGGATAGAAACTTTCCACTTGACCTCGACATGTTAGATCATTTGCTTACATAGGATCATCTACATGGACTTACGGGGAGGATCTTTGATCTCTTCATAGACAATTTTATGGCTTGGAGTCTCTTGGAGAGTTTACCTGCCAGATACAAGAGATGAAGCATCCCGCGACTACATCCAGAGACATCTAGAGCTTGGCTTAGATGGTAGTGCAATTGCTTTATAGGACATACCTACCTACTTAAACAAGAGAAAGTGTAAATAGACTAGAAAGATAGGATGCAATACCATTCTTTTGTTTGTCTTTCCTCTCATGTAGCATTTTTCCATATTTGGTTCTTTTTCCATACCCTACAACTCAAAATCCATAATATTGTAGTAAAAAGTACAATTCAAAGCATAGACAAAAGGGTAAAGAGTTTAAAAAATTACTTCAGTCTCCTTACCATCATCTTATTTAGGCTAACATATTTATTTGTCTTGTCGTTTGTTAGAAAAGAGTTGTTCACTATATCCTCCTAAACATAACACCATTAACTCATACCATTTGTTTACAAAAGTAGACTAACCATATCAAACATGAGTAAAAATTGTGCTATTCATAGGTATAGGTTTTTCACTACCTCAAAATGACAATGGGCTGGACATGTTCTTGTAGATATGTTACTATTGGTGGAGAGGTCCAAGGTATATTCTTTATCGTCTATGTTCCTATCAACATGTAATCCTACTCTTGACCAACATAAAGCAAAGAGTTATTGAAAATATCATTGAACATAAAAGAAACCAAAACAAAAAAGAGAAAATAACATTTACCACCAATGGCATATTACATTGATTGATGGTTCTTCTTCATTAGAATCCCCAAGAGCCTTGGGAGATTTTTACCTTTTGTAATTTCTCAAAACTTTGATATTTAAGTATATGTCTCAGGCTTTCCAATGAATGGGTGGGATATTTTCAAAATGCAATGAGGGTACGTTAGATATCTTTGACTCCGTGAGTGCCTCAACTTCTCTTTTAGCTTGCTTTTATTTGCGTAGATTTAGCCCTGAGAACTCCAATACCCCCATCTCTTTAAAGGGACATTCTTTGAGACATTTTCTAATTTTATCCATGCCCTTTCAATAAGTTGAATGTTGAACACTATAGAACTTTTTTAAAAATGACTTTCCTACTATAGGAAACAAATGCTTAGTTTCATTGGGTTTGAAAATCCGCTCATACGTAATTGGAAGAGCATCTGTGGGAGTATGCACATCATCGTTTACATCATCGTTGGGAGTATGGACGTCATCGTTTACATCAATATTGTGTGTTTTGCTTAAAGTGTAATCCAAATTTGTAGATGTGTGATTATGAAGATTTTCTAATAAAGCTCTACAACGCCCCACCAATGTGTGTCTATGTGCTAAGTTAGTGATACCTAACTCAATCCAACCCTCCATCGTCATGAAGGCTAAGGCTTTGCCGTTAATACCATTGGAAATAATACTTTGTGAGTGTGCATGTGTGTCACAAAGTTTCTCAAAAAATTGAGTCACTTTAGGGACATCCCAATCTAACATGGAATCTAGATCCAACCCTTGTATATGTGCCAATGCCATGATATATTGGACAAATGTTTGCAGTCTATAACAAATGGAAAGGAAAAAGGAAAGCAAAGTGAAGATTTGAAAGAGAGAAAGAATAAAATAGCATAAACAACTAAGAAAAGGGCCAACCTTGGCCTGCCACAATTGCTCTACGTTCAAACCAAAGGAATCAAACCTTTGAAAGGCAGGCCTAGCATTGAGGACATTGGGTTGCTCCTGGGGTGTACTGTGTTTTGGAGCTTGAGTATTAAATAAGCTCCTCAATAAGGATAAAAGAAGAATCCAGTGATGAGGTTACCATAGCGCTGTGAAGGAAGGAATGGATTAAGCAGTATAGGCTCTCTTCGTCTCTCCCACTCTCTCTCCCGCACACACATTGTTGAGTAACTCTCTCTCTCTCTCTCCCTCTCTCTCTCTCTCTCTCTCTCTCTCTCTCTCTCTCTCTCTCTCTCTCTCTCTCTCTCTCTCTCTCTCTCTCTCTCTCTATGATGGTCTCCAAAGGACGATTTACTAGCGGTTAGAACTTAGTGCCGTTGGAAGTCATCCATGAATATGCTCGACAGCCCCGCATGTCGCCATTCCCTTTCTCTTTCCCCCCCTCTCTCTCTTCTGGTTCACTGTCAGGACAACCACGCTATTTTCGGCCAGACAAATTAGTCTTACAATTTCCTCAAAGTAAAGCGGGCTCCAAATGAATGTTTTTTTCATGGAAGTTTTCAAGAAGTAAAAAGAGGTACATGGAGGCTTTCACAAGTTCCCTGAAAATTTTGTAGGCTTTTTGATATTTAAATTTAACATTTGTAGGTAAATTTTAAAATTATAGGAGATTACACCAAACTTATCACAAATCCGTGCAAATGCTTTGGTAGTTTGGTTTGAGTTTGGTTTGAGTTAAATGTGGAAGAAGAAATAATAAATATTACTGATAATTATTCCTAGGTAGTGCATGCACATAGGTAGTAGATAGCTATAGCGCAGTGAAGTGTTATAGAAAGTGATTGATCATTCATAGGTATTATAGCATGGGATCATAAATACACAGGGTAGTGATATCAGAAGTAATTGGTATACATTGGGTAAGACCAATTAGGCAAGGTATGATACATGTAGAAGTGACAACTAATTAAGAGGTATATTTGTGACGATAAGGCTCATATAGATTGTCTCCATAGTGATTATTATCCACCATGCTAAACATAACTAGTAACTCAAAGTATTATTGGTATCCACGCTAGCAATAAGCAAAAATTACTACCAATGATAGTAGTATAACATCCATATAAGTAGTAGATATTGATAGCGCAAGGAATTGTTATGGCAAGTGATTGATCCTTCCTATGTAGTGGCGGCCTCATGGGATCATAAATACCCAAGGTAGTGGTATCAAGAGTTATTGGTATATATTGGGTGAGACCTAATGGAGAAGGTATCATACATGTAGAGTAACAACTAATTAAGAGGTATATTTGTGATAAGGTCTGTATTGCTTGTCTTCATAGGGATTATTGCCCATCCTGTTATACATAACTAATACGTTTGTCGATCATTGTGCACCATGCTAGTAATAATAAGCAATAAAAAGTGTTAATGAAATTTATTCCTAGGTAGTACATACGTTTAAGTAGTAAAGGAGTAGTAAATAGGTATACCACAGGGAAGTGTTATGGCATGGTAATTGATCATTCCCGTGATGTAGTAACATGGGATCTTCTTATGCCTTGGATAGTGATATGAGGATTGATTATTTTCAAAAAGGATTGCATTGATTGTCTCCATAGGGGTTATTGCCCATCATGTTATACATAACTAGTAAAATAGTTGATTAATCCACACCAAGTTTGTAATAGGAAATAATATTAAATGTTAATGACAATTATTCCCAAGTAGTACGTACATATAAGCAGTAAAGGAGAAGTTATAGCATGGGGATCATAAATACACAGGGTAGTGATATCAGAATTAATTGACCATTGGGTAAGACCAATTCGACAAGGTATGCTACATGTAGAAGTGACAACTAATTAAGACGTATATTTGCGATAAGGCTCGTATAGATTGTCTCCATAGGGATTATTTTCCTCCGTGCTATACATAACTAGTAAGTCAAATCATTATTGTTAGCCACCCTAGTAATAAGCAATAATTATTCCTAGGTAGTATAACATGTGTATAAGTAGTAGATAATTATAACAAAGAGAAGTGTTATGGCAAGTGATTGATCCTTCTTAGGTAGTTACGGCCACATGGGATCATAAATACCCAAGGTAGTGGTATTAAAATTTATTGCCATATATTGGGTGAGACCTATTGGACAAGGTTTTATACATGTAAAAGTGATAAGGTCCGTATTGCTTATCTTCATAGGGATTATTGCCCACCGTGCTATACATTACTAGTAAGTTGGTTGATCATTGTGCACCCTACTAGTAATAAGCAATAATAAATGTTAATGAAAATTATTCCTAGGTAGTACATACATATAAGCAGTAAAGGAGTAGTAAATAGTTATACCACAGGGAAGTGTTATGGCGTTGTTATTGATCATTCCCGTGATGTACTAACATGGGATCCACTTATGCCTTGAATAGTGATATTAGGATTGATTATTTCTAAAAAGGACTGTATTGATTGTCTCCATAGAGATTATTGCCCACCGTGTTATACATAACTAGAAAGTAGTTGATTAATCCACACCAAGCTAGTAATAGGAAATAATATTAAATGTTAATGGTAATTATTCCCAAGTAGTACATACATATAAGCAGTAAAGGAGAAGTTATAGCATCGAAAAGTGTTATGGCGAGCAATTGATCATTCCCAGGTAGCAGCATGGTATCATAAATAATGCCCTAGATAGTGATATCAAGATTGATTATTGGTCAATAGGTATGATAAAGAAAGGACAACTAATTGAGAGATATATTTACAATAAGGACTCCATTGCTTGTCTTGATAGGGATTATTGGCCACACTCCTAAACATACCTAGTAAGTTAAAGGATTGTTGTTATCCACACTAGTAATAAGAAATAATAAATGTTAAGAATAATTATTCCTAGGTAGTGCATGCATATAAGTATATAGTAGATAATTATACGCAGTGAAGTGTTATGGAAAGTGATTGATGATTCCTAGGTAGTATAGCATGGCATCATAAATACACAGGGTAGTGATCTCAGAATTAATTGGTATACATTGGGTAAGACCAATTCGACAAGGCATGATACATGTAGAAGTGACAGCTAATTAAGAGGTATATTTGCAATAAGGCTCGTATAGATTGTATTGATAGGGATTATTGCCCTCCATGCTATACATAACTAGTAAGTCAAAGCATTATTTTTATTCACGCTAGTAATAGGCAATAATTAGTGCTAATGATAAATATTCCTAGGTAGTATAACATGTGTATAAGTAGTAGATAATTATAGCACAGGGAAGTGTTATGGCAAGTGATTGATCCTTCCTAGGTAGTAGTAGGCTCATGGGATCATAAATACCCAAGGTAGTGGTATCAAGTTTTATTGGTATATATTGGGTGAGACCTATTGGACAAGGTTTAATACATGTATAAGTGACAACTAATTAAGTGGTATATTTGCGATAAGGTCCGTATTGCTTGTCTACATAGAAATTATTGCCCACCGTGCTACTAGTAAGCTAGTTGATCATTGTGCACCACGCTAGTAATAAGCAATAATAAATGTTAATGAAAATTATTCCTAGGTAGGACATACGTATAAGTAGTAAAGGAGTAGTAAATAGTTATATGAGAGAGAACTGTTATGGAGTGGTTATTGATCATTCCCGCGATGTAGTAACATGGGATCTTCTTATGCCTTGGATAATGATATGAGGATTGAATATTTTTTAAAAGGATTTATTGATTGTCTCCATAGGGATTATTGCACATCGTGTTATACATAGCTAGTAAAATACTGGATTACTGCAATTCAAGCTAGTAATAGGCAATAATATTAGATGTTAATGATAGTTATTCCCAAGTAGTACGTACATATAAGAAATAAAGGAGAAGTTGTAGCATGGGGAAGTGTTATGGTGGTGAGCGATTGATTATTCCCAGGTAGTAGCATGGGATCATAATTAATGCCCTGGATAGTGATATCAGGATTGATTATTGGTCAATAGGTATGATAAAAAAAGGACAACTAATTGAGAAATATATTTACGATAAAGACTCTATTGGATGTCTTCATAGGGATTATTGTCCACCGTGTTAAACATAACTAGTAAGTTAAAGGATTATTGTTATCCACGCTAGCAATAAGAAATAATAAATGGTAATGATAATTATTCCTAGGTAGTGCACGCAGATAAGTACTATATAAATATAGCGCAATGAAGTGTTATGGAAAGTGATTGATCATTTCTAGGTAGTATCATGGGATCATAAATATGCAGGGTAGTGATAGCAGAATTAATTGGTATACATTGGGTAAGACCGGTTGAACAATTAACCAAGAGGTACATTGGGTAAGATCGATTGGACAAGAAGTGGTTTGGTGGCGAGTGATCAATTATTCCCAAGTAGTAGCAGGGATCATAATTAATGCCCTCGATAGTGATATCAAGATTGATTGTTAGTGAAGAGGTATGATAAAAAAAGGACAACTCATTGAGAGATATATATACGATAAGGACTCCATTGCTTGTCTTCATAGGGATTATTGGCCACCGTGCTAAACATAACTAGTAAGTTAAAGGATTGTTCTTATCCACACTAGTAATAAGCAATAATAAATGTTAATGATAATTATTCCTAGGAAGTGCATGCATATAAGTAGTAGATAATAATAGCACAGTGAAGTGTTATGGCAAGCGATTGATCATTCCTAGGTAGTATAGCATGCGACCATAAATACACACGGTAGTGATAGCAGAATTAATTGGTATACATTGGGTAAAACCAATTCCACAAGGTATGATACATGTAGAAGTGATAGCTAATTAAGAGGTATATTTGCAATAAGGCTCATATAAATTGTCTCCATAGGGATCATTGCCCTCCATGCCATACATAACTAGTAAGTCAAATCATTATTTTTTTTCACGCTAGTAATAAGCAATAATTAGAGCTAATGATACTTATTCCTAGGTAGTATAACATGCGTATAAGTAGTAGATAATTATAGCATAGGGAAGTGTTATGGCAAGTGATTGATCCTTCCTAGGCAGTAGCAGGCTCATGGGATCATAAATACCCAAGGTAGTGGCATCAAGATTTATAGGTATATATTGGGTGAGACCTATTGGACAAAGTTTAATACATGTAGAAATGACGACTAATTAAGATGTATATTTGCGATAAGGTTCGTATTGCTTGTCTTCCTAGGGATTATTTCCCACCGTGTTATACATAACCAGTAAGTTGGTCGATCATTGTGCACCACGCTAGTAATAAGAAATAATAAATGTTAATGAAAATTATTCCTAGGTAGTACATACGTATAAGTGGTAAAGGAGTAGTAAATAATTATACAAGAGGGAAGTGTTATGGAGTGGTGAGCGATTGATTATTCTTAAGTATTAGCATGGGATCATAATTAATGCAGTGGATAGTGATATCAGGATTGATTATTGGTCAAGAGGTATGATAAAAAAAGGACAACTAATTGAGAAATATATTTACAATAAGGACTCTATTGGTTGTCTTCACAAGGATTATTGCCCATCCTATTAAATATAAGTAGTAAGTTAAAGGATTATTGTTATCCACGCTAGTAATAAGCAATAATAAGTGTTAATGATAATTTATCCTAGGTAGTGCATGCATATAAGTTGTAGATAATTATAGCGCAATGAAGTGTTATGGAAAGTGATGGATCGTTTCTAGGTAGTATCATGGGATCATAAATACACAGGGTAGTGATATCATAATTAATTGGTATACATTGGGTAAGACCGATTGGACAAGGAATGATACATGTAGATGTGACCACTAATTAAGAGGTATATTTTCAATAGGCCTCGTATAGATTGTCTCCGTAGGGATTATTGCCCACTGTGGTATACATAACTAGTAAGTCAAAGCATCATTATTATCCACGCTAGTAATAAACAGTAATTACTGCTAATGATAAATATTTCTAGGTAGTATGTCATGGCAAGGGATTGATCCTTTCTAGGTAGTAGCGGCTCATGGGATCATACATACCCAAGGTAGTGGTATCAAAAATTATTGGTATATATTGGGTGAGACCTATTGGACAAGGTATCATACATGTATAAGTGACAACCAATTAAGAGGTATATTTGTGAAAAGGTCCGTATTTCTTCTCTCCATAGGGATTATTTCCCACCGTGCTATACATTACTAGTAAATTGGTCGATCATTGTGCACCATGCTAGTAATAAGCAATAATAAATGTTAATGAAAATTACTCCTAGGTAGTACATATGTATAAGTAGTAAAGGAGTAGTAAATAGTTATAGCATAGGGAAGTGTTATGGCGTGATTATTGATCATTCCCGTGATGTAGTAACATGGGATCTTCTTATGCCTTGGATAGTGATATGAGGATTGATTATTTTCAAAAAAGGAATGTATTGATTGTCTCCATAGGGATTATTGCACATTGTGTTATACATAACTAGCAAAATACTGGATTAATGCAAGTCAAGCTAGTAATAGGCAATAATATTAGATGTTAATGATAATTATTCCCAAGTAGTACGTACATATAAGCATTAAAGGAGAAGTTATAGCACGGGGAAGTGTTATGGTGGTGAGAGATTGATTATTCCTAGGTAGTAGCATGGGATCATAATTAATGCCCTGGATAGTGATATGAGGATTGATTATTGGTAAAGAGGTATGATAAAAAAAGGACAACTAATTGAGAGATATGTTTATGATAAGGAATCTATTGGTTGTCTTCATAGGGATTATTGCCCACCGTGTTAAATATAACTAGTAAGTTAAAGGATTATTGTTATCCACACTAGTAATAAGCAATAATAAATGTTAATGATAATTTATCCTAGGTAGTGCATGCATATAAGTAGTAGATAATTATCGCGCAATGAAGTGTTATGGTAAGTGATTGATTGTTTCTAGGTAGTATCATGGGATCATAAATATGAAGGGTAGTGATATCAGAATTAAATGGTATACATTTGGTAAGACCGATTGGACAAGGAATGATACATGTAGAAGTGACAACTAATTAAGAGGTATATTTGCAATAAGGTTTGTATAGATTGTCTCCGTAGGGATTATTGCCCACTGTGCTATACATAACTAGTAAGTCAAAGCATTATTGTTATGCACGCTAGTAATAAGCAGTAATTACTACTAATGATAATCATTTATAGGTAGTATGACATGTGTATAAGTAGTAGATAATTATAGCGCACTGAAGTGTTATGGCAAGGTATTGATCCTTCCTAGGTAGTAGCGGCTCATGGGATCATATATACCCAAGGTAGTGGTATCAAGATTTATTGGTATATATTGGGTGAGCCCTATTGGACAAGGTATCCTACATGTATAAGTGACAACTAATTAAGAGTTATATTTGAGATAAGGTCCATATTTCTTCTCTCCATAGGGAGCATTTCCCACCGTGTTATACATTACTAGTAAGTTGGTCGATTATTGTGCACCACGCTAGTAATAAACAATAATAAATGTTTATGAAAATCATTCCTAGGTAGTACATACGTGTAAGTAGTAAAGGAGTAGTAAATAGTCATACCACAGGGAAGTGTTATAGCGTGGTTATTGATCATTCCCACAATGTAGTAACATGTGATCTTCGTATGCCTTGGATAGTGACATGAGGATTGATTATTTTTGAAAAGGACTGTATTGATGGTCTCCATAGGGATTATTGCCCACCGTGCTATACGTAACTAGTAGAATAGTGGATTAATGCACACTAGGCTAGTAATAGCCAATAATATCAAATATCAATGATAATTATTCCCAAGTAGTACGTACATATAAGCAATAAAGGAGAAGTTATAGCACGGGGAAGTGTTATGGTGGTGAGAGATTGATTATTCCTAGGTAGTAGCATGGGATCATAATTAATGCCCCGGATAGTGATATCAGGATTCATTATTTGTCAAGAGGTATGATAAAAAAAGGACAACTAATTGAGAGATATTTATGATAAGGACTCTATTGCTTGTCTTCATAGGGATTATCACCCATCGAGTTAAACATAACTAGTAAGTTAAAGGATTATTGTTATCCATGCTAGTAATAAGCAATAATAAATGTTAATGATAACTATTCCTAGGTAGTGCATGCATATTATTAGTAGATAAATATAGCACAGTGAAGTGTTATGGGAAGTGATTGATCATTCCTAGGTAGTAGCATGGGATCATAAATACAGAGGGTAGTGACTTCAAAATTAATTGCTATACATTGGGTAAGACCAATGCGACAAGGTATGATAGATGTAGAAGTGACAACTAATTAAGAGGTATATTTGTGAAAAGGCTTTTATAGATTGTTTCCATGGGGATTATTGTCCAGTGTGCTATACATAAATAGTAAGTCAAAGCATTACTGTTATCCATGCTAGTAATAAGCAATAATTAGTGCTAATGATAATTAGTCCTAGGTAGTATGACATGCGTATAAGTAGTAGATAATTATACCGCAGGGAAATGTTATGGAAAGTGATTGATCCTTCCTAGGTAGTAGCGTGGGATCATAAACACCCAAGGTAGTGGTGTCAAGATTTATTGGTATATATTGTGTGATACCTATTAGACAAGCTATCATACATGTAGAAGTGACAACTAATTAAGAGGTATTCGGTGATACCATGATGTTGTTTAGTTAATACCATGGTTATTCTCGGTGATACCATGATGTTGTTTCGTTGATACCATGGTTATTCTCCATGGTACCATGATGTTGTTTCGTTGATACCATGGTTACTCTCAGTGATGTCATGATGTTTTTTTGTTGATACAGCGATTATTCTCGGTGATACCATGGTGATTCTCAATGAGTCTATGATGTTGTTTCGTTGATACAATGATTACTTTCGGTGATACCATGATGTTGTTTCGTTGATACCACGATGTTGTTTCGTTGATACAATGATTATTCTCGATGATACCATGATGATTTAGTCATTTCATTGATACAATGATGATGTTTGTTAATACTATGATGATATTCATTGATACCACTATGTTGATAACTATTGTTTTATGTAGTATATACACATGTCATTTTCATCACGTAATCACGCATCTTATACTTTTATTTTCATACTTTATGTATACATATGTTATCGTGCTTATATGTTGTCAAAAGAGTGGCATCGCAAACCATCTCTTATGACATTGTGAACGTAATTATTTCACTAACGATGCTAGAAAATTTCATGACTATGTTTCTTGAGTCTATGATCTATGTGGTATTGACAAAGAATTGATTTTATGAAGACAAAGTTGGTGACAATAAAAGATTTATGAAGACATGTTTGGTGATTCCATATTGATGACAACATGAAGACATGATTGGTGATGCTATATTCATGACAAGCTACACAGCAGACTCACGGAGACACTTCTGATGACGAGCAAATCGATAGCCTTTACACCTCTTTCTTGAACCTTTGTATTCATTATTGTATTTGATAGGATAGGAGTGATGTAGCTCCTCATAAAATATTCATTGTAAAAGGAGTGACGTAGCTTCTCATGAAAATTTGTACATTCAATGATTTTTATAATATAACGGTGGGTGTATATAGAGTTGTGGGTTTTTTCCTTGATCCCCCAAGGGTTTTTTCATCCACAGTTAGGGACCCTTATTTGAACGAGGGTATTGAGCTTATATGTGAAGCTACTCAATATATGGATTACATATATAGCACCAAGGTCCCCTCTATATATACATCATCTCATGTGTGCATTCGACACACTTTGGGGTTCTATTTCTGTGCTCTCTCTTTCTCTCTCAACACATCTAGGTTTTTAAGATTTGTTCACCTTAGTAGAATAGTTTCAAGGACAGTAGACTAGTCTCAAGGACAATATTTGCTGGTATTTTTTGCTTTTGAAGTGATGCTGAAACTTGCCTTCTCATTTTAATCTTGAGGTTTTTAGCATCATAGTAGTTGTTTCTTAGCAAGATTTCGCAAATTGCTTGTGGCTTGATTAAGTTGTATTGCCAAAAAATGTTCATGTTGATATGGTGTCTTGTAGTTGTGTGGGAACTTAGTGGTAGTCTTGAGAGGTCAAGGCATGCTTCTTATCCTCTATATTCTCTCCTAAGCCTCTTAACAAAAAAAAAATCTTTGACAATAAGTTCATGACCACCCTAATTTTGTTGAGGGGATTTTAGTACTAGTTTCTCCATGTAGAAGGTGGATTTGAGGAGGCGACAACAAAAAATATTGTTCATCATCTCTCCTATACTCATGACTGAATAAGTTGACAAGAGTAGCTAATTGTGGTTGATTATTCGTGTAAGAATTTGAGGCCAATTCTGACATGATTGGTAGCAAAAGCTTTACGTGGGTAACGTTGGAGAGAGTATTTTTATGAATGCTAGTTACGTACTTCTTTAATGTGTTGGGCAAAGATGTATAGCATGAACATTACCAAAATTCGATGTAGGGGTTAGTGCTGTTCATTGCGCATGAGGAACTAATTTTGTGTCATTGTTATTGTCATTGAGTAATATAGATAAATAAAGTGATTATTTGTAGGAACACATCAAAATTCTCATAAGGCGTTATTTTTATCAGATGTGAAAAGTTGGAGGTTCTTTTTGACATGTGATAATTTCAACAGGAATGTTTTTCACATGTGAGTATTTCAAGAGGAATGATTTTCACATGAAGTTTTTTTTTTCTTACATGAGAAAAAGGTTTTAGCACTTCTTCTCACAAGGGATTTGTTTTCTCATGTGTGAAATCAAATGTGATTTGTTTTGTCATGTGTGATTTTATAGTGAGAAAAGTTCTAAAAGTTCTTGTGTATAGTCATGCATGCGCAACACAATGTCGAGGCCATATGGGAAGCCAGGATGACAAGAGGGATTATGGAAGGACAAGTCAAGGTTTCTTTTTTAAATGAAATGGAGAGTTTTCAGTGCTGACAACATGCTCGCAACAGTGACATGGCTAGCACAGTAATATGCTGCTCGCAAGGTCGCGAGTTTGGATCCAATCTGTGCATGGGAAGTTTAAGCACCTTTCTTCAGTACTAGTTGAAAAGATCACCAGAGAATCTATTGAGATTCTACCTAATAAATGAAGATGAGCAAGTATGTATCTTAAGTCCATAAGTGAACGGTGAGTTTAGGAAATGAAAAGAGCATGAAAGTGGAAAGTCAAAAGACTTTTTGTGTCCCATATAAAGAGGAGATGGTCGAATGCACATTCATACACTTGTGTTTTCCTTTTTCTTATTTTCTCTCCTCTTCATCACTCTTGAGTCAGGTCTCTTTCTCTCTCTTGTTTTTTCTCTCTATTTATCTCTATGGTTTTACAAATTAGCTTTTCTTGGCAGTCTTCTTATCGGCAGAGTTATAACATTGACAAGTGCACCATCTAGGCCAACGAGTATATTGGTGGACAATAGTTCTATGTAAAGCTTAAAGAATAAGAAGAGGATTTGTAGGAGATGTTAGTAAGGTTGTAGCACAAGAGGCTACTATTGCAGGTACGAGCTATAGAGGCATTGGAGCAGTGTTGTATGCGACATGCTGAGATATAAGGTGAGAGCTTAGGTGATGATATAGTGGAAGTTTTTACCAGGAGTCGAAGAGACCGAGCTTGGATTGTGTGGGTGATTGTCTCATGGAGTAATGTACTGTCCACGTCTCTACATCACATAGATCCCCAGAAGTGGGTAGGTAGCATTGACTATTGTGACTCCTAGGGTAGTGATCAGACATCCCTTAGCTATGATGGCGGCGTGTCTTTCATGCAATCCATTGTGATGGAGGGTCAAAAGGAGCCTTACAATCAAACAAATTTAATTATTTTGAATCCATTTGATTAATGTTAGTAATATTGGTCAAGTTTAATCAGTTACTCCTATTCTCATAGGGTATCAATTTTAGGAGGGCCTATTGTGGTGGTTCTTGCACTTTCATGCTTGTGTGCAATTGCCTTTGATCTTGTCCCCATCTTGCATCTCTTCCTTTCACCTTTGCTATAAGCTTGTGTTTCAACCTTGCTAGATTCAACTTCCTATTACAAGTGTCCCTCCTTGTCCCCCTACACTTAACAACATATATGTAGGTGAGTATAGGCTTCCCTCTTCATCACCTAACACCAAGCATCTTTACTTATTTCATGTGATATCAAGGTTTGATTAATCATTAAGGTCAATGTGGCAAATGACACAAAGGACCACAGAAGGAGCATCTTCTATTTTGTCATGCCATATTTTGTTTATTCTTATGAAACATTCCATTTCTCTATTTGTGAGTTCTCTGGTGACAATAGAGGGACAAATCTACTCGAATTCAAGATGGTTTTCTAAAATTGAGACATCTCGTGTGTAATGAAACATCTACGTTTTGATTAGTATAGAGAAGAAAACAAAAAATTGATCCCAAGGATCACATTTGTTGCTTTTCTTGATCATAAGATGACGCAAATTGTTCGCACCACATTGTTGTCTTTCTGAGTTGATTTAAATCACTACGTCTTCTTCTTTTTGAATTAGTGAAGCGTTTAAGGTGAATATTATAAGACGTTGTCATGTTGTGACATGTACATAGTAGGAAAAAATGCTAGGAGATTTATTAATGGATTTTAAATGCATAAGTATATTTACCATAATGTACATATGCATTTTTAAGTATAAGGATTAGCTTTCTATGTAATCTTGGTATTTATCTCAAGGATAAGATAGTTTTACTTTATCGATAGAAATTATTATGGATAAAAGAGTCAATAGATGTGCCTCTTTAGCATGGGGAAAAAAAATTTGTGGTTTCTTTCTACTGTCTCATTATCATCTCATACTCTAAATAGAACACATCCCTTTTTGATAGCTACTAGGAAGGTATCAAATCCTAGTGGGACACTAACTTCTATAATTTTCAAAGATGCACCTATTTTAATCCATTATTGAAAGGATTATTACAAAAGTTTGTCAAGGAGCAACGTCATGCTTTCATATTGCATGAGATGTCTATTGGAATCAAGTGGAAGTCTAGGGTAATGGGACCACAAGTAGAATTTTGTTGTGAGAAAGATACCCTATTTTGATGAGTTTTTTACACATAGTTCCCATTCGAGTGTAAAAAAACATAAAAAATGGAGGTCACAATCCATGAGTTGAATTTTTTGCACCTATTTATAATTTTTAATGAAAAATTTACCAAAATTCCCCTCTAATTTGTGGATATTCCCAAAATACCACTCAAATATCAAAAATTTCCAAAATACCCCCAATATTTTGTCATGAATTCCCAAAATGCAGTTCAAAATTTCCAAAATTCTCAAAATACCCCTGGTTGTGAGATTAAATTTCTTAAAAGATAATTTTTTTTGTAGCTTTTTATAAGAATACTGAATTCCTATCAATACAAGATGCTAAAACTTGAATTTGAGTTGCGTATGTAGGCTTTGGAGATGATATGCTTAGATATAATTGTTGTTTTTTGAGGTTTCATGACAAACTACATGCTAAGCACTCAAAATTGGATCTTAATTGTTAGAAAGGAATAAAGATTAGAAAATCTTGAACAATTCAACCAAAATATATACAAGGGTATTTTGGGAATTTTTTGAAATTAAAACATTGTACCCCAGTCTGGCCACATCATGCACAAACAAACCATTTCAAACTTTTCCACCTCTTGTTTACACTCGCTCCTCTCTTTCTCGTGTAATCCTTGGGGGTTACCGTCACCTATGAAAGGGGCCCTTTTTTTCCTTGAAAACCATTTAATAGAGGGTGAGAGGATTAATGCCTAATTGTATTTAGCAATAAATATAGACCTAATCCCTACACTTGCCTCTTGGGAAAGACTATCCATTCTTCTAAGATCACCTTTGATCAAAGAGGGACTTGAATTTGTGCATTAATCAAGGCTTGAAGTCTTTCATCTCCTTCTCCCTCCATTATATTTTCGGCTCCCGAAGAGTTTGTCAAGTAAGGTGTGTTTTCATTTGTGATTTTGATAGTTTGTTGTTGTTTCGTTTTTCATCTCTAGCCCAATCTATATCTCTAAATATATCACCCTCTCTAACCAAATCTATCTCTCTCTCCCATATATCTCCCTCACTAACCACATATCTATCCCTTCAACTATCGTGCTCAATAACCACGTATCTATCTCTACAGAATCCTATATCTCTATCTTCTTCACCCACAGCCAGAGGTTTGATACCTTCCTCGCAAGCATGCCAGACATAACTTGGGTGAAACCAATGCAAAAATGCCAGGGTGAGAGATTGTGGGTAATTATGGGTGATCATGCGAAGCAACATGGTATGCAATTTGACCCAGCAACAATGAAAAAGTTTCAAGCATTAGCAATGTTCATGCAAAAACAACATGTCATTGAAATAAGGTCGATTTCATCAACTAAATCCATGCAAGTGATGGTCAATAGAATGGTAAATATGTAAGCAAGTACTTGCACAATTATGTGAAGGATATGGAGATGCATCGTGTGTTAGAAGGTGAGATGATTCAATGTTTTGAGCTAGTTGTTGCTCCAAAAACTAAGCAGCATGCAAGGGAAATCAAAGATGGTCATGAGAGAAATTGGGAAGAGCTCAAAAAGGTTTTAAAGGATGATTTTTTCATGGAGGACTCTGAGAAAAAGGGAAATTCTTAGAATGGGTAGCCAAGCCAAAAGAGGAACTTTCAATAACAAAGCTACTAAGAGAATTTGAGTGGCGGTATGCATAACTCATGAGGACAAAAAAGGCCACATTGAATATAGAGAAGATAGATCTTTTCTTACAAGCTACAGGTAAAGAGTTTCAAGAGGATTTTGAGCTTCTTCTTGAAGATAAAGATATTGACAAAGGACTAAAGACCGGGCTGGAATGAAGTTGAAGTTGTTGTCTCACTGCTTGCCAAGAGCCAAAGACGAAGGGACAAGATGGTAGTAAACACTACAAATCCTTCCTCCTCAATTTCTGACAAAATGGTGAAGCCTACTTTTGTAGCTCCTAAGTTTGATGAGTCTATGCTAGATAATCTTGTGAAGGGAATGTGCGACTTGAAGGTAGAGCTTGAAAATCTTGAAGAAAAAGGCCAACCATTGGGGCCACTTCCCAAGCAAAGACGATATCCCAAAGAAGGGTTGTTCCATAGATGTATTTGGTGTGATAGTATAAACCATGTAAGACGGGATTGTGATAGTTTTAGTGATGCTTTGACAAAAGAGATTTCTTTTAAGAATGGTAAAATCCAATTAAGAGAGATGATTCTATCCTTGAGAACTAACCTTAGTTGAGAATATTGCAACTCCCATGCCACCTCTTCAATTGAGGCAGCTACTTATGGAGTGAAAATTGAGAATCTTAGTGATAAAGAGATGAGTGATCACCATGGTAGATTTTGACATAAAATTAGCTAAAATAAGAAATCTTACAAAATAAATCCTATATGAATCGAGTGACTGCATCTAGAAACAGGCTAGGCTGGACTGATCTAGTGGACTCAATGTTTGTGCACCTACATTACGAAATACCAAAACCATGAAGCTATTTTAGTGGAAAAGCATAGGTGTCAAAATGGTGATGATGAAGGGCCTTCAAAAAGACCTGCAAGAAGTGGAATAAGAAATGATGCAACACCTTTGCAAGCTCCACCAACACAAGAGACACCTTCACCAAAAGTGACCATGGAGGAGTCTACAACATGAAGAAAGGAGTCATCAATAGGTAAGCCAAAGGGACCATCTTACAGACTACAATCTGAAATTGATCTTGCTACAGACTTGAATAAAGTGCTAAAGGAGAGGATTCTAAATACCAAACTTGAGTTTATTTTGGGAGAGGTGCTTGGCATAGCCAAGCGTGCGTTCCATGAACAAATTACTGACATCATCAAGAGTAAGATGCAAACACTTGGAGAGTCTATTCAGCCACAAGTTGAAGGTGATACCGTGAAGAAACAAGGAGTACAAGTTCAAGCTAAAGAAGGTGATGAAGCTATGGTAGGATGCTACCAATAATCTTGAAAGGACAAGTGAAATTTTTCAATGATGGAGAAGAAGCTCAAAGCATTCCTAAGAGCCACTATTCTAAAATCCATTGGGAACTACTACAAAGATATTGGTCAAGGTAGGTGATCTTGAAGAACCATTTGTTGCCTTAATTAACCATGGGTCTAAAATAAATATAAAGTTAAAAAGTCTCTACAACAAATTTAAATGGACAATGGACATAAAACATGTTTGGATGGTCAAAGTGGAAAACAATTCACCAAGTGAACTGTAAGCAGCATGTCCAAGTGTAAAGGAGACAAGTAAAGGTTGAACAAAATTTCTTTATACATGACACATGTTCATATCATCTTATCCTTGGGTAACCCTACATTGTGGAAGTTTCAATAGAAACAAATGCAATGGATGATGGTTCATCTTACGCCAGGATACAAAGCAAAGATGATAAACGTATTGTTCAATTTCTCATAATTTGTGTAAACCATCAAAGAAACTCTGATAAACTCATAGAGCATCCTTTACCAAAGGTGAGTAAATAGTTTTATAATCATAGAGAAATGATGGATTTTTGCCAAGTACCATTGTAAAATGGGATTGCAGTGGTATAGAAAGAAAAAGGTTCTCGCTTGATCCAAAAATAGGTGAAACTTTCTCTATGAGATCCTTGGTAACAAGGCATGGATTAGTATGTTTTGTAAGACTTGAGGATTTGAAGATATGTGAGAGGCAATATGTACATAATGTAAAAATAAGCATGAAAGAGAGTGGGTTGCTACAGCCTAGAGAAAATGTTTTGGGTTTGTGTGAACAAGTTTCTTTTGTAGATACTATGGGTGAGCTTGATGCTATAACGGAGTCTAGTTTGCATCGTGGAAATGAAGAAGTGGAAGTATGCTCTATGAAAATGTTTCAAGTCCTAGAAGCCTTTAAAGAAAAAAAATGTTTCAAGCAAACAATTGGCCCAAAAGTCATGTTGAAACTAAAATTTACAAGAGTGTAGCAAAGAATGTGAAAGCAACCAAGTTGTAACACATGAGGAGACAAAGTGCTTCAAAGAAATGCTTTCAAAGCACGGTAAGGATTTTTTAATTGAGCCATATGAGATAAGGTGTGTTGTTGTTTCTTCTGTTGGAGCTATATATGGCTCACTCTACTCAACTTGGTCTCACCTATATATTTGTATCTTGTCCTCAATATGAATCAGTCTTTGGGAGCATATATGGTGTGTCTCTTGTCTCGTCTCTCTCTCTTTCTCTCTACATCTCAACATGGTATCAAAGTGGTAACGATCACGCGCCGATTCAATTCATGGTGACAAACTAGTATGTGTATGCGATTCGCATGTAAGATTCAAAATTGTTACAAATTTTATTTTTGAGCGTTGATTCTTGTTAATTGTGGTTGTTTTGTGTTAAGAAGAATATGATTAGTGTTTTGTGTGGTGTTTATTGCTAATCAATCCAATCGTTGATTACGTTTTCTTGTTGATGACGCCCTGAACTTCATCTCAATTTTTGGGGGTCTTCTGTTCAAAATTTGGAGAAACGAGAAAAGCGCAATGAAGCATAAACACTATTCATCCAAAACTTGTTCGTCTCCTCGAGATCTTTGATTTGAGTTGTAGGTTTGCGTCAATCGGAGTTCGCAGCAGAAAGTTATGCTGTTTTTACTACAATTGAGCTTGACGCAGCTTTCTTCGTCGTACTTCTTCGTGAAGCGTACACGATCGTTTTTCTAATTTTGGTGTTAACTTTTTTGAGAAAATTTATCTTTTTTCTATTCGTATTGTGGCCGTCAATCTTGCATCTTAGGCCACTCTATTTTGAGGACTCTTTTATTATTAACGTCTCCTCTACCCGGCCTTTTTTGGGTGATGTCTCTCACATCTTTGGACGTTCCTTGAGCATCCTTCTTGAGTTTATCGTTGACAGAACGCAGTCCTCATATTTCTCTCATTCTCAATTGAGGCCTTCACCATATATGGTGTGCAGATTCTGCAATCTTATCTTATACGTATTCTCGCAACAAGATATGGCTATGACTATTCTCATCAACGGCTTTCCTTTTGGCCAACGTTCTGTTCCTTCTTTCCAAGGCCAAGGATTTCCAGCTTGGAAAGCAAAGATGTTGTTAATTCTTGAAGGCGATGAACTCTCTGATGTTGTTCTTGGAAATCGTGTTTGTCCACCTCAGCCTGTTGATACGGATAATGGTAACGTGCTTATCATTGAAGGACCTATGTTTGAACATTGGAATGTTGCCTATATGGATTGGCAACGACGTGATAGAGTAGCTCGTCGATATATTCTTTCTGCTCTTACTGATTCCCTTTTGCTTGATATGTATGAACTGTCTACTTCCCACGACATATGGAAGTACGTTATTGCAAAATTTCAGAAGAAATTTGTTACAAAAATACTTTATTTGAGAGGGTTGCTTAACAAGTTACAATATGAAGTTGGTATTGCCATGACGGGGCATATTGAATCTTTCAAATCTATTATTAATCAACTTGTTGCTGTCGGTGATCCTGTTTCACAAAAGCAACTGATTACACTTCTCCTTGATACGGTGAAGGACTCTTCTTATGATAACACTATTACTATTCTCTCTAATAAAGATGGTTTTGATTTTGACCAAGCCTGCATATATTTAATTGAATACTCTCAACTTAAAGAATGTCGTAATGCTGGTCATGATACAGCTATGATTTCACAAGAGGAGACTGAGTCACAACAGATGGAACGTGCTTTTTATGCTCGAAGGCCGTCGCGGTAATATTTTCTCTCGTCTCAAATTTCCTAATAAGCAATGTAAGTTCTTACTGCAACAAAAATGGCCATACTGAAGATGATTGTTGGGCACGTCAATATGATGAAGAACACAATATTACCACCAAACAACCACGTTTATCTAGAGACTCTTCTTCTTCTTCTTGTAAATAGTGTGGACGATCTGATCATCCCACTCAGATGTGCTATAAGCGTCGATTCGACACAGATCGTAATAGAGAATATGCTACTGAACATCGAAACAACATTGTACCAGAAACAAGCTGCGTCCTATGTTCAATTGCTCTAGACAGAATACTTCATGTACATGATGGATCACTTTTTATTGTCAATTCTAGTGCTATAGGAAATATGACGTATCAGTCTAAGTGGCTCCATAACTATCATGCACTACCAGTTCAACGTGTTGTTTATCTTGCTAATGATACTACTTGTCAAGTAAAGGGTATTGGAGACTTATATCTTGGTACCTTATTTTCTTCCACTCGAATTTTGCGAGGAGTATTACATGTACCAGATCTTCAACGTAATCTTCTTTCAGTTTTGCTAGACTTGTTGATCTTGGTCTGTTTGTTGAATTTGATCATATCAAATTCCGAATTCAGAAAGATGGACAGACTATAGCCACTGCTCCTGGAAACGATAATTTGTTTGAACTCTCTCTCAGCGATGCTGTAGCAAATGTTGTCATTGCTCCAGTGATCATGATTGCAAAGTATGGCATCACAATCTTGTTCATGCTCATTTCTCAAAACGCCTTGATCTTCAACGTCGTGATCTCGTTCATGGCATGGATCTTAAAGCCCATCCCCATATGGGAATTTGTGAATTTTGTGCTCTTGGGAAACACAATCGTAAACCCTTTCCTCTTTCAAACACAACTCATTCTCATGACATATTGGATCTTGTTCATACTGATATATGTGGACCTCTACCTTCTTCAAGATCACAATATCGCTACTTCATTAATTTCATTGATGATTTCTCAAGGTATATAACTGTATTTCTACTCAGACAGAAATCTGAAGCCTTATCTATTTTCAAACAATTACACAAGACTGTGGAACTTCAAATTGGTCGCGTCACCTTAAGAAGCTTCGTAGTGACAATGGAGGCGAATATGTTTCTTGAGAGTTTGTGAGTTACTGTGCTGACAGTGGAATTCATCATGGACACACTATTCCATATTCTCCTCAACAGAACGACGTTGCTGAACGAAAGAATCGCACTATTCTCAATGCTGTAAGATGTCTGCTGATTCATTTTGGCTTATCTTGTGTTTTCTGGGTTGAAGCTACTTTGACAGCAGTATTTATTTAGAATCATCTTCCTACCACTACACCCTCTGGTAAGATACCCATCAGAGGATGGACAGGTGACATTCCTTCTGTATCTCATTTTCGAACCTTTGGATGTATTGCTTATATTCATGTTCCCAAAGAAACATGAACAAAGCTTGATGCTCTTGGTCTTAAAGTTAATTTTATTGGATATTCTGATACTTCCAAAGGCTACAAATTCTATGACCCTTCCTCCAAGAAAGAAATTGTGAATCATGATTCTACTTTCAACGAACAGCTTATGGGAGGCTCATGGTCCATGGATGATTCTGATGATACTAAATCATTGTTTCATGCTTTTTCATTTCTTTCAGATGATGAAACTCTTCCTATAGAGAAACTTTCCTCTTCACAACCATCCATTCCGAAAGTTGCCAATAATGATGTTGATATTTTTGTTGATCTGCCTATTGATTTTGAACATGGCTCATGTCATGTTTATGATGACGATATTACTGTTAATGCTTTTTCTACTTCTGAAGATCTCTTTACATATGATGAAGCTATCTCTTTACCACAAAAGGATCAAAGGCAAGAGGCTATGGAAGGAGAGTACGATTCTCTTATCTCTAGAGGTACATGGATACTAATTGAATTACCTCCTCGTCGTACAGCTATTAAATGTAAGTAGGTGTATAAGACAAAAGTAAAAGCAGATGGATCTTTTGACAAGTTCAAGGCACATTTAGTTGCAAAAGGTTACTCCCAAGTAGCTGGTGTTGATTATCAAGAGACTTTTTCACCAGTTGTTCGCATTACAAGTGTTCGAGTTTTATTGGCATTTGCTGTTCAATTTTATTTAGAAGCTCATCAAATGGATGTGCGAACTGCTTTTCTTAATGGTTACTTGGAAGAGGAAATTTATATGGAACAACCAGAAGGGTTTGTTATTCCAGGTAAAGAATACCTTGTTGCTCAACTCCATAAGGCACTATATGGTCTCAAACAAGCTACGCGAGCCTGGTATATAAAATTTGAACTTTTTCTCATCTCTTGCTCTTCAGACCCCAACTTATACATAAAATGCCAAGGTAACGCCAAGGTAGTAGTTTTGTGTTTCTTTCTCTTTATGTAGATGATACCATCCTTGTTTTAAATGATTTGGGATTTCTTCAGCAAGAGAAAAATTTATTGTCTTCTGCACATTTAGCCAACACACCTTGTCTTGCGAGCTCTACGAAGAACGCTTCTGACAATGGCGGTCAACTTGTCACAAATCAACCTTATGCTAGCTTGATTGGATGTCTTCAGTTTGTTGGCATGAACACTCGTCCTGATATTCTGTTTGTTGCTAATTATCTTGGACAACATCTTGCATGTCCTTCTCTTAAACATTGGTTTGCTGCAAAGCGTGTATTGAAATACTTGAAAGGCACTACAGATTTTGTTTTAGTCTATCGACGACAACTCACATCGGATTCTATGCAATCTCTTTCTCTTTTGGGTTACATAGATGCAGAGTGGGCAAGCTCACATTTATCTATGCGATCTACCAGTGGAAATTGCTTCTTTATAAATGGTTGTCTTGTTTCTTGGACCAGCAAGAAACAACGTTGTGTTTCAGTTTCTCCGATTGAGTCGGATTATGTTGCGACATCACTTGCAGCTCGTGAGTTGATTTGGCTTCGACAAATGCTGGTTGATGTTGGTCACGCTCCTCTTTCTATCACACCCTTGCGATGTGACAAACAAAGTGCTATTAGTCTTGCAAAAGACTATGTTCAACATAATAAGTCAAAGCACATTGCTGTCCATTATCATTATGTCAAGTATGAAGTACGCAAAGGAACCATTATGGTTGAACACTGTCCAAGTGACTAGATGATTGCAGACATTGTGACCAAAGGCCTCAATGAGTCACGTTTCATCCTCTTGCGCTCGGAGCTTGGAGATGGTTCGGCCTCACTCTTTCTAGATTAGCTTCTTTGCTATTTTAATAGCTTTGTACATATGACATTGTAATCTTTTAGGTACCATGCACTATTCACAATCCACATTTTCACATTGTGATATCTGAGTCACTTGAATATTTGTACATAGATGCACAATTCACTTTCACATCATCATCGCTGGTTCATATTTTCACATTGTATAGGGGCTTGGGTTTTTCCCTTGAACTCCCGAAGGGTTTTTTCATCCAAAACTCCAGACCTTTGTTTGAGTGGGGGTGTTGGAGCTATATATAGCTCACTCTACTCAACTTGGTCTCACCTATATATTTGTATCTTGTCCTCAATATGAATCAGTCTTTGGGACCGTATATGGTGTGTCTCTTGTCTCGTCTCTCTCTCTCTTTCTCTCTACACCTCAACACCTTCTATTGTAGCTCCTATGGTAATTTTTACAATACCTCATGTACCTTGAAATCTACTATCTATTATGGTTCCAAAGTCTTATTTGCCAAAGTTATTAGAGCTGAGGTAGAACTATGAGAAGATCAAAATGGAGATTTTGGAGCCTTCTTGTGCTCTATACTGAAATAGGTGGTTCAAAATCCCAAAGAAGAGTTGTGCATTACGCTTCATCCAAGATCTGCAGTTTGCAACGAGTGAACAAGGTGACAATTACAAATGTAGGCACATGTCATCCAATTGTGGATCATTTTGCATACACATTTTCAAGGAGGAAAATCTACTCAATGGGGGATATCTACACAGGGTATGATTAATTTTATCTTGTGATTGAAAGCAGAGACTTGAAAACCATGAGGACACCTTAAGGATTGGTAAGAATGTGTACCTTGCCATAGAGAGTAACCAACTTGGTTGCACATATGTTAAATGGGATGAATAAGGTCTTACGTGAATTTATTCTTCAAATGAAAATGCCTTTAATTGATGATTTTCCTATCAAAGGATGTGAATAAGGTGAGAAAGATGAAGCTTTGGATCTCAAGGGGTGCCACAAGTTTGTGGAAAATCACATAAATTATTGTGATAAAATGTTTCCTAGGTTGGAGGAAGTGAATCTTACTTTTTTAGGAAAAAAATTGATGTTTGGTGTCAATAAAGTGCTCATTGTGCAGGGGCACACGTGCAGGCCATATGCTAGGAGACCTTGTCCAACAAAGGTGGATGTCATCCAAGAATGAAAGAAACATGCACTAGCATCACTGAGGTTAGAAGATTTCTAGGAGCATGTGTCTTCTATGTTATTTGGATTCCACATTATCCACATGTAGTTAATCCTCTTTATCAATCGCTTAGAAAGAATTAAAAATGTAAGTGGAGAGATGAACATATATAAGCCATGAAAAAGCTAAAGAAGTTTCTCCAGCTAGCACCAACTTTGAGAAAGGTAAACTATGAGTGTACAAGGCCAATTATTGTGACAATAGACACCAATCCTACATGAATTGGATAGGAAATAGGGAAAAATGATGAAAGACATAGATACGTGGTGAGATTTGGAGAAAACATACGAAAGAAACTATCAGCAAATAAAGAGAGAGTTGTGGGGTATGATTACAGCCTTGCAAAATGGGAAAGAGTACCTAATTGGTGCATGTGTGTTTGTAGAAACAAATTTTCTACTGCTTCTTGGGATGATTACATGCTTCTTAACACCTTACATTGATATGTTGCAATGGATTGGCTACATTAAGTCCTTAAATTCTGAGTTTAAGTACATTGTAGGTAAAGACAATACAGTGGCAGTCATGCCATCAAGGGCAAGGTATAAAGACGAGTCACAGATGATTGATGAGAGTGAAGATGTGGGTACAAAGTTCTATTCCATATCTCATATCAAAGGTAACTATGTTTCCATATTCACTTGAATTGTTCTTGAAAGAGCTTTATCAAGGCGATTGGCTTCTCATTGGAAGCTACTTGATGTGGGCACAAAATTCTATTTCATCTCTCATATCAAAGGTAGCTATATCTGCATGTCTAATTCACTTGAATTTTTCTTGAAAGAGATATATGAATTTGATTGGCTTCTTACTGGAAGCTACTTGAGTAATCTAACAAAATAGAATGATTGGTCTCAACAAGAGTTCAAGAGGATACACACAAAAGCATATGGGTACGTTTTGAGGTATGCTTACTTTTGGAATCATTTTAAACAAAACGTTGCTACACCACAAAGGGTTATATGTAAAAAAATAGGCTCAAGTAAAGCTCATGCAAGAGTTTCATGAGAGTCTATGTGTTAAATACAAGGGTTTGTGGGCAACCTTCTCTAAGTTGAAATAAAAATACTGGTGAAGGGTATGTATAAATATGTATCTCAGTTTGCAGAGTCATGTGTAACTTGTCAAATATATTCAAATGTACGACATCATGATGCGTTGCACCCTACATATCCACTATCCATGCACTATAAAGGGTTTGTGGATCTAGTCACAATGCCTTTAGGACTCTAGCAGATAAGATTCTTAGTTCTTGTAAGAGAGGAACTGGTTAACCAGGTTGAAGGACAAAGAGGTTGTATGAAAATTCCTTCTTGATGATGTGATTTTCCGTTATGGTTATGTGAACTAGATGTTGAGGAAGCAAGGGAATTATTTTCCATGTAGAGTTGAAAACAATAACTATTTTTCCAAGTGACATCGGCTCAAGAGCAAAGCAATTGAAAAAGATGACCGGATTTTAGTGTATGATAGTAACCTTGATAACCAACACACAGTCATGCATTAGTTCTCAAAAATATGGTTTGAATTGTTTGTTGTAAAGCATGTGCATGAAAATGTTACTAACAACGTTTCTGAACTAGATGGGATAGAAGGAAAGGTTTCCATTGGAGCGAAAAGGGTAAAAGTATTTAAGATAAGAGAAGATGGTGATCCAGAAGATTTTGAGGAAGAGTAACAGCAAAACACAGATGCAGGTCAAAGTGAATATGAAGCTTTGGAATCTATCAATGAGGATGAAATCATGGAGAATCTACAAGGGGATTTAACCTGCAAAAAATCCATTGTGGCACATACCAGAGGATGTGCAAGTTTAGAGGGCGTGGATGTCGTGTTAAGGAAGGTACATAGTGGGAACGAATGCTAGGAGATTTATTTTGTGACTTTTTAGGTGCATAATTATATTTACAATATTGTAATGTATATACATTTCTAAGTATAAGGACAATCTTTCTATGTCATGCTAGTATCTATCTCAAGGATAACATACTTTTACTTTACCCTTAGAAAGTATTGTGGGTAAAAGTAGTATTGTGACTCTCTAACATACTCTTGATAGATCTCGTAGCTAGTTTGATTCCAAATACATATATTTTTCTCATATTCCCTTTTTTATAGCTACTAAGAAGGTTTTAAATTCTAGTGGGACACTAGCTTGCAAAATTGTCAAAGATGCATCTCTTTTAATGTATTTTTGAAAGGATGCTTACAAAAATTTGTCAAGGAGAAATGTCATGCTTTTATATTTCATGAGGTGTCCATTGGAATCAAATGGAAGTCTAGGCTAAGGGGGGACCACAAGTAGACTCTTGTTGCCAGAAAGATACCCTATTTTGATGATTTTCTTAACACAGTTCCCATTCAAATTTTTAAAAAAAACATAAAATGGGGTTGTAGTCCATGAGCTGAAATTTTTGCACGTATTTTTATTTTTTTGTTTGAAGCCACGGTTGAGGAGATATGCTCAAAGGAGTGGACCTGAGTCTGCCCACATCATGTAGGAACAAACCATTACAAACTTTGCCAGATCCTTCATACCGACTGCTCTCTTTCTTGTGTAGCCCTTGGGGGTTCTCTTCACCTATAAAAGTGAAACTTTTCTTCCTCAAAAATCATTCAATAGATATTGAGAGGATTAATGCCCAATTGTACTTAGCCATAAACATGAACATGATCCATACACTTGCCCCTTCAAGAACATTAGCCAATCTTGTATGCATCCCTTGTAAGATCAACTCTAATCAAAGAGGGACTTGGATTTGGTGCATCAATCAAGGCCTCGAAGTCTTTCCTCTCCTTCTCTTTCAGTCAAATCAGCAAATAGCTCTCGAAGGGTTTTGTCAAATAAGGTGTGTTTTACTTTCTGATTTTGTTTGTTTTTTGCTATTTTTTTTTCATCTCTAGCCCAATCTATATCTCTAGATCTATCTCCCTCTCTAGAAAACTATATATATATATATATATATATATATATATATATATCCCTTAAATTATTTTCTATTTAATATTTCCATTTATCTCCCTTTCTAACCACATATCTACATCTCCAACTATCTCACTCTATAACCACATATCTATCTCTACATAAGCCTCTATCTCTATTTTCCTCACATCCTAGCTATCGGCCATAACAAAATCGTTTTCTTTATTCTTGTATTATCTTAAATGGATGACTTGCACAATGTCTACTTTCGCCCTTTTCATTTTGTGAAATCTCTTAGGGTTAATGTGTGTTTAACACTAGTTTGGTACCAAAACAGGACACTTAAGTGTCCTTTTTTTTCAAATTTAAATTAAATACTTCTTGCATTCGATAGTGTATCTAAGAAAAAACTCTTAATATGCTTAAATATGCTATCTAGAGGGTCTTTTAAAAATACGTTGCATTTTAGAATCTACCATGATCAAGAGCTATACTCTTCAAGTTGACCCTCATAAGACTGCAATTGATGCTTTGAAGAAATTGACATTATAACCTCAAGAAAAAATGAAGCGACCTTGTAGAAATTGTAATGTGACTTTTCAAAAATTTCTCTATAGATAATTGCAAGTTTCATGTGAAAGAGCAATTTTGCTATAGAGTATATAAAATAATAGAAAGTTCTACGTGTTTGATATTGCCATTTCAAGCATATCGATCTATACAAAGAAAAATATGTTTTTGATGTATTTGTGAGTTTAAGAAAGTGCTAGATTGCTTAACCTCTCCATTGAGGACTCAAGCTAGCAAGTAGAAGGGCTTTGGTATGCAACAATTATTGTATCATTTTAAATATTCAAAACTGCATAAGAGAAAACTTTGATATTTTCATTCTTGAGACACAAGCATTCAAAACCTCAAATAATATCAAACTTTCCACATGGATCACCTAAATGTATCAAAGCACGTGATACATACACAATTGCGGCACCTAAAAACTTGGTTTCAATGTTATTATGGACAACTCAAGATTTTCAAGAGTTTTTGCACAATGAAAATTTCAAAATAGTTCAAGAAACGATATTTAATTGAGTTAGGGAGCCAAAAAAATACGTAGTTTCTTGGTTTCAACATATAAAGACATTTGTAGTTGTCAAACTACATTAGAATAGCCCCAATTCCATGAGGGGACCTTTGGAAGACCAAAATTATGCTCTTACTCCGCACTTGCTCAAGTTTGAAATTGCATCTATAACTTCCGTGTGACCTAGAAACTAGTCTTTGATGGGCATTCCATTGTTTTGTAACACTAAGTACTAACGCGTGGATTTTATAAACATAAAAAAGACCATCTCTACACAAAGATATAAGAATTTTATGATTTTTTTTTGTAAAACAACTTGAAATTTTACTAAAATTTATGATCTAGAACTTACCATAATTCTCTCCATAGGGATTGTATTTTGACATGGAGAAAAATCCAATGTTTTCTTTCATTCATAACCAACCTATGGTAGAAGCAAGGTGTGAAAACTTCTTTCTACCTGACAAATAAATTGCCAAAACTTGGAAAGAAAAGAGGAAACTTTAGTGTCTCAAGACACTTAAGTACGTGTCCAATTACAGAACTAGTGTTAAGTCGTAAAATTCACTTCCAACAAAGAATTGTATTTCTTTTTGGACCTGAAAGACTACAAGAAATTATTCTCTCTCCGCTCACCATTATTCTACCACTCCTAGATTATTCTAACTCATTCAATGTGCAAATATTTATTTTCCTCTAGAGGGTAAGTCTTGCTTGATTGTGAACCAAGAAGACTCATATACACAACTCATTCCAATTGCTAGACAAAATATATACATCATTGTGAGCATAAAATTATAGTTTTAAAGAACAATTCGGAGAGAAATACAAATGGCACAAGCAAGAGGATTATTTTCTTGAATATTCTCATAGGACAATTAAACAAAGATTTCTGAAGTGGGTGCAAAAGAAGAAAAGGAGCTTATCTTCGCGAGACCTGCTATGAGAGCTAAAGCAATCTATTCCATGTGTTCAATTTAAAGAAGATACCACATTGAAAATGATGTGGGGGGGCCTTGAGACGGTTGGTTGGAACCCCATTGGGTGTCATTCTCATCTTCTCTCTTTCTCTCTCTCTCTCTCTCTCTCTCTCTCTCTCTCTCTCTCCCCACCATCATTTAAGCTAAAATGAATCACTAATTTAAGGAAACAAAGTAAAGGATTTGTGGAAGTGTAAATCTTAGATCTTCACCATTTCAATTCTGTTGCACTTGAAAGAGATAGTGGAAGAGAAGTGTAAGAGAGATCAAGACAATGCACGAACATCAAAAAGGGCTACCAAATATAGTAGTAAGAAAGAAGAGGGACCGGCTCTTGAAGCGCCTATGGAAGAGATGCCAAAGGATAAAAACCAAGGTAATCCCAGAGGACCTTCGAAAAAATTGAAATCTAACATAAAACTGGCTATAGATTTGAAGAAGGTTTTTGAAAAGTTTATACTCTAGCAAGGTTGATATCTCATTGGGGGACATCTTGGGGATGGCTAAGAAATAATTTCATGAATAAATTATTGAGATTATAAGAAAATGGCAGGTACCAAGTGAGCAAGAGCCCAAAGCAATTAAGAGACAAATGATTCGCCATATTTAGTCAACTTTGGATGCCTATAAAGAAGAATTTAAAGATAAAAAGCCAAAGCCTATGGCGGTTTCAAATTTGATTGTACCTAAGGTAATACACGTTCATTTTAATGATGATGGAGGTGGTGAAACCGTACCCAAGAGTCAAATTTTAAGGACCCATTGGACTAGAGCAACAATGGAGTTAGCACTTGTAGACCATGGATCAGAAATCAATCTTATGGAAAAGATCTTGCACCAAAAGGAGACATGGGCTATTGATGTGGACCACAATTGATGGATTCAAGCTGCCAATATGATTGCAAGAGATCTTTATGGTGCATGTGAAAATGTTAACTATTGGCGGGGATGTTTGTGATGAACTCAAGTTTTTATATAGGATCATTCCTCCTACCCACTCATTCCTCCATGGAAAAGGCTAAAGAACTTTCTATAGTCGTCGTTGGCACCAACTTTGAGAAAGGTAAACTATGAGTGTAAAAGGCTAATAATTGTGATAATAGACACTTGTCCTACATGAATTGGGAAATAGGGAAAAATGGGATACTTATCTATGATGGTGGTTTCTATCAAGATTGGGGGGGGGTCTCTCTATCACGTGACTGCAGCGGTTATTAAATTTTTTTTTTCACATTTTTTGCATACAGAAGGATATCTAAAATGGAACTGGAAAAAAAATACATGTTGGATAGGTAAAGAGTGTATTATATTTGTCAAACTTTAACAGATAAGGAATTTTATAAATAGTCCTTGAACGCACGCTGTCAGGAGATTTTTGGAGCAAGTGATTGCACATATGTACATACACATGCATGGTGCATCAAATAATGAATTGCCCATTTTCCAAAGCCAGGTGGTTACGTGGGGCCCACATGTGTACAGATAGGGCAACATGTACATAATGCATCGATTTTCACTATCACCAGTACCAGTGTGTTTTGTTTGTAATAATGAGGAGTTGGTAGCGCATAAAACTTCTCGAGGAAGCTATCCGCAGGGCAATGACATGAGGTAAGCAGGTGCGTCAGATGGCATGGAGTAGCGGCAGGAGACCGAATGGGGTCAATACTTGCACGTGGATAAGTACGGACACGACATGGGTGTTTTCTTGTGATAATTATGCAGAAGGGCCATCATGAGGACCATATTTTGGGGCCACTTCACGTGGTGGCGGGATGCATTATTCGAAAAAGCTGAGTGCCAGGTGTGCGGATGGATGCCACAGGGTGACAACTACGCACTGCGAGGTGTTCGGGGTCCGTTTGAGGTCATCTAAAAGGCCAACGGTGCCCAAGTAATAAAGCTAAGTGCGGGAACTGAAAAAACTGAGAGAAGACCATAAAAAGAGTGGAGAGAAGAGGAGGAATAGCCGCAACTGTGTTTTTGCTCATTTTGGAGACTGTTTTGGCCGTAAACTGCTCATCCGAGGTCGGATTTGAGCACTTTGACATTGTAGACTGGGGTTTTGGGCCGTTTCCGACGTGATGGTGCTGTCCATTTTACCAAATTCCTCACTGTTTTTTTGCTATTTTGGTTGTATAAGTTTCTCCTATGCTCGAATCTTCTGCTCCAGTTTGTGATTGTATCTGGGTTATTTTACCCATACTGTGTGAGCTATTTGCCCCCTTGGTGTTGGCCCAAGATCATTTGTATCTAATAATCAGAATTTCTCCTCTTTTGAGCTGAACTTTTTGGGTGTGTGTGTGTGTGTGTGTCTCTGTGTGGAGTGGGCAAATGGATAGTCTCTCTCCTCTCACTCCATAGGTGTGTTCCCTGTCTCGGCTAGGTGTGTTGTGTAAGCCGAGTGGTGCCCCATAGTGTGTGTGTGTGTGTGTGTATCTTCCCAAGAGTGTGTGTCGGGTCATTATAGAGGCGTTCTGTGTGTTTCCATCCCGCTCACATTCTTTTGGCGCCCCCACGGAGGATCTTCTTCGAGTACCTTCTGCTTCGAGCTTCAAGCTTCGAGATTCGGGCTTACAGGTTGCAGGTTGTAGATTACAAGTTACAGGTTACAGGTTATAGGGGCAGGTACAGGTGCAAGTGATTCACATAGGTACAGGTAGTTGGATTACAATGATATACTAGCAGTGATGTCACTTGCAGTTGTTGTGGCTATGCATCACTTGGCGCCTGTTTGAGCTCATTGTCTGCTGGATTGTACGTTACTTGTGGAAACTGCCATTGTACGCATTTGTGGAGCCATACTTGGTTTTATTTGGTAGTCTCAGCCATTTCTGAGACTTGGTCTGGAAGATAGTCATTTATGAGACTTGAGTATACGTGATTTGCATTAGCCTTTGTGTGAGGGTCGATAGCGTGAGTTTTTATTGAGCTGGGGGATTCTCAAATGTGGAGATCCTTTCGGTGATACAGGTAGCTGGAGCACCCTTTTTGTGACCTCGCCATAGGCTATGTACTAGTGATTCCTAATTGATGGTCGAGTTCTATTGTTGGTAGTTTATGCATACATAGACAGTCTATATTTTGGGTTCACACTGCTCTACTTCTGGGGAAACACTGTCAAAATTTTTCCAAGTTATGATGGCTGGTTTTTTGGTCTTTTGAGCCATTTATGTTGTTATGTTGCTGAAATTTTGGCAAAATCAGAGGATAAGACAGGTGTGCTTTCTTGGGAGCTTCATGGTTGGCTTTAATGGATGATCAAAATGGACCTCAATTCACTCCTTTTTGTTTAACTCAAAGAATCCAGATAAATGTTCATGTGTCCAGGAAGATTTTTTTCTAGCAAGGCATAGTCTTTATGTTCGGGCCAAGAAGATTAAGGGAGATACTGGCATGTCCTTTGCCTGTTGTAATTCCGATGATTAACTATGAAAACTCATTTGATGTGCATGTGTTTGTCCTTATCTAAAGTTGAGCTTCATTGAAGTTTCTGGGAACTGAGTCAGTCAAAAAGTTTGGGTTCTTGTACGTGTGTTCGAAGGGGTTCTCAAAGCATCGTAGCTTGGGTAGCCATGGATTCCTCTTATCCGGAGTTTCATGGAAGAAGTGATGAAGATGTGGAAGACTTTTTGGAAAATATGGAGGTTGCCTGTATTAGCAACCAGATTCATGACCCGGCCCAGATGTTACGTCTTCTCCAAATCTGTTTGAAGAGTGATGCACGAGTTTGGTCCAAAGCATTTGAAGAGGAGTTGCGTGGGGCTGATCCACCTATACGATTGAGTTGGGACAATCTAAAGCATGGGTTGGAAGTGGAGTTTGTGAAGATAGAAGATCCTGAAAAAGTGTGGCAAGAAGTACAGGCTTTGGTGCAAAGGAAGGTGAGCCAGTAGATGCATACATACGTGAGTTTTCATTGGCATGGGAGCGAATGTGCAAGGCCTTAGCACCACAAGTACCCCCGCCTGACATGATGAACAAGGACAGGTTCTTAGCTGGTCTTTGGGAGAATATACGTTGGAGAGTGGAGCTAAAGAAGCCTAGGATATATGAAGATGCACTAGAGGTAGCAAGGAACAAAGAGTGGAAGTTGAGTAAAATGAGCCAGTTAGGGGTGGAGTCTTTGCCCATGAGGTCTGAATTTCAGCCTATGGATTCTTCGCAAGGTCGGGTTCATCATGAACCAGTGGTTTCTGTTACTCCTCAGGTTATGCCAGCAGTGGTCACTACAGCAGTGCAAGATGATGGCCTAAGGCAAGACATGAGGCAAGTGGTAGATTTAATGAAGAATCTCAGCCTAAACATGCTAGGGCAAGTGGGAACTAATCAAGGTCGAGGCAGGTTTGCAAATCAGCGAGGAGGTGAAGAAAGACTTGGGAATGGTGTTGGAGAAAGCAATGGTAGGTTTTGGAGGCAGATGCCCACATGTTATAATTGTGGAGAGTTGGGTCACATCAGCCCACAATGTGATAAGCCACCAAGGATGGGGGGAGACATGTATCCATTGCCAAGACAAGTGCTAACTAGGTCGAATGATTATGGCATCGAAATTAAGGGAGATGAAGGAACCAGTGGATTAACCCAGGAGGAAAAGGGAAAGACAAAAGTGCTAAGTGTAGTCACCTTGGAGAAGGCATCAAAGCTAGAGGATACATTAGTGATGTCTATTGGGAAGAGTACCATAGAGGACAAGGAAGGAAGAAGTTCCCAAGGTCCTAGTAAGAAGAAGGGAAAGAGACATGAAGGCGAGGATGTTAAGGCCAAGAGGAAAAGGAGGGCTCGTCGCAAGTTTCATGTTTCAGATTTTCCACTAGGGGATGGGCAATTAAGCTATGACTTGAAGGAGGATCTGACGAGCAAGAAGGGAGATGTTACTTTTGGGTAGCTTATAGAGATGGTGCCTAAGCTAAAGCGACAGTGGAAGAGGATGGTTAACCCAATGGAGAAAGAGCCAGAGAGGGGTTCAGTGAAGGTGTTGGCAATGGATGAGCTACCAGACATTTGTCCAATCATAGATGTGTGTCATAAAAGAAAAAATCTGGGACAAGGTTATGTGGATGGCGGAGCCGAAATATGTGTGATAACACACTCATGCGTTGAGAAGATGGGTCTTACAGTGACTAGGGTGTCAGGGTTCCGGATCAGATTGGCAAACCATCAGAAAGTAAAATGTTTGGGTGTTGTAAAGACCTTAGAAGTGGAAGCATATGATGCAAAGGAAGTGGTTGATGTTCATGTGATGCCAGTGGGGTTGGGAGCATATCCTATTATACTGGATAGACCATGGTTACGTGCAGTGGGAGCTGTTCAAGATTGTTGGAATTAGGGTTGCAGAGAAACACACACAGCTTGGAGAAGACAAAGGAAGCTCAAGGCACACAATAGAGAGTGTATTCCTTAGTGTGCAATGGAAAGATAGATAGCCCTAGAGTGATGGGCGTATATACAATGCACGGGGGAAAAAACCTCCTAAAGAGGGAAAAAATGCCCCGGCGGTCCTAGTGTGTTCACACACATCACTACCACATGTATATGGTAACAAATCCCCCCTGGAGTGATGCGGTGAACGAGAGCTGGCACATGAGTAAAGGGAAGTGCCATGCCCTGAGGACAGGATCAGTCCACAAAGGGGAGTAAGCCCAAAGCTTTGCGGAAAGCTTCAAGCTTCTCACGAGACAATGCCTTTGTGAAAAGATCTGCAAGGTTGTCCTGTGTTGGCACATAAGCCAAGCTGATCTCTCCTGCTGAGAGCCTTTCCCTGACATAGTGGTAATGCACCTCAATGTGCTTTGTGCGAGCATGAAAAACTGGGTTCCTCGCAACTGCCAATGCGCTCTGACTATCAGTGAAGATAGTGTTGGCAGTGTCCTGTCCAACACCCAAGTCAGCCATAAGGCGTCTGAGCCATACACACTCAACCGTAGCTGTGAAGACTGCCCTATACTCAGCCTCACAACTCGAAGTGGCCACAGTAGGTTGCTTCTTGCTCAACCATGATATACATGAACTGCCAAGCATGAAACAAAAACCACTTGTGGACACTCGCGTGTCAAAACAACCAGCCCAATCTGAGTCCGAAAAAGCATGTAAGTCTGGCGGCAATGATCCCCCCTTGGGATAAAACAAGCCAAGATGTAAAGTGCCACTAAGGTAGCGGAAAATCCTCTTGACAGCCTGCCAATGCTTAGACCCTGGGCTATGCATAAATCTGCTGACCTGCGAGACTGCAAACTGAATATCTGGCCTCGTGTTGCATACATAAATGAGGCAGCCAACAGCAGTTTGGTAAAGAGTGACATCAACAGGATCGCCAGCATCATGTAGACTCAACTTCAAACCTGTTTCCATGGGAGTGGCAATAGGTTTGCAATCCTCAAGTCCAAACTTACATAGCAATGTCTCTATGTAACTTTTCTGACACAAGGCAATACCACCATCACACTGCTTAAACTGTATACCCAAGTAATGATGCAACAGCCCCAAATCTTTCATCTTGAAAGTAGCATTCAAATCAGCCTTAAATTCAGCAATATGTCTCTCATTTGGTCCAGTGATCAGCAAATCATCAACATAAAGAACCACAATGAGAAATACATCATCCTCACGCTTTACATACAATGTGCTTTCTGTTGGACTGTTACGAAAGCCTCGTTTAACCAAATGAGTGTCAGCTTTCTCATACCAAGCACGAGGAGATTGCTTCAACCCATACAAAGCCTTCTTACATTTGCACACTTTGTCCTCTTGTCCTTTTATGACAAAACCGCGAGGCTGCGTTACATAAACTTCCTCAAATATGTCACCATTCAAGAAAGCAGTAACAATGTCTGATTGATGTACATCCCAACCAAAATGAGCTGCCAATGCACATAGAAAACGCACAGTAGTCATACGACAAGTGGGAGCAAAAGTCTCTTCATAATCTATGCCTTTTTGTTGTGCATAACCCTTTGCAACAAGTCGAGCCTTATGGCGATCGATCTCACCATCCGGCTTGCGTTTCAACTTGTAAACCCACTTCGTACCAATGGCCTTTTTGCCAGGAGGCAAATCACATAAAGTCCATGTGTCATTCTCTATAAGTGCATCATATTCTGATTTCATGGCAGCAATCCAATTTTCTGAATTCTGTGCTTCATCAAAAGACAGAGGCTCCTCAACATCATGTAAACTAGACACAGCCAAAGCATAACAATCTGATGCATAAGATGCATGGCGAGAGCCTGAACGAGTACGACTAGATAAAGGTGCATCCAATTTACTGTCACGCAAAGTGTGCACCAGCCATTTTGGCATACTTCTAGCCTGCTCATTTTCAGCCCTTTCCTCATCAAGTACATCATGTACATCTGCATCAGTAATAGGCTGTTCTAAAACATTTTCAGAAACCCCCATAGGCTGTACATTTGCCTCATTGGAACTTACATTCGTATTTCCACCACTGAAAAGAGGCAACAAAGTGTCATAAATGTCCTGTGAGCTTACATTACTGTCTCTAGTACATGACAGCAAGGGTTGAACAGAATCTTCCACAAACACTACATCCCGTGAAACCAAAATACGTTTTGTTTGCGGATGATACAACCTGTAACCTTTGCTTTCAGCACTATAACCAACAAAAATACATTTGACAGCCTTATCATCCAATTTTCTGCGCTGCACTTGTGGCACCAAAGCATATGCCAAACAACCAAAAACACGCATGTGCTCAATAGAAGGTTTTCTATCATGCCATGCTTCATATGGAGTAATAGACTGCAAAGCTTTCGTAGGACACCTGTTAAGTACATAAGTGGCACACATGATGGCCTCAAGCCAAAAAGAATGCGGCAAAGCTTGACTTTTGACCATACATCGTGCCATTTCCGTTAGTGACCTGTTTTTCCTCTCAGCAACACCATTTTGCTGAGGTGTATAAGGCACTGTACATTGGTGTTTTATCCCACGACTAGCCAGAAATGCATTAAATTCATGAGACATATACTCCCCCCCTCGATCGGAACGGAGGGTGCCCATAGTACATTTTGAGACATTTTCAGCCATAGCCAAAAATTGTTTGAAGCACATAAAAACTTCGGACTTCGCTTTAAGCGGAAATACCCACGCATGCCTGGAGTAATCATCAATGAAAGTCACGAAGTACAGGTAATTGCCCAAGGACGGAGTTTGCATGGGCCCACAAACGTCACTATGCACAAGCTGCAACCTGCATGTGGCCCTAACTGAACCATCCTTTGGAAACTTAGAACGCTGCATTTTACCCAGAATACAGCCTTCACAAACATGTTTGATAGGTGCTTCAAGAGGCGGCAAAGAAGCAACCATATCAGATTTCTGCAAACGCAGCAAACTGGCAAAATTTAGATGACCAAAACGTGCATGCCAAAGTTTTGCATCTGAAATAGCCCTTGAATCTGCAACAGCATTTGCAAAATTTTGTCCACACTTGTCATACAAAGTGAGCTTATACAGCCCACGGCACAAAAGCCCAGATGCAACAATTTCATCACCAAAACTGAGATCATGAACTGTACATCTGTCATCCACAAATTTGACTACAAGTCCAAGTCTAGCAAGTGCGGATACAGACAATAGATTCTTCTTGATCCCAAGTACATAAAGTGCATCAACAAGTGTGAAGGAACTGCCATTAGCAGCAGTGAGCACAATCTTTCCAACTCCCTGAACTGGATAAGAGGCGTTGTTGGCACAAGTGACTGAATTCCCATGAGGGACAGACTCGAGAGAGGTAAACAATTCACGATGTGAGGTAATGTGCTTTGTAGCACCACTGTCGAAATACCACACATGTGAATCTGCAGCAACTGACAAGCATGCATCATGGACAGCAGGATTGTAAGTGCACTCTGCGCTAAAAGCCCATTCTGCATCAACATCAGCATCACAATCTCCTTTCACAGAAGACTCAACAATGGCTGCATTTGTAGTGGAACCAGCATTTGCAGTGGAACCACCCTCTTTCTTCTTAGCCTCTTTGGCCTTCAACTTAGGACACGACTTGATCAAGTGATCATTGGCTTTACAATAATGGCAACGCATCTTCTTTTTGCCCTTATCACCAGAATTGCCAGACGAAGTGCTGCCAGTAGAAGCATTAGGAACAGAATTTTTGCCACTCGCAGCAGAACCATAAGAAGTGGCTGCATTACTATTACCACCCTTTCTTTGAGAAGCAATAAAAGCCTGCTCAACTGCACGCTGCCTAGTCCTGTTTTTTCTAGAAAGTGACTCTTGCAACAGCAATGTGCATAATGCATCAAACTTGACAACTTCAGGATTTCCTTGGGTCATCAGTCTCCAAGTACTAGCAAAAGTCTGGTAGGAATCTGGTAAGGCATCAAGAACAGTCTGCACAAGGGAACTGTCAGAAATGACTTCACCTGCAGAAATGAGTTGCTCATTGATATCCTTGACACTAGCAAGGAAAGTGTCCATATCATCTTCCTCATGCATAATCTTCGACTCTAGCTCTTTACGCAGCAAAGCAATTTTAGCCTCATTGCGGCTTGCATAAAGACCTGCTAGAATATCCCAAGCCTGTTTTGCAGATTTAGCTGAACGGATGTGAGGAATAATGGTGCGCTTCACAGACAACGCAATCAATGCATGAGCCTGCGCATCCTTAACATCCCAACGAGTTTGTTCTGCTGTAGGCAAAACAACTCTAACAGCTGCAATCCTTGCAGCAAGACCTGCAACATCCTCAACATCGCCTACATCTTCAGAACCAGGACGTACATCAATGCCCTGCACAATGTTCCAGACACCTTTTGACACAAGAACATGTTGCATCATATAAGCCCACATAGGGTAGTTGTCCCCATCCAACCTGTCCTCAGCAGCAAACATCTTGAACACATCTGTGTTGTTGTTGTCAGCCATGGTAAATGCTGCACCTGATGTGAAAACTGCCCGAAAATAGGAGAAATGGAGCGGGAACAACTTGTGCTATATAGCACAAACCGTAGAAGACTATAAGGTACCTGTTATGCAGAAAACGGCACTGACAAAAAATCTGCACAAAATGACGAAATAGCCTGTGCAGTACTGCCCGTAGTGGAAACGGAGGCCGAAATGAGCCCAAATCAAAATTCTGAGCAGACCAAGCTCTTCGAGCTTGCCCAAAATATTTGTCGACCTGCGAACGCTCGCCAAAGCTCACTGAAATCGGAGAGAGTGAGCAGGCGTGTGCTGGAGCAGCTGGCGACTAAGCCCGGGAGGACGTGACCTGCTCTGATACCAATTGTTGGAATTAGGGTTGCAGAGAAACACACACAGCTTGGAGAAGACAAAGGAAGCTCAAGGCACACAATAGAGAGTGTATTCCTTAGTGTGCAATGGAAAGATAGATAGCCCTAGAGTGATGGGCGTATATACAATGCACGGGGGAAAAAACCTCCTAAAGAGGGAAAAAATGCCCCGGCGGTCCTAGTGTGTTCACACACATCACTACCACATGTATATGGTAACAAAGATTGGCGACGCGGTACGATTAGCCTCTATGGAAAGACAGGTGCCAAGAAGCTTTATAATATGGACACAAGGAAATGATTGGAGGATCTTTATGAAGATGAGGATGCGTCTAGTGATGAAGACTATTCCACGGTGACAGGCACTACCAGCAGTGATGAGGATGCTGATGTTGCATTTCTTTTGATGCACAAAGGAGTCCAGGAGTCTGGTTTAGTTACATTTGCAAATGAGGTTGAAGATGAAAACGAAGGGCCTTATGAAGTGATTGAAGGGCTGATGCAGACCAAGGTTGAGTTGTCAAAGAAGCAGGAATTGATGACACAAATGATCAGTGGAGAACTCTCAACTATGGAGAAGGAGATATATTTGCACATGTTGGCTAGTTTTCCTGATTTGTTCATTACTTCATATGAAGAGATCAGAGGGTTCAAAGGAGAAGAGATGCATATAGAGTTAAAAGAGGGTGCTAAGTGAGTGTGGCAAAGGCTAAGAAGGATGGGTCAAGAGCAAATGCAAGCCTTGCGGGAAGAGGTGGACAAGTTATTGAAGGCAGGGTTCATAGTCCCTGTGGAGACCACAGAATGGGTGAGTCCAGTAGTAGTCAGTCCAAAGAAGGATGGGAAGTGGAGGATTTGTGTAGATTTTAAACCCTTAAATGCAGCCACTAAGAATAACCCATATCCTCTTCCATTCATCGATCAGATCTTGGATTCTGTGGCAGGTTATGAGAGGTACAATGTATGTGATGGTTTTTCAGGCTATTTTCAATTGAAGATTGCTCTTAAAGACTGAACAAAGAAACATTTTATTACGCCATGGGGCTGCTATTGCTACACAAATATTGCCATTTGGGTTGTCAAATGGACCATCTTTCTATCAAGAGAGAGAAAATTGGGTATTGGAACCATTTATTGGCAATTGTGTTAAAGCTTTTATGGATGACTTCTGTGTATACAGCAGTAGGGTTGAACACCATGAGAAGCTGCAGATGGTATTGGCTCAATATGATGAATGTGGAGGACAACTAAATCCAAATAAATGTCATCTAGCACAGCCAAGGGTGAAGTTATTGGGCCATATGGTGTCAGAAAATGGCATTGAGGCTGATCCAGACAAGGTTAAGGCTATTATTCTTCTTCCATCACCTACGAGTACGAGGAAATTGGCAACCTTTATACACAAAGTGAAGTACATGGCACGGTTTATTCCATTTTCTTCGCAGATTCTTTATCCATTACAGCAAGTGGCAAAGCATGATCCATTGCAATGGGATGACAAGTGTGAAGAAGTGTTTCAAGAGGTGAAAGAGGTGTTAGGGGGGTTGTCAGCCATGCAGGCTCCTGATTGGGAGAAAGTGTTTTATGTAAGCCCATCAGTAGGGGATGATGCCATTGGAGCCATGCTATTGCAAAAGTGGAAGGGCAGCCATTATATGAGGCCAGTGTATTGTGCAAGCCGGGTGAAGTTGGTAGAGGAGAGAAAATTCTCGGAAGTAGAGCTAGTGATGGCCAGTGTAATATTTGCTTCTCGACGATTTCGTCATTACTTGCTACCACGACCTTTTGTTTTCTTGACGAGTTATACCTTTTTGCCACAATTAATTAATGACACTAACATGTCAAATGTGGTGAAGAAATGGGTGATTGAGCTGCAAGAGTTTGAGTTCTCTTTTCTAGTGGAAGATAGTACAAGGGCTACCCTAGCCGATTTGTTGACCTACAAGGAGAATCCCCTTATTGTTAGGAAGAGGTGGTGAGAAAGGTAGTTGAAGAAGTGCCACGGATCAGCAATGCACATGTGTTGTTCTTTGATGGTTCATACAGAAAGAGCCATGATGCAGCTTCAAGGGGTATAGCACTTTATGATCCAAAGGGGAAGCTAGTATGCAAGAGAGGGTTCAAATTAGATGCTCATAGTAACAATGAGGCTGAATATGCTACTCTGGAAGGCGGATTACACATTTGTTTAAAGCATGGGGTTCAAAGGTTGAGCATAAAAGGTGATGCCTTGTTAGTGGTGAAGCAAGTGCTGGGTGTGTGGAAGAGCAAGAACAGCTCATTGAAGGAAATGTGTTTCAGAATTAAACGGCTATTAAAAAATTTTGAAGCATGGAGCATCAGACACATTGAACGTTATCTAAATGGAGAAGTACATGAAGCAGCTCAAAGCATGATTGGGGAGTTATTTATGTTGAGGACCACTTTACCTCTTTATCATGGCCGGGAAAGTTTGGCTCAAGAAGAGGAGTTTTTGCTAACAGGAATCATTCCAAAGGAGATTCAGAAGTCTAAGAAGTATGGTTTTGTGCGTAGAGCATACAGGTACAAATTGATTGGTGATGTCTTATACATGAAAACGGCTGATCTCGTGTTGAGACGTGTACCTTGGAGGGAGGAGCTTTTCAAAGTGTTGGAAGAGAATCATAAAGGCGCATCTGGCGGCCATTTTGCTCTAAAGATCACTTTGCATAAGATCTTGCAAGAAGGGTATGTCTGGCCTAGTTTGCACAAGGATGTTCACCATTGGTGTAGGTCTTGCAATAGGTGTCAAGCATTTGGGAAGAGAGTGTTGAAGCCAGAGCTACGAAAAACCATTATGGAATTTGATGTGATTGAAAAGTGGGGGATTGATGCAATAGGCCCATTACCTATCACAAGCAGGGGAAAAAGCTATATTTTGACTGCAGTGGACTATCTCTCTAGATGGGCAGAGGCTATAGCAGTAAAACAGATCACTACAAAGCATGTGGCAAACTTTGTGTACGATGAAATATGTTGCAAGTTTGGCGTGCCATTGGAGCTACTTTCGGATAAGGGGCCAGGATTTAGAGCTAAACTGCTAGACTTTTTATGCACGAAGATGAAGATTAGGCACCGGCATACCACTCCTTATTATCCGCAATGTAATGGCTTAAATGAAAGATTCAATGGTGAGCTGGTGCAAATTCATTCGAAAGTGACAGAGCACCAAGGAAAGAATTGGGATTTGGAATTCCCTAGTGCATTATGGGCTTACCGTACTTCATTGAACTCGGGTACAGGGTTTACTCCATTTCATTTGGTATATTGAAAGGAAGCATTATTGCCTGTGGAAGTGGAGTTGCCTGCAGTCAAGATGTTAGAAAAGTTGCTTGGGCCGCCTAGTGATGCATTCAAAGAGAGGCTCTTACAGTTACAAGAGGTTCACCTAGATAGGATGAGTGCATTGGAACATTATGGGAAGATGCACGATAGGGCTTTGGCAAAGATAAATGAAAAGGTCAAAAGTAAGGGTATCAAGAAGCATGACTTGGTTTTGCGCTACAACAGTAAGCTAGACAACACCTTCCAAAAGAAGTTTCAAATTAAGTGGGTAGGCCCTTTCAAGGTAGTGGAGTGTTTTCCGAATGGTACATATCAATTGGCTAACCTGGATGGGGTTCTACATAAGTCAAGGCTAAATGGAATGCGCCTTAAATTTTATCATGCTAGATTAATGATGGTGGAGCAAGATGAGCTGTCTGTGGATCAAGCAGTGTTGGTGAAGGATGAGGAGACTTGTGATGCTGCGAGTCTCATATCGCTTTTTGCTGCTGCTGATCATGAATGATCTAGCACGCTCGGGGATGGGAAAATTATGTCAGGAGTTTTTTGGAGAAATTGATTGCGCATATGTACATACACATGCATGGTGCATCAAATAAAGAATTGCCCATTTTCCAGAGCCAGGTGGTTACGTGGGGCCCACATGTGTACAGGTAGGACAACATGTATATAATGCATTGATTTTCACTATCACCAGTACTAATGTGTTTTTTTTGTAATAATGAGGAGTTGGTAGTGCGTAAAAATTCTTGAGGAAGCTATTCGCGGGGCGACGACATGAGGTAAGTAGGTGCAGCAGATGGCATCGAGTGGCGTAAGGAGGCCGAATGGGGTCAATACTTGCACGTGGATAAGTACGGACACCACGTGGGTGTTTTCTTGTGATAATTATGCAGAAAGGTCATCATGAGGACCATATTTTGGGGCCACTTCACATGGTGGCGGGATGCATTATTGGAAAAAGTTGAGTGGCAGGTGTGCGGATGGATGCAGCAGGGTGACAACTATGCACTGCGAGGTCAGTTTTTGGCCTGTTCAGGACCGTTTGAGGTCATCTAAAAGGCCAAGGGTGCCCAAGTAATAAAGCTAAGTGCGGGAACTGAAAAAACTGAGAGAAGACCAGAAAAAGAGTGGAGAGAAGAGGAGGAACAACTGCAACTATGTTTTTGCTCATTTTGGAGCCTGTTTTGGCGGTAAACTGCTCATCCGAGGTCGTATTTGAGCACTTTGACATTGTAGACTGGGGTTTTGGGCCGTTTTGGACGCGATGGCACTATCCATTTTTCCAAATTCCTCACTGTTTTTTTGTTGTTTTGGCTGTGTAAGTTTCTCCTATGAGCGAATCTTCTACTCCAGTTTGCGATTGTATCTGGCTTATTTTACCCATACTGTGTGAGCTATTTTCCCCCTTGGTGTTGGCCCAAGCTCATTTTTATATAAATATCAGAAGTTCTCCTCTTTTGAGCTGAATTTTTTGGGGGGGTGTGTGTGTGTGTGTCTGTGTGGAGTGGGCAAACGGATAGTCTCTCTCCTCTCACTCCATAGGTGTGTTCCCTGTCTCGGCCAGGTGTGTTGTGTAAGCCGAGTGGTGCCCCATAGTGTGTGTGTGTGTGTGTGTGTGTGTGTGTGTGTGTGTGTGTGTGTGTGTGTGTGTGTGTGTGTGTGTGTGTGTGTGTGTGTGTGTATCTTCCCAAGAGTGTGTGTCGGGTCGTTATAGAGGCGTTCTGTGTGTTTCCATCCCACTCACAACGCAATATACAAAATTTATACATAGTGACCCCCCCCCCAAGTTACCAAGTCTAAAGAAATGTGTAACAATAAGAAAACTATTATCAAGATTTTTGGTATCTTCATTGCCTTGAGAGTAATGTGCATTACACTTATCGAAACCTTATGCTCATCATTGGAAACCGGAGCTCTTGTAGATTGAATCTTTAGGCCTCTTAATGCTCAATGTTTGAGAATGCTACTAACGATTTTCCCCTTTGCCTGTTTTCTCAAGAATTTTTATGAAACACATGAAAAACTTGATCACATGTGTAGTAATTTTGCGATGCATAAATTCATTGAACTTGGCCCGTTTAATTATAACTTCCCTTTCTTTGACTCTCTCATGATATGCATGCTTTTTTTTTGTTTCATACTACTTGATTGCACTTTGTTTGCATGAGTTGCACATGAATCAGACTGAACAAAGGCACATGATAACAGTTGAATTTATAACATCCTCAACTAGAATAATTTCCATCATCTTGTGAGTCTTTAAGAGGTGGAAAGAGGCTGTCAAAGTACCCAGTCCAAAGTTTCCAACAAGAAACACCCAAGGATTGGCATGCAACGAGCTCGTGTGCATGCATGTGTGTGTGTGTGTGTGTATTTAAGATTGATTATCTAACAATAGTTTGATTTTACAACCTATTGAACCATACAATGGGATTAGAGACCAGATAGTGTGTATATACTAGTAAAAAACAATGTCACCTTAAGATAACAAGTAATCTTCAACAATGACAGAGATAAGACTACAATTGACATTTAGACTTGACATTAATGTATACTGTATTACTTATGAATATATAAGATTATCAAAGACGTGTATACAAGGGCTATCTATCAATCACAAAAATAGCTGAACAACGGGTGATCTTCTGTCTTTGTTGTAGTTGTGGTCATAATCCCAAGGAAGGAACCTCTTACATGCCCCCATCCAAGAAACACAATCCCATCCAGAAGTGGCATTACTTGGGAAGATGGTGTCAATGGACCCTTCTCCCCTTGTTATCGTTGTCAAGAATTACAAAGAAACTCGCAACTAGGAAGATATCAAGTAAATAACGTTTACAAAAGTAATCATATGAACCAAAAACAATGGCATTACATGGGAGTATGTGTGTAAAAATCCTTTTTCTATTGTTAATCGTATCAAAAATTACAAAGAAAGTCACCGCTAAGCAAGGGTCAAGTACCTTTATTAGTAATCACATATACTTTCATTTGGAAAAAACGGATATCATTTTGTTTGTATTTCAAACAAAATTTCCAAAAAAATCAATGATAGCCATCTGAGAAGAGACCCTCACTTGACTTGAGGATTAAGGCTATCCTTATGAAGAGAAACCTAGCTCAAACTTTTCAAATTAAACGAAGGGTCAAAACCAATTATCCCTTTCTTTGTCTATCTTAAGCCATAACCTCTTGCTCAAAAGTACTCTTACAGTTGAATCCCTTTATATTATCATAAAATATTATGAAGTAATGTTAAGAAATATGAACATGATAGCAACCATAAAATTCAAGAATATTAGACATACCTTTGCTAATGTATACCAAATTAGGTCTCCCAAACCTTACTATGAGGCGGATGTAGAAGCTTACCTCCCAGCCAATCCTCATGCTTCCGGATCTCTCAAATCCATTGGAGGTCCAGTGTGATGCTTGCGGTGATTTCCTTGGAGAAATCTTGCTTAAAGCAGGGCATACCATAGCATATGAGAGCAAGGCTCAATATGGATGAACAAGTCTTGGGAATTTATGAGAAAGAGATTTTAGATGTTCTACATGCGATACACACATGTAAGCACTATTTATTGGGGACTCCATTCATTTTACGAACAGACCACCAAAGTCTCAAGTACTTCATGATGCAAACAAAGATTTTTGACAAACAAATGAGGTGGGAAAGTTTTCTTTCGCAATTTTATTTTCATATTGCTCACATTGCTGGTAAGCAATGTAAGAAAAATCAAGTGGCCAATGCACTTTCACAATGAACAAAAATTAATGCGGTGTCTGTAGCAACACACAATGATCTATCTTCTATGATAGATCAGTATGCTACCAACCCTAACTTTAAAGACATAATGTCAGCCATTGCATTGTGGAAGAAAGATGGACCATTCACCTTGTAGGATGGTTATCTTCTCCACGGAAATAGGATATGTGTTACCCACTCCCTTTGTGAGAAAGTTATGTATGAATCCCATGCTCCTGCCTATGCGGTGCATAGAGGCATTCAACCTACTTTTAGAGGAGTAGAGAAGTAATTCTATTGGCCTACCATGAAAGTGGACATACAATAGTATGTTTCAAAATGTGTGGTATCCCAAAAGACTAAGTATGATAGAGAGAAGAAACCTGGATTCCTCCAGCCATTGCCAATCCCTAATTCACCATGTGAGAATACATCCATAGATTTTATGTTTGGATTACCAAAGTCTATCCATGGCAAATTTGTCTCTTGGATTAGAGACATGTGTGTTGTCTCTTGGATTGGCAATGATCTCCTAGATTGGAAATGGTAGCTTTGTCTTCTGGATTGGGGATATCAGTTCCCTGTCAGTTTTTGCTCTTGGATTGGAGTGTGCTACGTCAAAATGTCACTAGTCAGAATCCAAACCCGAAGGGGAGGTTGGTTAGGATTTATGGGATTTTTTATGTGCATTGCAGCTTGTTTGTGTGTACCCTCTCTACTCTACTAGCATGCCAATTTTTCAAGAATCATGTGATAGCTTGTGTCTACCTCTACCTAGGATGATGATGTATAGGGTGAGGTTTCACCCCATGATGTCACGTCTTATGATACCTACATGAGAGACATGTATTGTCCCTTTCTTAATGCTGAGGCAAGCTTTTCCATGCATGGAAACCCCCCCATATATCTTTGCCCTTTTACCAAAATATTTCCTATTATATAATTTACTTTTGATTTTTCTTTCCTTTTTCACAAAAGTTTTAGCCTTTATTAAATAAATAAGACTTATGTTAATCAATCACGATGTAGCATAAATAAGTAAGCTTTCTTTGTTGATATCTCTTTTGACCTTAAATATTAAATATAGATATTCTAAATTACATTATATAGTTTAGTATTTTCTAATATATTTTTCATGTATATATATTATTCCACCCTACCAAATATTTTATTCACTAGTTTTCATTTTCAAACCTCAACCCCACTTTCAAATTTCAATAATACCTCCACCTAGATGATTGCCAATCTTTTCAAAACTCTAGGTCATGTTTTCATACACATGAAGGAGCTTACACTTGAAGGCAAGAGAGAAGTCCACTCAAAGGGGACCACCAAAAGACCTCTGCAGCCACAAATAATACATTATTTGGCTGAATTTTTTAAGTAAAGAAGAACCCCGAATCTGCAAGAGCATTCAACATGAAAGATGTAGCTCGTGATCTCAACTTTTAGCTCAAATTTTTTCAGAATTTTTGGAGTTATGAACACGGAGATATGATTTTTATAGTGGACCCTAGTTTTCTTGTGTAATGGTGACACAGGCCATCCCCAATTTTCTTCCCTCTAGAATGGCTATGGTTCTACAAGTCTTCAAGCATGATTACAAGAGACAAGACTCTTTTTAATGAGGTCTTGGCAAGTCTAGAGTGATTCTATCACCATTTTTGGAGGATCCATCCTCATCAACAACTATCCACCTTTGACAATCTCTTGTGTAAATTTCTTACCTCTCTCTTCTCTCCCTAATAAGCTTATGTCTAGCCAAAGCTAGACTATTTTAAATATCTCATATCCTCTACATCCTACCCACATTCTCTCATATTCTCTCTCTATTGACTCTGGTATTTTAAATAATGAGGAGACAAGATGGGAGCCACAGTCACATGCACCCCATTTTCCTAGTCACCAAAGTGGGACACTCACCTCAAATAGAAATATTGCTAAATCCTACCCTTCTTCCCTATATAAGGAGGCCATGCGAGCTCACTTGGGAAAACACACACACACACACACACCTATCCATACACACTCTTGTGCTACATGCTTGTAGCATGAACCCTAATCACATAATCACAACACCATCATCATCACCATCACCATGCACAAAAGATGAGCACCACACCTCCACACCACTTGTAATTAAGGGTTGAAGGCACAATTTCAAGAAGAAGAAGGGTGGACACACTCATGATATTCTTCGCCATCAACTCCCATCTCTCCATTATGCCTCCTACGATCTTGTCCCCTTCTCATTTTCATGCCATACGCTACCTATTGTATTCATCTTTTGCAAGTAATCAACACACTCCATCTTGGTGCCATACTTTGTGTCGCTTTGGATATATCTCATTGTGAGTATGGTATATGCTCGTTCCTTGCCTTTTTTTCATGCTTATGTAAAGGTGTGCGGATTCGCCACCATACACACACACACTCTCTCTCTCCCTCTCATATTCCTATCATCTTGCTACTTCCATCTTGAGGTGTGCGGATTCTCCACCTCTTGTATGATAAGTGAGCATACTCGCAAGTTTCCCCTACCTCATTATCTTCCTTACTAACATGCACGAGTAGCAAGCCCATTCTCACTCATTCACCACTCCTCTCACCTTATTCTCCGACCACCCCATTCCACATTTGGGCGTGGATCTTGAAATTGTTTTCCATGGCATGCTTCATTGTGTATATGTATGCGTCCTAGCCGCATATCTTGCTAGGTGGTGCCCCTATTGTGTATCCCCCATGATGAGGCCATTGTGCATAGTCTTTGTGTAGAGGCCACCGGGTCTATTTTTCACTTCCGCCTCTCAATGTATAGTCTCACAATCATTTTGAGTTTATGATCTCTCTCTCTCTCTCTCTCTCTCTCTCTCTCTCTCAATATATGCACATACACACCATGAATGCTAAACTATTGCACCACCTATTTTGACTCTATAATTCCTTGTATCAAAAAAATTTATAACCCATGCATTGAAATTATACTAAAATATATGGGAAAGTATCTCCATATCCATGCTATGCATGGAAAAATAGCTCTCTATTGTGGCATAGCATGTGTGACTCCTCCGCTAGGTAGACAATGCCTAAGAAACCTCTTGGACCAAACCCTAACGATTGTTGGGTTCGAAGGAAATAAGCTCAAGGTGGCTTGAAGGTGAAGGCAACCATAGCTTACACGGTTAGAGAGAGAAGTACACACACTTTTGAAAAAGTGGACTCAATACACAAAAAGGCTAGTAATAATACTTTTGCATAGTGTATGTTCAACATAGGATTGGGCTTTATTTATGCATAAAGATGGAGTGCCTATCTGACTAATAAATCATCTTCTTAATTAGAAGCTTACAACTCATAGGCTAAATGGCAATAGCGAAAGGTATGCACATGTAGAGGTGTTTCCCATAGTCGTTGAAGAAGGATATGCCTATCTCAAGAATCCTCCCCTTCGGCCCCCCTTAGGCATGGACTATAGTGATAGCTGGGTTGAGACTCAATGCCACAGAGGCTCAATGGCACATAGGCAAGTAGTCACGCAGGCTGGGGGAGTCACACAAACTAAATCATGGTGTCAAATAGACATGGTGTCACATAGACTTGAGGATTCCTCCCCTTAAACATGAAAGGTGAAGGATAACCATATCTATAATTGTCACTGGCTACTCTTAGTAGCATCTCCCATTGCTCCTAGTCATCTTCATTATCTGATATGGTTTATTGTTGCCACCATTGCAGCCTGTGCATATTTTATTATTAATTGTGTAAGCTATGGCTACCTTCACCTTCAAGCCACCTTGTGCTTATTGCCTTTGAACCCAACAACTAGTATCAGAGTACCAGGTTATGATAGTTAGGTTTCTCATTATGCATTTGTGTAATTAGAATTCCCTAATTTTATTTTGCATTAACTCAGTGAACCCAATCCCTAAACGCCACTTGGGCAAGAGCATGCTCCACTACTGTTAGACAAGGGGGACTAGAACCTAGGAGTCCACCTCCCAACCACCCACTATATAGCATGGCTCCTAGCCCTTTGCCCTAGTTGGACTCCCTTTCTAGACTGCCTAGCCTACCAACCTTGCCCTTGTCTAGTCCGGCCTTGCCATTGTTCTGACATTACTCCCCCCTTAAAGAAGAGTTTTCGTCCTCGAAAACAAAAGTGGGAAACTTCTTCTTAAAAACACTAATGTTTTCCCAAGTGGCACCTTCCTGAGGTCGATCTTTCCACTTGATTAAGGCTTGTTGACATACATAATGACGTGTACGTAACTCATGATAATCGAGAACACGTTTAGGTTCATGCGGTAAGGTAGGAGGTTTAATGAAATCAACCAAAATCTGTTGGTCAATGAAATTGTCGTCCCCATGTAACCGCTTACGTAAATGGCTTACATGAAACACCGGATGAATACGAGAATGTGTAGGTAGCAGTAATTTGTAGGCACGATCACCTACTCTCTTGAGTATTTTGAAAGGCCCTCAATATCGAGGAGATAATTTAGGTGTTGGCCCAATTTTCAGACTTTCTGAATGTTCCGGCACACGTAAAAATACTTCCTCCCCTTCCTTGAAGGTAACTTGCCGACGTTTCTCATTAGCATACTTCTTATACCAATCCTACGCTTGTCAAGCATTCTAACGAGTGAGTTTCAGCAGATCCATTTGGTCTTGGAGAAAATCCTTAATCTGTTGGAGCTTTTTGGTTGCCAAACCCACCATAACAGGTGACTTAGGTTGAAACCCATACATCAGCATGAAATGACTAAATCTAGTTGTGACATGCTTATCACTGTTGTAGGCAAACTCGAGAATAGGTAAATCTTCTTCCCAATATGACTACTTTTTGCTGACGTATGCTCTTAGCATATCCTCTAGCACTTGGTTAACTCATTTAATCTGACCATCTATTTTTGGATGATCGCCTGTACTGAGGTTTAGTTGTGTACCCAGTCGTTTAAACAGAGCCCTCCAAAAGTGACTATTAAACTTGGGATCACGATCAGTGACGAAGTTACTTGGCAAACCATACAACTTGTATAGGTTGTCCACAAATAACATGGCTAGTTTTGGTGTCTTAACCATTGATTCGGTTGGGATAAACTTACATAGTTTAGTCAACCGGTCTACTACCACCCATACGGAGTCATGACCTCGTAGAGTGGTTGGTAAACCCACAATAAAGTCCATAGAGATACTTTCCCATTTTCCATTGGGAATCTCTAAAGGATGTAAGAGTCCTCCTGCTTTCAGGCGCTCTGCTTTGTTAGCTTGACATTTTTGGCAATGCAAGACATATGATTGAACAAAGCTATGTATACCTAGCCAGTAAAACTGTCGTCAAATGAGAGCATAAATTTTTCTAATACCCGGGTGCCCTACACTTGGACTATCATGACATTCATGAAGAATTTGGCGCCGAATGTCTATGTCCGTCGGTACACAAACTCTCCCCTTATGGAGTAGGTACCCATTGTTGATGGTGAAATGTTTCCATCGTTGTAGTTCATCACTCAATAGAGGAGAACTACATGTGGAGGTTAACGTTACACTACCAGCATTAGAGTGAGAAGGATCCCTCATTTGTACATGGCTCCACACTTTGGAATATGCTTCATCATGCTCACATTTGCCTTTGAGAGAATCCAAAAATTCACTATGAAGTTCCGTGAACAAGAGAGAATTGATCTCCGACATACAACTTAGAGCGTCAGCCACCACATTGTATTGACCTTTACGATACCGGAGCTTGGCGTCATATTTTTGAAGAATCTCGGCCCACCTGGCTTTCCGACCCTTCAAATCCGTTTGTTGTATAAACCATTTCATGCTTTCATGGTCAAACACAATCTCAAACTGAGCACTATACAGATAATACCGCCATGTTTTTAAGGCAGACACTATTGCATAGAGTTCGCGCTCATAAGCAAAGTAGTTCTGCTGAGTTGTATCAAGCTTCTTGCTTTCAAATGCAATTGGCCATTCGTCTTGTAACAGGACTGCTCCAATAGTACGGTTACTAGCATCCATTTCGAAAACGAATGGTTTCAAAGGATCTACAATAGCTAGTATGAAGGTTGTAGCTAATGCATCCTTGAGCGTATCAAAACTGTGTTGTTGAGCGGGTCCCCACTGAAAAACTTTGCCTTTGTCTTCCAGTTGATCCGTCATGGGAACAACAATATTAACATATTTTTTAACGAACCTGCGGCGGTAAAAACTTGCAAATCCTTTAAAAATCTGTTACTCTTCCAGATTTTTAGGAGAAGGCCATTGCTGGATTGTATCCACTTTGGATTGATCCATATATAGCCCATTAAACGAAATAACATGCCCCAAAAATTTCTTCTTTCAGAAAATCACACTTAGATTCCTTGGCATATAATTTATTTGTTCGTAACAACTCGAACACCTGCCTGAGATGTTGTAAGTGTTCTTCTGCAGAAGCACTGTAGACTAGAATGTGATCGAGATAAACGATGACAAATTTGCCCAAGTACAGCTTCAAGACACTATCCATAAGTATCATGAATGTTGCGGGCGCATTGATTAACCCAAAGGGTATCACCAAAAACTTGTAGTGTCCAAACCGTGGTTGGAAGCAAGTCGAATACGAACTTGGTGATAACCTAACCGCAAGTCTATTTTCGTAAAAATGCGAGCATGAGTTATTTTTTCAAACAACTCATCCACTCGTGGCAATGGGTACTTGTTCATAACCGTAACTACATTTAAGCCACGGTAGTCTATGCACATGCGCATACTGCTGTCTTTTTTCTTCACTAATAGGATAGGAGAAGCCCATGGTGAAGAGCTGGGTTGTATAAACCCTCTACTAAGGTAGTCAGCAAGCTGACGTTCCACCTCAGAAGATTTAGAGTAACTCATACGATAGGGCGGTTTACTAACAGGTTTACAGTCTGCAACCACATCGATGCTATGTTGCACCGATCGTGTCGGCGGTATACCTGGTGGTAAATCATTAGGAAAAACATCTTGAAGTTCCTTTAACAATTTCTGTAACTCACTAGCAACGTTTGCTTGTTTGGAAGTAGCCATTGGTGGAAGAGATGAGAGAGACGCATACGGTGTTGAGGAATGTTCAATAGATTCAATGTTAGAGAGAAAATGAGACAATGAGCAACACAAGAAAACTTGATCTATTTCATTATCAGAAATGAGCTGCATAAGCTCAGCGGTACATATCAATGGTGAAGAAGTTACATCCTTCTCTCCTAACAACAACACATGTGAGCCATGGGATTCGAACATCAAGCTATTGTGCTCATAGCTACGCTTGAGTGATGGTCCTAGGCTATGCAACCACTCCCTACCAAGGACCACGTCTACCCTCTCCATGTTCATAACCTGAAAATCCAAGGATGTGGAGTAACTTTGTACTTCCAACGGAATAGCTCGGACTTGAGTATCCCAGATTTTGGTATCATTTCCATTCATCATTGCTACCTTGTAGCGGTGGGTACGCGGAGTTTGAGGGAATTTGAGTTTTTTCGACTTCCTCTTTTCTGTAGATGGCTCTCCCCTCCCATAAAAAAACAAAAAACAAATAGTCGTCCCTTTTTGTAGCTGCCCGCTTGCTTTTAACTGCAACTCGATCTCCGGATATAAAGCTGCTCTCAGCCAATCCCTATGTGCCACTTGGTCGCTTGTGGGCTCAAAGAGTCCAAAAAAGACCTTTGGTTTTCCAAGTAAAAAAACCCTCGTTGCATTCACAGATATATACCAAATTGAGGATGTCCTTCGGAAAGCAAGACCTGTGGGTCATAGAAAGTGAGGTGCCCCTTATCTTGAATAAGATCTCCTTCCCTGTCGCTCTCTCTGCTCCTGCATTATTGCATATGAGCCGTCTCCAGCTTATGCCCGTGTCCCTGCTCACCCTCCTACCAAGAAACACTAAAATGTTGCTTTCCACCTACATGCAACGTTATCCTCCCCAAACTACTTGCGTGTTGCCTCTTTTTCGTCCTTGCTACACGCCCCTTGCACTGGTGGCCCTTGTCAAAAGTTCGTCGCTCGGCCAATTCACCAACTTAAAAGCTCGCGAGTGCTTCCCCTCAATCTCCTCCTATGCTCGCCACCAAATTGAAGGCTTTGTCCCTAGGCCGCTACTCGGTTCCACATCTGTAGAAAAGCACTGAGAATCGACGATCTCCTCCAAGTCCGCCCCTCCCCCCCAATTAGTGCTCTGTTGCTCCCCTTCAGCTTGTTAGATGGCGCTTTTCCTCTGCTTTAACTGCTCGTTGCCAAACTTCTTCCTCTGATTATGTCGTCTCCTTCTAGCTCTCCTCATCTTCTTGCCAGAGGCCTGATGCTTTTCTTCACCGTCCTCCTATTCGCCACCACCCTCCTCAAATCAAATAAAATATAAAAGCCAAACAGAACTCATAGGGAGCTGTTCTTGCTGTGCAATTCGGGTCGAAGCCAATGGCTGAGATCATGCCAAGTGGCCCCTTCTTGGCTCAAGAATCAGCAAAACCATCTTAGGCTCCCCAAGTAATTAGTGAGCAGTGGGGCTAGCGAGATCAAAGGAAGCTGGTTGTAGAAATGTTGAAGATCTAGCGAGATCAAAGGAAGCTGGTTGTAGAAATGTTGAAGATCGGCGGGATTGGGAAAATCGGGCGGAAGCGAACGCATGAAATATTGGCAGGGTACGAGCATTTTTCTCAGTGGGGACGACGTCGCGACGTAGCTGGCCGGCACGAACCAGATCCTGGATCACAGCGTTATCCTCCCTGGAATTGGCATCAGTAGTTATAATTGTGGGAATGGGGAATCCGTTGTGCGAGCAAGCTCCATATTGAGGGCAATAAGAAATTATGCCATCGTTATCGACGCGCCACCTGCTACTTGAGGAGGGTTCGCGTCCACTGGATGATCAGACGTCGGAATCAGCTTCCAGCTTCTGTCAAAGGCCCGGCCGCCTTCCGTTGTGTCCGGCAGTACTAGCGCCGCTATCACCACTAGCCCGCACAGTACCATCTGTTGCGCCGCCATACCCACTCCTCTTTTTATTAACGCCACTCCTGGTTCGCTTTAGATGGTATTCTTCAAAGTGAATATTGTAAGGCTCACCCTCGCGGGCTCTTTTATATAAGCCTCGCGTGCTCTGGATAAAGGGAATCTTTCAATACGTTTGAATAAAGGGAATCTTTCAATGGATGCGCTTAGTGCTTACTGTATTGCAGGACACCTTAATCTACCCCCTTCTGTAAAACCCTCAAAGTTAATCGTTTGTTTAGGTCTTGCATGCATTTAGTTTGTTTTGATAAGTGCACATTTTCACAAAGCCCTTTCAATTTCCTATTCTAATGTATAACCTATGACACATTCTTAATCTCTCGCATTTACACATAAGCATTCTATGTCCAAGAGGGAGGGAATGTGGCATATTCACGGCAACATGGAGTGCACCGATCATGCAAGCACAGCAAGAACAGAGCCCAAGATCATGCCTTGTTTCAAGCCAAGGTGTGAAGTGGTGGGTATCTAGCACTGGGTGGCGGAGTATTGGAAGGTGGATCGTGGTAGAGCAAGAAAGGGACTTATGGAAAATATTGATTACTATACAAGAACTACTCACATGCAGCTATTGCAAGTCATTTTTAAAGTCTATTTTTTACGACTTAGATCAAGATTTTGATAAGAAGCGCTCTCTCCCTCTCTCTCTCTCTCTCTCTCTCTCTCACTCACTCACACACACACACACACACACACACACACACACTCTTCTGCAGTAACTCATATATGCTCTCCCTCTAGTATCAAGTGTGGAAGTGTGTTGAGAGAGAGAGAGAGAGAGAGAGAGAGAGAGAGAGAGAGAGAGAGATTTAATTATCGTCTACAAAGGTCAGATATGACCCATGGGACAAAAAAAACATTACATCAACTCTGTAAGGTGAAGGCGTTAGACACATATCAGTTAGGGATCGAGGGTCCATCAAGGGGTAGAAGGAAGAAGGGAAAGAACAAGAAACAAAATCTAGGGGGGGTCAGGTGAAGGGGGAGCTGGTTAGCAAAACATATATATATTCTCTCCATTTATCAAAACATTTTTGCAACAACTCATTTATGTAGTCTCTCTCTCTCTAGCAACACACTACACACTCCTAACTATATATGAGTTGTTGCGGGAAGCGTGTTGCTAGAGGGAGACTCATATATAAATGAATTATTGTGGAAGTGTATTGCGAGAGAGAGAGAGAGAGAGAGAGAGAGAGAGAGAGAGAGAGAGAGAGATTTGTTCCAATACCATCGAGTTGTGATTCAAAATGTGATACTTTTCACACACAAATTCAAAACCAATACAAATCAGGCTACTTCTAGGTCACGGTTACGAAGAACCCATGTGACATAACATTGTAAAAGATAAGCAGGGTCCGATTTCAAAGAGCACTCTTTAAACATTGTCTTATTTGTACTGTTCACTTCCCTCATGGATCGCCATAGAGATCCATACATCTCTTCCACATCATGTATATGCATAGCCTCCACAGCAATAGCTTCCATTTCATCGATCTCTTTTTCCACCAATGTGATCTCCTACAAACATAAAGGCGGTTTTTACATGATTGCAAACCTCAAAAAGGATCAAATTTAGTAACTTCAAATAAAAAAACCACAAAAGAGCACAACTGTTCTTGTATCCATAGGCTAATGAGCGCCATCGAGAAGATGAATTTAACTATAGATTTGCATAATATAAACGAGTTAAGATTTGTTCTAACTAGTTTTCTTCGTGGTTTGACCAGGTCGCTAGTGTTGCCATCCCCCCGTGAAACTATGTGATACACTTACCTCCCTTGGTTTCTCTCCGTTTGGACATTTTCCCTCCAAGAGTAGAACAAATGTATAAAGTTTGCTACTTTGTCCGATTGGTCTACAAGTCCTTGCACACATTCAAGAGCTACATAGAGGGTCACCCCTATTAATTTTTACATAAAGCTGACGGTGTGCTCGGGACCTGTTGATGGGACGGCGCGTGCCGACGGATGCTTGAGGCCCCGGTAGCGCAGACGGAGCCGACGGGGTGCTCGGGACGCGTTGACGGGACGGCGCGGGCCGACGGGTGCCGACAGTCCCGATAACGCAGACGGGACGGACGGGGCCGCCGATGGTGTGCTCGGGACGTGTTGACGGGACGGCACGTGCCGACGGGTGCCGATGTCGTCGGTAGCACGAACGGGCCGACGGTGTGCTCGAGACGCGTTGACGGGACGGCGTTGGCCGACGGGCGCTTGACAGAGCCAACAGCACCGAGGGGACCGACGGTTTAGGATTGGAGGCGTTGACGAGATGCCACATGCCGATGAGTGCTTGACGGAGCCGATAGCACCGACGGGACCGACAATGTGCACGGACGTGTTGACGGGATAGCACGGACCGATAGATGCTTGACGGAGTCAGTAGCGTCGACAGGGCCGACGATGTGCTCGAGATGCGTTGACAAGACGGCACGTGCCCACGGATGCTTCACGAAGCCGATGGGGCTGATGGTGTTGCCGGGGGGGGGGGGGGGGGGGGGGGAGGGGGGTTCTTTTGGACCAAACACAACATGGCAAAAGGATGGGTGCAATACCAAAACTTCCCGGAGGTAAGCCATCCTATAATAGTCCCATCCTAGTACTATTCTGGGCCAAGCTAAATACTTGTAAGAAGTTTGCTTGAAAGTGATGAAGTTATTGAAAGTTCTTGAGTCAATAGAGTGTGATAATATCTAACGTGATATCTAATGGCATGCTAAAGAGGAATTGGCAATAGATAGGCACAAGATCTACTTTTTCCCAAACTTGTGTATTTTAGGCACACACATAGTTACACCAAGGTCTCAAAGAATGAAATTGTCAAAGCAACGAGTTAAATCATCTTGGGTGTGAAAAACATAATGGTTCAGGGTCCAATAAACCTCATGGCCATAAGCTCACTAGCAATTGACTCACGTTTGAGCTAAGGTATGCACTACTTATAGCTTGGGTGTGACATTTTAACTCTGTACTCAAGTAAGACACAAACAATTCATTCAAAACAAAAAAGAATCCAACTTAAGTGCTAAGACACAAACAATCCATTTAAAAATAAAAGAACCCATCTTAAGTGCTCAAAACATATCACCCAAAAACATGGAGGTGAAGTTTTCAAAACATATCACCCAATAAGTAGTGCAAACGTTTGGATTAAGCGGAATCGTAGAAAATGCTTTGCAAATTAATCAAAGTAAAAAAGAAATGTTATTTTCCACGTGCAGATTTAAGGTCTCTCGGGATAGTTTCTTGCGATGTTAAAATTCTCTTTTTCTTCTTATTCTTCTCTCTCTCTCTCTCTCTCTCTCTCTCTCTCTCTCTACTCTGTTGTTGGTCTCTACGCCTGTGCACCACCAGGTCTCTCTCTCTCTCTCTCTCTCTCTCTCTCTCCCCTCACTTAGGCGTATGTTGTTCACAGCTTTGTGGATGAAAGTTTTGGGGGCCGGGGGGGGGGTGTCAAAGGAGGTGTCGAAGGCGACGATACAAGGAGATTTTGATGCGCAGACGGACTTGCTGCAGGTCCAAGTGGAGGACGATGAGAGGGCAGCTGAAAATATGTTGTGTGTGTGTGTGTATTCCCCATTGCCTTCGCTTGTATGGGTGCAATTGCAATCGAGCAAAAGTAAGCGGGTAGGGCCACGAGACGCTGTGAGCCATGTCTGTTGTGGAGCTCTAGCGTGATGTCTGCCAAGGACGAGGATGGCTTTGAGCGAAAAGTCAAGAAGGAGGATCTGAGAAGATTCGGTCTATTAAAATGATACAGAGCAATTAGATTTCGAGAACGATATACTTGAATTCACAAGTTATGCTTTTTATATCTCCACTTATAGACAAAATAGCGCAAGCTATGCTTTTTTCTACCTCAAATATACCAAGTGGCTTAGTCTCAGTGGAAATGTCCTTGGACTTTTTGTAGAGATTCACTTGATTTTCCTAAAGTAAGAAACCAAAGCCCAACAAAGGTCACTTTCCTAAACAAGTCAATTTGAAAACATTACACATTACACCTAATTAATATTTTGTACCTTGTTGAAAGTACTTTCAATGTACCGCTTGGGTCTTTTTATGAGTCTAGAAGACCTTGATAATAAGGGAGTCTGTGAACCCACTAAAACATTAGACAATGACAAGAAGAGCTAGCATAAATCTCTAATCGTTTGGAAACTACTTAAACATTCTACTTATTGCTATTTTATTTAAAAAAGAGTCTCACAAGGTTAGAATCATCTTGTTCTGTTGTAGTTGGAGTCGATTTTCTCTCATTAAGCACGTCTTTTAAAGTCTTTAAACAATAAAACATAGTGTCATCAAAATACTAATAGGGAATACCTACCTACTTAAACAAGAGAAAGTGTAAATAAACTAGAAAGATAGGATGCAATACCATTCTTTTGTTTGTCTTTCCTCCCTTGTAGCATTTTTCCATATTTGGTTCTTTTTTCATATCCTACAACTCAAAATCCATAATATTGTAGTAAAAAATACAATTCAAAGCATAGACAAAAGGGTAAATAGTTTTAAAAATTACTTCAGCCTCCTTACCATCATCTTATTTATGCTAACATATTTCTTTGTTTTGTCGATTATTAGAAAAGAGTTGTTCACCATATCCTCCTATATATACATAACACCATTAATTCATACGATTTGTTTACAAAAGCAGACTAACCATATCAAACATGAGTAAAAAATGTGGTACTCATAGGTATACGTATTTCACTACCTCAAAATGACAATGGGTGGGACGTGTTGTTGTAAATATGTACTATTGGTGGAGAGGTCCAAGGTATATTCTTTATTGTCTATGTTCCTATCAGCATGTAAATCCTACTCTTGACCAACATAAAGCAAAGATTTATTGAAAATATCATTGAAGATAAAAGAAACCAAAACAAGAAAGAGAAAATAACATTTACCACCATAGGTGGCAATGTCCCTCCCTTTGTGATCAACTCAACCAAGAAACCCGTGCCAAGGGAAATGGCTTTATCTTCTTCCTCTTGGTTCAAAGATCCATTTTCAACGTGATTTGGGCTCTTAGAGAAATGGAAGTAATGTATTATTAAATTTGAGCATGTAATGCTAGAGACTAATAGTAAATACATAAGAATGCAAGAAATAAAATTTTAGAAGTATTTATTATAACGACCACTGAAATTAAAGCAAACATAACCTCCTTACCACATGATAGCTTGTCTCTATTGTCTCTACTTGAAAATAACTATCCTCATAGATCTTAAAATAAAGAAGGTTAGAAAAAAACCAATTATGCTAATGGATATTGGCCAATGCATGGAAAGTGTCTTCTTACCCCATGGCCTAATTAAGAGTTACGAGCACTTATGTCGGAATAATTTTTCTTGGCAGTATTTGAAAGCATATTTTCCTGGGAATGGAGAACCAAATTAAAACATAAGAAAACCTTCTTGTCCATACAAATAGAGGTAGGTTTAGGATTATTACTTCATTGTTTTTCACAATATATGAAGTTGAGTCTCCTTGTTGATTTGGGTATTGTGCCATGTATTCCCCGTTCTAAGAAAACACACACACACACACACACACACACGAGTGCAGTTGAGAGATGAAAAATAAAGATACATCATCACTATATAAACATGATGTCTACGATGCAATATAAAAAATACATGTTATTGAGTGCCTTTTTCTTGAGCATGATGGTCTTTCACCGTGTGGTCCTCTTAGCTTTGAGAGCCTCTTTGAACAAAAAGATCTCCCTCCATATATTCTTCATCCTATAAAGCAACACATAAATATAATAGTCAACAAAGAGATAACCCATTCAATAAAAAAGACAACGAAGAGAGCTTCATGCAATTATAAAGTACTCACATGATGTCAAATGTCCACTTCTTGAATCATGTGGTCTACCACCACATAGTTTTCATCCTAAAAACAAAACATATGTTAGAAGCTCATTAATAACTTCAAAAAGATATTGTATATGAGCATAATATGTTTCATGGTAACTCACATGAGTTTGAGTAATGCTTTCTTCAATGGCATAGCATCTGTCACACTGCATTGATTGTTGGTTCTTCTTCATGAGAATCCCTGAGATCCCTTTTTGAGATTTGTACCTTTTCTAATTTCGCCAACCTATGTTCTTTAAGTATATGTCTCGGACTTTCCAATGAATGGGTGGGATATTTTCAAAATGCAATGAGGGTAAGTTAGATATCTTTGACTCTATCAACACCTCAAGTTCTCTTTTAGCTTGCTTTTATTTTCTTAGATTTAGCCGTGAGAACTCCATTACCCCCATCTCTTTAAAGGGACATTCTATGAGCCATTTTCTAATTTTATCCATGCCCTTACAATAAGTCGAATGTTTAAAACTATAGAACTTTTTGAAAAAGGGTTTTCCTACTATAGGAAACAAATGCCTAGTTTCAATGGGTTTGAAAATCCGCTCATACATGATCGGAAGAGCATCAACAGGAGTATGGACGTCATCATTTACGTCAATATTGTGTGTTTCACTTAAAGAGTAATCGATATTTGTAGATGTGTGACTACGAAGATTTTCTAATAAAGCTCTACAACGCCCCCACAATGTGTGTCTATGTGCTAAGTTAGTGATACCTAACTAAATCCAACCCTCCATATCCATGAAGGCTAAGGCCTTCCATTTAATACCATTGGAAACAAGACTATGTGAGTATGCACATGTGTCACAAAGTTTCTCAACAAGTTGAGACACTTTCGGGACATCCCAATCCAACATGGATTCTAGATCCAACCCTTGCATAAGTGCCAATGCCAAGATCTGCAATTAGTGAACAAGGTGACAATTAGAAATATAGGTACAGGTCATCTAATTGTGGATGAGTTTGCAAAGGCATTTGCAGGGAGGGAAATCTACTCGATGGGGGATCTCTACACAAGGTATGATTAATTTTATCTTGCGATTGAAAGCAGAGACTTGACAACCATGAGAACACCTTTAGGATTGGTAAGGATGTGTACCTTGCCTCAGAGAGTAACAAACTTGGTTGCACATATGATGAATGGAATGATTACCGTCTTACGTGACTTTATTCCTCAAAAGGAAATGCCTTTCATTGATGATTTTCCTATCAAAGGATGTGAATAAGGTGAGAAAGATAAAGCTTTGGATCTTAGAGGGTGCCACAAGTTTGTGGAAAATCACATAAATGATTGTGATAAAATCTTGTATAGGTTGCAGGAAGTGAAACTTACTTTTTTAGGGAAAAAGTCTATGTTTGGTGTCAATGAAGTGCTTATTGTGGGGCACATGTGAGGGCCATATGTTAAGAGACCTTGTCCAACAAAGGTAGATGTCATCCAAGATTGAAAGAAACATGCACTAGCATCACTGAGGTTAGCAGATTTCTAAGAGCATGTGTCTTTTATGTTATTTGGATTCCACATTATGCACATGTAGTTGATCCTCTTTATCAATTGCTTAAAAAGAATAAAAAATGTAAATGGAGAGATGCACATATATAAGCCATGAAAAAGCTAAAGAATTTTCTCCAGCCGACCGGCACCAGCTTTGGGAAAGGTAAACTATCAGTGTAAAAGGTCAGTTATTGTGACAGTAGACACCCATCCTACATGAATTGGATCGAAAATAGGGCAAAATGATGAAATACACACATATATGGTGAGATTTGGAGAAAACTTACTAAAGAAACTATCCACAAATAAAGAGAGAGTTGTGGGGTATGATTACAGCCTTGAAAAATAGGAAAGAGTACCTAATTGGTGCATGTGTGTTTGTAGAAACAGATCGTCTACTGCTTCTTGGGATGATTACATGCTTCTCAACACCATACATTGATATGATCCAATGGATTGCCTACATAAAGTCCTTAAATCCTGAGTTTAACCACATTGTAGGTAAAGACAGTACAGTGGCAGTCATGCTATCAAGGGCAAGGTATAAAGACGAGTCACAAATGATTGATGAGAGTGAAGAAGTGGGTACGCAGTTCTATTTCATATCTCATGTCAAAGGTAACTATGTTTGCATGTTTAATTCACTTGAATTGTTCTTGAAAGATCTTTATGAAGGTGGTTGGCTTCTTATTGGAAGCTACTTGATGTGGGCACAAAGTTCTATACCATCTTTCATATCAAAGGTAACTATACCTGCATGTCTAATTCACTTGAATTGTTCTTGAAAGAGATATATGAAGGTGATTGGCTTCTTATTGGAAGCTGCTTGAGTACTATAACAAAATAGAATGATTGGTCTGAACAAGAGTTCAAGAGGATACACACAAAAACATATGGGTACTTTTTGAGGTACGCTTACTTAATTTTGGAATCATTTTAAACAAAAGGTTGCTACATTACAAAGGGTTATATGTAAAAAAGAGGCTTAAGTAAAGCTCATGCAAGAGTTTCATGAGAGTCTATGGGCTAGACACAAGGGTGTGTGGGCAGCCTTATCTAAGTTGAAATAAAAATACTCGTGGAAGGGTATGTATAAAGATGTATATTAGTTTGTGAGTCATGTATAACTTGTCAAATGTATTTAAATGTACGACATCATGATGGGTTGCACCCTACATATCCACTAGCCATGCACTATAAATGGGTTGTGGATCTAGTCACAATGCCTTTAGGACTCTACCAGATGAGATTCTTAGTTCTTGTAAGAGGGGACCTAACTAACCAGGTTGAAGAGCGAGCATTAAGAGAAAACACCACAGAGGTTGTATGAAAGTTCCTTCTTGATGGTGTGATTTGCCGTTATGGTTATGTGGGAAAGATCATTGCAAATAGAGGTGAGCTAGATGTTGAGGAAGCAAGGGAATTATTTTCCACTTTAGGAATCAAGATTTCTCTTAGTACAACTTATAGCTCTGAAGGCAATGGAAAAAGTGAAAGAGGGTATCATCCTATCATCAAAGCTTTGGCCAAGGCTTGAGAAGGAAGATTTGGTGAGTGGCCAAAATTGTTGCCATATGCTTTATGGTCTTATTGTATAACACATAGTGCAACAATTGGCCATATATCTACGGAGCTGATGTATGGTCAAAATCCAATGATGCCAATTGAAGATACAATTCCCACATGGAATGTATTACCTTCGCAAGATGGGCTTAGTAGGGAAGAGCTCCTTGCATTGCATATAAGGCAACTAAATAGAAGACCTGAAGACATTGAGACTGCAAATGATGACTCATAAAAATGCAAAGCTGAAAAACAAGGACTACTTTGCTAAGCGACATCGTCTCAAGAGCAAAGCAATTGACAAAGGTGACTGGGTTTTAGTGTATGATAGTAGCCTTGATAACCAACACACAGTCATGCGTAAGTTCTCAAAAATATGGTTCGAATTGTACATTGTAAGAATGTGCATGAAAATGCTACTTACAGCTTTTTTGAACTAGATGGGACAGAAGGAAAGGTTTCCATTGGGATTGAACAATGGGATTGAACCTGCAAAAAATCCAATGTGGCACATACCAGAGGATGTGCAAGTTTAGAGGGCGCGGATGTCGTGTTGTGGAAGGTACATAGTGGAAACGAATGCTAGGAGAATTATTTTGTGACTTTTTAGATGCATAAGTATATTTCCAATAATGTAATGTTACATTTCTATGTATAAGGATAATCTTTCTATGTCATCCTAGTATCTATCTCAAGGATAACATACTTTTACTTTACGGTTAGAAAGTATTGTGGGTAAAAGTGTTGTGCCTCTTTAACATGGGGAAAAACCATTGGTGGGTTTCTTTCTACTATCTCATTATCATCTCATACTCTAGATAGATCTCGTAGCTAGTGTGATTCCAAATACATATATTCTTCTTATATTCCCTTTTTTATAGCTACTAGGAAGGTATCAAATTCTAGTGGGACACTAGCTTGCAAAATTTTAAAAGATGCATCTATTTTAATGTATTTTTGAAAGAATGCTTACAAAACTTTGTCAAGGATCAATGTCATGCTTTCATATTGCATGAGGTGTCCATTGGAATGAAATGGAAGTCTAGGCTAATGGGACCACAAGTAGACTCTTGCTGCCAAAAAGATACCCTATTTTGATGCTTTTGTTAACATAGTTCCCATCCAAATTGAAAAAAAAAACATAAAATGGGATTGTAGTCCATGAGCTGTTTTTTTGCACCTTTTTTTTTTTTTGAAGCCACAGTTGAGGAGATATGCTCAAAAGAGTGGACCTGAGTCTGCCCACATCATGTAGGAACAAACCATTTCAAACTTTGCGAGCTCCTTCACACTGACTCGATACTTTTCACCTATAAACAGGAAACTTTTCTTCCTCGAAAATCATTCAATAAAGGGTGAGAGTATTAATGCCCATTTGTACTTAGCCATAAACATAAACATGATCCCTACACTTGCCCCTTTAGGAAGAGTAGCCAATCTTGTAGGCATCCCTTGTAAGATCAACTCTAATCAAAGAGGGACTTCAAATTTGGTGCATCAATCAAGGCTTGAAGCCTCTCCTCTCCTTCTCTTTCCATCAAAATGGAAAATAGCTCTCAAAGGGTTTTGTCAAATAAGGTGTGTTTTACTTTGTGATTTTGTTTGTTTTTTGTTGTTTTGTTTTTCATCTCTAGCCCAATCTATATCTCTTAGTCTATCTCCTGCTTTAGCCAACTATATCTCTCTCCCTTAAATTATTTGCTATTTTATCTCTCCGTTTATCTCCCTCTCTAACCACATATCTATATCTCCAACTATCTCACTCTATAACCACATATCTATCTTTACATAAGACTCTATCTGTATTTTCTTCATCACATCCTAACTATCGGCCATAACGAAATCCTTTTCTTTATTCTTGTATTATCTTAAATGAATGACCTGCACAATGTCGATTTTTTTCCTTTTCATTTTGTGAAATTTCTTAGGGTTAATGTGTATTTAAGTCATAAAATTCACTTCCAACAAAGAATTGTATTTCTTTTTGGACCTGAAAGACTACAAGAAATTCCTCTCTCTATGCTCCCCATTATTCTACAACTCTTAGATTATTCTAACTCATTCAATATGTACATATTTATTTTGTTCTAGAGGGCAACTCTTACTTGATTATGAACCAAGAAGACTCATATACACAACTCATTCCAACTGCTAGACAAGATATATACATCATTGTGAGCATAAAATTATAGAACTATTCAGGGAGAAATACAAATGGCACAAGCACCAACTTGGTAGGAATTTAAGAAAGCTTTGTTAGAGGATTAGTTTCTTGAATATCCTCATAGGAAAATTAGGGATTTCATTAATGTAATCATGATCGTGTGATTACGTCAATAAATCTAGTATTTACACATGAAAATCACGTGATCATGTTAATTGTTAACGTGACTTTGATTATGACCTACAAAAACCCATAGAGCCGGTTAGCCCTCTGCATTTTTTTTGTTTCCTTGTGGAGTCCGCCGGGCTTTTTTATTTTTCTGGCGGGCCCGCTGGGTAAATGTTAATACCCGGCGGGCTCGCCAAGAAAATGAAAAAGCCCAGCGAGAGTAATTATATATAGTAAATAGTGTGCTAACCGTGGTCCTTTAGCTAGGCATATCCTTGGGGAGTGTATCCGAGTGTCGGGTATAGTCATCTCCTTGTGAATTGACATAACGTTACAGAGTCACAGGTCCTTTTTTTGGGCCGAACGTGATTCTTAATTCGGTAAACACTTCTAGATTTTTTTAATTTGTTTACCGACATAAAGGTACGAAACCAAAAAAATTGAAAACTTGGAGAGTCATGCTCATTGCGAAGAAGCCATTGGTCCAAATGAGGGCTGTAATCCGTTTTAGAAGATGAGCATATGTAAATGACGAGTCGATAGTCAAGGGTTGGATGTCCTGTACTAGTGTACTGGGCATATAAAGATCCTTGAAGTTTTGCATTTTTCAACATCATATATTTGAGTTGTTTTACATTGTCACTCCACAATATAAGAGCTATAATCCTTAATTGGGTTAAAAATAGCTTCTATATATTGAATTGGTTGCATGGGGGGGCTACAGTCCTTCACTGGGTACAAGTAGTCCTCAATTGTGTGATTATATTGAAGATTTATTTGCGTTAGTCCATGTATTAGTTTATACAGAGAGTGCATTATGTATTACGATAGATTATTAGTGCATGAAATGACCAATCATATATTTTATTGATTTCGTTTGTTTTTTGTAGCAATTGAAATTAGATGTTTCTTATTGTTTGCAAATCAAAGTGTACATATAAATAATCATTATAATAATAACTGCATTGAGAAATTCATAGCATTGTTGTAGTTATTATGTCTTGCATAGACTGTACTCGATATAGGTGATCAATATGTGGATTGACTAGCACTCCAAAAATCTACCAACATGTCGAATAGATAGCCCAATGCATAAATGTCGCTCGCTTTTGTGTATGCATCTGTGCACCATGGATTGTATAGTTCTGGAGCATTCCACGATCGCTTAGCCATCTCTGCATCCCCTGCTCTCTGTGCCTCCAAAACTGTAGAGTCCGACTGTGCGCTTGGATGCAGATAATTAATTGTTGTGCACTTAGATGGCGTTCTCATCATCATCCCCCAATCAATGATTCCGACGCGAGGTTTATTTGCATGAGTAAAGTCCAACATTATGTTGAACGGGTGCAGGTCACTGTGCACTATCTCGACAGAGTGGGTAGTTGCAATGCCATCGATGAAGGTGTGACAAATGGCTGGCATCTGCTCGATCACTGCTTGATCCACTCCGTGTCTATCTCTTCTACAGGAAGATTTGTTGCAGGCAATAACCTCCAGCCATGTTGCTATTATGGAATTGATATTCTACTATTTATTGTAGCTAACATGTGGAAAAGGATTGAACAATCTTTATGTATTGCAAAAAAATATATATTTTGTAGATTTTATTATTATTGTGCTCTTTATGAGCTTTGGCCATTTATGAATAGCCGGCCACTTTGTAATCACATTGAACATTCAAGAAATCTATAAATCAAATATGTGAAAGAGGGAAATGATCACTCTTGCATGGGGGGAGATTGCACCCAGTGTTCGTGTCTTTCTTCTCTCTTCTCCTCTCCTCTCTCTCGCCGTGCCAGCGTAGCACTCTGATTTAGGAGGTGCGTTTGCACATTCTCCCTCGCTTTGTCTCGCTCTATATCTCTCGTTGTTCACGTTGATATCGATCATGTGCGTGTGCGATGATTGAGGTATGCCGATTTATCATTTATTGTATATATTGTGCTATTATGAGTATTTTTGCAGGGAAACCGTGCCTCTATCTATACCAATGGTGTCAGAGCTAAGACTACGTTCTTGGATTTGCAACCACCATGGCTATGGAGAATTTTTCATAGAGAAGTCAAAGCTAACTCATGTTTATCCTTAAACTTCCTTCTTTATACTTATGTTTGAATACAAGATGCATGTGTATGATTTATATGATTAGATTGATTGGTTTTCCTAATCACGTGAGTTATATTATCCGTCGAGAATTAATTTAACCATGTATATTGAGCTCTGTATGAAATTCAAGGGAGTAAATATGGCAGAGAAGAATTAGGTCATTTTTTATGTCATAAGAACAGTCCACAGAGACCTAGTCATATATCTTTTTGATGAGATGCTATATACATATCTATCACATGGTAATAAAGTATATTTTTTGAGTTTTTGGTGGGCTCCAATTAAGCGTGATCGTCAGAGTCGAGGCTGGCAGTGCATGACAGTGGTCGACAACATCATCATCCACCACCCTAGTCCATCGGCTTGGTGGTCCTCCGACCTTGGTGCCCTCAGCATCATACAAAAGCAGCACACTAATTCTTATAGTTGTACACCGACTCTGTCAACCTAGAGCATTTCAACCATTTTTCCTCCTACACAATATGCAGTCTAGTGCCAATGCCATGCATATTTTTATTTTCCTCTCACTCTCTACTGGATTACCAATATGTCATGCACACTTTGAGTGACGCCTACTATGAATGCTAGCACCCAACCAGCAAAAGAACACACATGCAACATAGAGATAACGAGGGACAACTCGTGCAGCGCACTTGACATACACTAAGAGACACAAAGAAAAAGAAACAAAAGAACATATATTTTGACACAGTGGTGCCACCATGAAAGAGAGAGTGAGCTTGCTGACCGCAGCCTGCGTGCTGGCCACATCCGTAAAGTGATGAGTCACCCTCTTGTACAAAGTAGCGTTAGCTGCCTCTCTCTCTCTTCCTTTCTCTCGTTCTCATGCAACCTAGTTTTGCTTGTGGCGACCACCCATGCTCACTCTCTCTCTGGCCGCCAATAAACCTCCGATCTCTCTTACTCTCTCTCTCTCTCTCTCTCTCTCTCTCTCTCTCTCTCTCTCTCTCTCTCTCTCTCTCTCTCTCTCTCTCTCTCTCTCTCTCTCTCTCTCTCTCTCTCTCTACCTCCCTTCCATGTGCCAATCGTGCATGCTCACAGCCAATACTTCACTCACCATCAGTGCCGCAGTCGCATTTCTCTATCTCTTCAACCATCACCCCACTCTCTCTTTTTCCCTCTTGCATGGCGACATGCTACACCAAGTAAGTATGTGGTTTTCCCTGCCTTCCCATGCATGAGGGACCGTCTTTTTTTCCCTTTACTGCCCATAACGAGCGGCTACCAACCCCCCACATCTTTGAGCCACCATATTTTTTGTCTCTCTTTCTCATTCTCAATCACCCACGACCACAAGCTCTCGCATGCAGACTCTCTCTCTCTCTCCCTCTCTCTCTCTCTCATCCAATAGACTCTCTCTCTGCCCCTCGTTTACACCACACACCCAAACCCCCACTCTCTTTCTCTCTTTTTTCACGCCCTCAATACGGCTAATTAAAGAGGCAAAAATTGACAAATCCCTGCAGTTGCGCACATGCGCGGACATTGACAAAGCTCTGCAGTGACTAGTCTTTATTTTGTACCCGAACATTGTATTAGATTTATAAGATTGTATTAGTTTGTTCCCATAGGCCTACCGAGGACGGGTCATATAACATTTCATTTCATTTCTTGTTCTCTCTTCAACCCCCCCCCCCCCCCCCCCCCCCCCCCCCCCCCGTCTTTCTCGCTCTCTCTCTCTCTCCCTCGTTTGCTACATCCGGCGCCCACACAACAGTGGAGTCCCCCCGACAACTTACAGAGATGGACATTGACGAAGCTCTTTCGATCTGATGCAATACTTTCTGCGACAATACCCGCTGCAGAGCATCCATGGGAATTGTCGACGATGTTGATGATGATTGGAGTCTACTGCCCTTATACTTTTAGTTTTTCACTTTATTTGATTACAATTTTGTACCCAAACATTGTATTACATCCATAAAGATTGTATCAGTGTGGTCTCATAGGCCTTTTGAAGATGAGTAATATAACCTTTCATTTCATTTCACTCTCCCTCTTCCCCTCCTAGTACCGCTACTTACAGTGGCGCACATTGATGACGTTCTTCAACGAGCAATGCACTGTTTTCTCGCACAACACCCGATGCCATGTATCCTCAGCCACCATCGACAATGATGATGACAATTTTAGTGTGATGTTTTTAGGGTTTTTTTTCATTTAGTCTTTCATTTTACTTCATTTTATTTTAGTATCCAAACATTGGTTTAGATCCACAAAGATTGTATCAGATTGGTCTCATAGGAATTTTTGGCATTTTGAAGACTGTTAATATAACATTTCATTTAATTTCTTTCTCTCTCTCTCTCCCCACCTCATCTACAATTCGTGCACACACAACCCTGCAACCAATGCAATCTAGCAACTCGCAACAGGTTATTACTAGGGCGAAATCTCTTCTGATTAGCTTAGAGTCTCATTACCTCTCTTCTAAAATTGAGTACACTCTATCAAATTCTTTTGACTTTTATATTTGTGGCTTTGTACAACTAGAAAACGATGGTAAGCTTTACCTACATATAGTGAAAGAGGGTAAAGTCTTGCATGCTATTACTCCTGTTTACAGTTGCTCCTGTTTATAATCAATTCCCATTTGAAGAATGGATGGTAGTTGTATTTGGTATTGGGGCTACATACGATTCACGTTATATGGGTTTCATGCAGTGTGTCGAGGCACAACAATATAATGTTCCACTGGCATGTAGACCTAAAGACCGTCGAGGGCATTAGTTTATGACTGTACTATCTACGGAACACTAAACACACCTACACACACTCACTTGTCAATTTCGATGATATACGCATACACACACACACACATACTGTTGTCTTGATAATACGCAAACCGGCATTCCCTACTTCATGCATCCTTATTCTTCTATTCAAGCTAATTAGACCTTTACTTTGCCCTCATTTTGAATGACAAGAATATACCTCGTGTCGTCCACGTTATCTAAATTTCAAGGCATTATTTAGCCTAATTTAAGTAATTTGTACAAGTTGTAGACTCCCATCATACCCACTACAAGTTTAACCAACAAGTTTAATTACTTGGTTTTGCAAGGCATTTTAATTTCTTGATGCACAAGAACTTCCATTCTCTTACATCATTTTATGTCTAAGTGGAAATGCATGTCGTAAATGAAGGCTTCTAGGACAAAGCAACTAAGACCGAATTAATTTTGCATTGTTTCTAATTCCCTCTCACTTTCTAATCAATCCAAGCCTAATCACAATAGATTTCTGTAAGTAATCAGTGTGATTTTGTCTCTCACTTTGAGCTATACAATCAAATCAGGTTTCGTTCCTACATTTTATGTTTGTTTGTGACTCTAGTTGACCTATGTTATTAATTAAAAACTATACAATTTTCTTCCTGCTAAGTTAACCAATGTTTCAATTTTAACAAGGTTATGGATCACTTTTCGTTTGCGTTCCAGCTTAATTTATTTTTAACTTGCGATTGCTCACTCAAGGAGCCAATTATTAACACAAAATTAATAGTTGCGGCTTTCTCCTACTTGTGCCTCTCTCCACACGCACACACTGGTATAACTATTTCCCAATGTAGTATAACATCCAGGTACGTACATACAATACCTCCTTGCTTTCTTATCTTTCAAGCTAATGCACCTAGGTATTTTTCATATGGTGGCTTGGACACCTCACTAAATGGAGTTTTTACTGAGAACATTTTCCATGAAGCTACTCCCATGAGCTACGATACTTTGCATTAATGAATAAACAGTTTGTAAGTGATTTGATATACTCCAACGTGGTGTCCAACAAAATATTTTCCTCTTTTATGTCTTGTTTGGTCCATTGGCCACGTGCACACAGACTCGTCGATTTTGGCAGTTTGTAAATGCTCATCCGAGTGTAGATTCGTCGATTTAGGTAGCACAACCAACAAACTGTAGATTCACAATTTTTAACAATACCAAATGAAGATTTTCCGATTTTGGCAGCATTAGTGCAGATTCACCGATTTAGGAAGCACGCCATCTTATTAGTGTAGATTCGCCGATTTAAGCAACACTGATCACAAAATCATGCTACAGTGGTGGCTCGTCACCACTATAATTGGTATGATTTTGTTAGCTCGAGTATATAATGACAAATTTAAAATGGATAAATGTCGGCAGATGTTTGGATTGGAGTTGGTTTTGAATTTGAGATTGATGAGAATTGATTATTGAATGATGAGTGTCACCAATGATATCCTGATTCATCAGTGTATGATATATATTGCTTATTCTAGTGGTATGGGACATTAGAATAGGTAGTATATGGATGATGGCAGGAATACATAATGTTATTTAGTTTCATTATCTTTACTATATGCTATTTTTTGACACATATTGTTAATTATCACACTATTTTTGACAAGTATTGTTTGCAAATTTCTTATCTTTGCAACTGAGGACAGTTGCTTTCCAACGGTTCCAATGGAGAGGTATGTTATGGAATTGATATTCTACTATCTATTGCAGCTGACTGGTGGACAAGGATTGACCAATCTAGTCCTATATCAAACAAATATATATTTTGTACATTTTATTATTCAAGTGCTCTTTATGAGCTTTGGTCATTTATGACCGGTCGGTCAGTTTGTACTCACATTGACCATTCAAGAAATCTATAAATCAAATACGTGCAAGAGGGAAATGGTCACTCTTACATGGGGGGAGATTGCACCCATTATTCATGTCTTTCTTATCCCTTCTCGTCTCCCCTCTCTCGCTGTGCCAACGTAGCACTCCGCTCTAGGAGGTGCGTTTGCACATTCTCCCTCGCTCTGTCTCGCTCGCTATCTCCTGTTCTTTGCGTTGAGATCGATCATGTGTGTGTGCGACGATTCGTGTATACCGATTTATCATTTATGGTTTATATTGTGCTATATGAGTATTTTTGCAAGGTAACCGTGCCTCCATCTGTAGCAGTTGTAGCCTGTGCATGTGTCGTCTGAACAATTCGTGAGTGAATCGTAAGCTACACATCATGTCGCCCACGGTATCCCCATTATAGTATGGGAATATTGTGATCCAAGGAGCTTCGATAGTAAAGCCAATGCATCTTACAATGGAGGGGTGAAGCGTTTGCATTCTTTGCTTTGTCTGAAAGCTGTCAAGTTTTGCCTCACGACCTCCCTTGTAAAATTTTCCCACATATGTAATGTGGTCTGGAAAGAAAGAGATGCCTTTGATGGTGTACAATGTGCACACACCAAAGAAGCCTGCTCCAACCCTCATACCTTCTACCAAAGCTTCGTGAGGGATGCCGATAAGATGAGCGCACTTGGCATTCAAAGTCGTGCGCATGATTGTGTCGGTGCCACTGGCATAGGATCGACCTTCCAAATCTGCTTGCGCATCTTGGGCCATCTTCAATCTCTTGGGTAAGGCTGCTTGGTCCTGCGCTTTCACACGCTTCATCTTTACCTTCTCTTCCTCCCACAATTTATCCCACGGCTCTAATTTTGACATGTCGCAGGCAGATGGTATATCTTCCTTTAAGTCTCTGCAACATACTTTCATATTTCCCAACACTGTCCTAACCTTACGGTGGGGGTCGAATTCTCGATCCCTGTTGTAATCAACAACTCGTATTGGCCTTCACTTCGCACCCTGCGCTCTGTGTTCTCCCATATAGCGCTAGTGAGGTCTTTGATGAAGACATTGCTTTCACTAATATGTTGTATGCAACTATCTGCACGTGATGAGATTGCCAAAATAAATTCTTTACAAATGGCACGCATAATACTTTTCTTTTGATCTGGCGTCATATTTGCACTGAACAATAAAAATAAGCATATCAAATACAAATTCATTGTTGCGAATCACACTAACACTCTCACACTATTTCAGGCGAACCCTAAACCACGACTTGAAGACTTTAAGAAATGTGCAAGGAAATATTGATGAAAATTGAAAACAATCTTCACTTAAAATTGCAATCTGTTACACATGTAAAATGCAGATCAAACAAGTGTTTTATAAGAACTTAATCCAGATGAAACAGTACATGTTAACAATCTGGCACATTTTAGCATATATTGAATTTTTAAGTTATATTTTTCTCTGTGTGCACATAGTAGGTCAAACAAAGCACACATCGACTTAAAGGATTCAAAAACATTTTAAACATTTGAAGTATACAAATCGGACTAGAAATTTGCAAAGAATGTCTTTCTCTTTAAAAGGATAGAAATAAATATTTAATATGCAATTTATGTTCACACACTTTTCTACATAATTTTATGTAAATGTAGCATTCAAAACAACGATAATTGATGCTCTTTAAAAAGATACAAAAGAATATTTGACATGCAAATTGTGTGCAAATTATTTTTTACAATGAATTTATGTAATTGAAGCATTAAAAATAGCGATAATGCTTGAGGTCCCTTAAAAAGATAAAAATGAATATTTAACATGCAAATTGTGTGCAAATACTTTTTTGCATATAATTTATGTAAATGTAGCATTTAAAATAGCAATGATTGATGAATAAAGAATTCTTTTGAATATGATTAAGGCTAGTATATAATTTCATATGGGCACTTAAAAACAACAAAACCAAACAATTCAAACATTTGTATATGAAATACTATTCACAGCCGCGTTACCGACCAAGTATTTCATATACTTAATACTTAAAAAATTAATTGCACATGCACATACAAATTATATGACGTTTGTACGGCTGGATTAACAACTTGAATGCCACATTTATGTCAAAACAGATGCTTCTAACAAACGATACTCTATTAGCTGTGTTACCGATCGAGTGCCGCCTGAATCTAAGGAGAAACAATGGCTTGCATATGAACATCATATAGCCACGTTACCGACCGATGCCCATATGTTTTTTGGGAAAAGGGGAAGGAAATTTGACTTACCATAAGGATACTAGATTTGTCGTGTTATCGACATAGTACCCAGACAGTAAGCCAATACTTACCACAAGGACACCATCCTCCCCGCGTCATCGAGGTGATGCCCCCATGGTAAGCACTGTTCCATAGAACACCTTACGCACACACTCCCATTATGTGGTAAGGTACCTTATGACTGCCATGCAATATGACAAACGGCACGCTACCACACAACACATACACACACACAACACATACCCGGATCGTGTGGTCAGGTACTCCGCTATTGCCGTGCACAACGATGCTGAGCACACTCCCACATGACCCCCTCTCTCATCTCTCCTCTCGACGTACCTGCAAAGGCCCTCTCTCTCTCTCTCTCTCTCTCTCTCTCTCTCTCTCTCTCTCTCTCTCTCTCTCTCTCTCTCAGAAGATGAAACAAAGAAATAACACCCAGCGGGCCCATATATATATAATTATGCGGGGCCATTGGGATTTTTAGTATTTTCGGCGGTCCCGCAGGGAAAACATAAAAGCCTATCGGGCCCGTAGGGAAAATGGAAAAGCCCGGTGGGATTTTAGTGGGTTTTCAGTTTGCCTAAAGCGGATTCTTTGTGATCATGTTTAGTGTAATCATGTAAATGTGTCAATAAGACCTTGTGATCACACAAAATTTGTGGTAGCTACGTAAATACAAATCCTTGAGGACAATTAAACAAAGCTTTATGAAGTGGGTGCAAAAGAAAAATAAGAGCTTATCTTCACGAGAGCTACTATGAGAACTAAAGCAATCTATTCCATGTATGCAATTTAAAGCAAATAACACATTGAAAACAGTGTGGGGGGCCTTGAGACGGTTGGTTGGAACCCCATTGGGTGTCATTCTCCTCTTCTCTCTCTCTCTCTCTCTCTCTCTCTCTCTCTCTCTCCACCATCGTTCAAGCTAAAACAAATCACTAATTTAAGGAAACAAAGTAAAGGATTTGTGGTACTGTAAATCCTAGATCTTCACCATTTCAATTCTGTTCCACTTGAAAGATATAGTGGAAGAGAAGTATAAGAGAGGTCAAGAAAATGCAGGGACATCAAAAAGGGCTACCATATCTAACAGTAAGAAATAAGAGGGACCGGCTCCCGAAGTGCTTATGGAAGAAATTCCAAAGGATAAAAATCAAGGTAAGCCCAAAGGACCTTTGAAAAAATTGAAATCTAAGATAAAATTGGCTATGTATCTAAAGAAGGTTTTGGAAAAGTGTATCCTCTAGCAAGGTGGATCTCTCACTAGGGAACATCTTGGGGATGGCTAAGCAGGAATTTCATGAAGAAATTATTGATATTATAAAAAGAAAATGGAATGTACCAAGTGAGCAAGAGCCTAAAGCAATTAAGAGACAAAAGATTCGCCATATTGAGTCAACTTTGGATGCCTATAAAGAAGAATTTAAAGATAAAGAGCCAAAGCCTATGGTGGTTTCAAATTTGATTTTACCTAAGGTAATACATGTTCATTTTAATGATGATGGAGGTGGTTAATTCGTACCCAAGAGTCAATTTCTAAGGACCCATTGGACTAGAGCAACGATGGAAACCATGGTGAAGCTTGGCGACATTGAAGAGTCGGACTTAGCACTTGTAGACCATGGATCAAAAATAAATCTTATGGCAAAGATCTTGCACCAAAAGGGGACATGGGCTATTGATGTGGACCAGAGTTGTTGGATTCAAGCTGCCAACATGCTTGCAAGAGATGTTTATGGTGCATGTGAAAATTCTAACTATTGGTGGGGATGTTTGTGATGAACAAAACTTTTTGTATAGGGTCATTCCTCCTACCCACTCATTCCTCCATGAAAATGTTAAAGAACTTTCTCCAATCGGCACCAACTTTGAGAAAGGTAAACTATGAGTGTAAAAGGCCAATAATTGTGATAATAGACACCAGTCCTACATGAATTGGATGGGAAATAGGGAAAAATGGGATACTTATCAGTGATGGTGGTTGCTATCAAGATTGGGGGGGTCTGGATATCACGTGAGTGAAGCATAAGCGGTTATTAAATTTTATTTTTCTCACATTTTCACATACAGAAGGATATGGAAAATGGAACTGAAAAAATAAATACATAGTGAGTAGGAAAAGGGTGTATTTTATTTGTTAAAAATTCACAGAGTTGCTTGTTGTGCTTTTTTGATGACTAATGTGCTTGAGATGCTTGTCATGCTTGCTACTAAGATGCTTGAGGTGCTTGTCATGCTTGCCGACTAGGGAGCTTGAGGCGCTTGTGGGAACACTACCCAAGCTTGAGGTGCTTTGTTGTGCTTGTTGACTAAGATGCTTGAGTTCCAAGAGTCAAAAACATCCCTACAAGAGAGGGGGCGAGCCCTAAAGCTAGGGGGATGAGAGAGAACACACAAACACACACACACACACACACACAAACACACACACACACACACACACACACACACACACACACACACACACACATACAAAAGGTAAACCCTAGCCTCAAGAGGCAGCAAGGACACTTGTCAAGCCCCTACCCATGTTGCCCTCATGGTGTGCATAAAGCCTATTGGTTGGCCTCCCAAGGGGTCCAATGATAAATTAGTTAATTTGATTTTTTTTTTTGCATTTATCAAGTCCTCTCTCTCAAAGCAGAAAGGGGGAAACTTGTCCCAAGGATACCCTTGTTGCTTGATATGCCTCTTTCATGTGATTGGCTAGGTATGGAGGGGTCCAACGAGCTTCAAGCATGAGCTACAAGGGGGTGTCTACCAAATCAAGAAGGGGGGTTTCTTGGGGGGTATACTCTCCCACGCACACTCTCATTGTGTGAAGTGCAAAGTGCAAGAGTTCCATCTCCTTCTCCAAGCTAGTAGGGAAGTTGAGAGCCTACACCAACACTCTTGGCTATGGAATACAAATCCAGCCAAGAACCATGCTTCAATTCTTAAGCTTTCCATATTCATTACTATGTTGTATGCTAGCAAGAAGAGTGATGAAAAGTGACAAACTATTTCTTTCTCCTATGGAATGTTTCTTCTTCCTCTTCCCTACCCTCATTCCCCGCTAGCTCTCTCCACCTTCAAAGGTGTTTGATGCCTTGGGACTGAGTCTTGGGATAGTTAATGCTTTTCACAAAGTTTATGCTATGCTTGTGATGCATGAAGCTTTCCATATTCATTGAATCACCTAGGTGACAAGAAACATAGATATTGTATTGTACCAAGTCTCTCTTAATGGGAGAGTCTATCATACAAATGCCTATCTGAGGGGGGACCGGCTCCACATAAATCCGGTCCTCAATTGTTTTCAGGTCCTCTAAACTATCTCTCTCTTGCGAAAGTATTGTTCATGCCAAGTTAACTAAGTACTATGATTATGTTGCTACCGTCAATTAAGTTCACCCTCTATGCTCTCAAAGTAGTATCACAAAAATGTTCTATCTAATTCTCTTAATTCCACTATTCTCAAAGTTCATTGGAAATCTCTTGGATTAGTGGGGTCTTGGTCTATATATATTTATTTGAGGGTAGGTGTTCTAGTTTTTCTCTTGAGTTAGAGAAGTGCAAATTTGTCTCTTGGATTAGAGACGTGTTCTGTCTCTTGGATTGGCAATGATCTCCTAGATTGGAAATGGTACCTTTGTCTCCTAGATTGGGGATGTTAGTTCCCTATCACTTTTTGCTCCTGGATTGGAGTGTGCTACGTCAAAATGTCACTAGTTAGAATCCAAACGCAAAGGGAAGGGTGATTAGGATTTATGGGATTTTCCATATGAATTGTACCTTTTTTGTGTGTACCCTCTCTACTCTACTAGGATGCCAATGTGGCAAGAATCATGTGATAGATTGTGTCTACCTCTACCTAGGATGATGATGTATAGGGTGAGGTTTCACCCCATGATGTGCCCATGATGTCACGTTGGTGCAACCAAAGTTGGTCTGAGCTAGGAAGTGGTATATGTCAGGCAAAGACTGCAGGCAGGGGTCTGTGCAGAAGGCTAGGGCAGAATGAAGTCCCTGGGCATCCAAAGGGCAGCCGGAATGTATGTCTAATGTGGTTTTTTAGGCCAAAGGTATGCTGCAAAGAGCTAAGTAGGTTGATGAACTTCTGTGACCGAGATGTGGATTTTATGTTCTAGAATGTGGTCTCCGTGCTGGTCCAAACGGCTCATCAAACGGAGCCCCGATGTGCAAGATACGAAAGTTCAAAGTTAGAAGGTGTAGCAGATCCCCGACGGGCAGGGAAACAGGGGAGAGTTGGCCCAGATTGATGTTAGTAGATGCATGTGTAGAGCTCAAATTATGGAGTGTTCTTGTTCTCTCGGATTGTGAATCGCAGCTCTGGTGAGCAAGTTATGGGTCAATTGAAGTTTTACAGGGGGCCAGTCATGGGCTGGGTTGAGTGCATTGGCGGATGTGCCATCTAGAGTTTTTTGGGCATCAATTGAGTTCTAGAGGGCAATGCGCTTCATGTGGAGTAGGCAGGGACATACTGCACGCCAATCGGGTTTTTGGTCAGTTGGGTATCACAGGTCCAAGCTGGGGATTGTTCTTTGAGGAAAGCATACATATGATTTTCTTTGTTTTTAATGACCTTGGTTTGCAACCTTGGGAGGCTCAAGAGGTGGCAAAGATTGAAAGGGTCAAAGTACACAATGGGGGTTGTTAGTGGGTTTCCCCGGTTTAGGCATATAATCACTTAGCAGAAGGAAGCAAAGCTCTGAAGTGGGGAGAGAATTTCCATTTCCAAGGTTTTTTTAAAAGGTTTTTTTTTTGTTTTTCAAGGTCCTTAGGAGGCTTGAGCCCCGTGGTGACGCCACATGTCAATGGGATGATCCCATATGCGAAAACAATATACGGAACTGGAGTCTACATAGCCTATAGCATGGCCCTCCATTGGTATAACGAGTTGGGGAATGAGATCTAGCTATGGCATGCTTCTTAGGCGCTGCACTAGTGGCATTCGACGCTGCGTAGGGCGGCGATTTTGCCCTGTTGAGGGCGGACGGTGGTGATCCTACCCAATGGCATGCGCGCCCGCTTCTGGGGGTTTGGTGGTTGTGCGCATGCAGTCCATGATGTGGCCGCCCTACGGGGTCCCATTCACATGCGGCCCATGGGGCCCCAAACTTTTTGAAGAGACCCCCCCCCCCCCCCAATAGTGACCTCGCTAATGCCTTGGGGTAGGGGAGGTTTCATATGATGATGAGAGAGAGGAGGTAGCCCGGGCAAAACAAACAAGGGGCAGCTAGAGAGTGGGGGTAAAGACAAGGAGTAAGGAAAAAGGGGGAAGCCCAAAAGGTAGAAGAGCAAGTAGTCAAAAGCTTCAAGATGATCCAGAGGGGCTCCAAATTGGCCAGATAAAGAGGACCGAGTAAGAGAAAATTCAAAGGTATTCCAAAGGGACGGTGGAAGCTAAGCTCCCCAAAGGGGAAAAAAGAAAATAAAAACAAAAAATATAAAAGTGCCTATGGGCAATAACGACGTCACTAATGCCCCCCTCCGCCCAAGTGCAAAGAGAGGAAGAGAAAGCAGAGGGAAACAAGGTGGCTACTTCCTCCCAAAAAATGCCAAATGTGAATGCCATATGGGACAATGAAAGGGTAGTTTACAAAGTTGAATGCCCCCCTATAAAAGTCAAATTTTAATCAAATTAGAGGCTTTTTTGGTGCCGTTTGAAGCCTGCAAAGTGGAGCTCTCTCACGGAGGAGTGTGCTTGTCAAATCCCTTTGTATTTTTTCTTAAAAATGGCCATGGTGATGGTTGTTCAAGCCTTTGTACATGCCTTGTGAAGTATAATCAAGCCACTATTGCCCCGTCTTGTTGTTGTTTCCCCTTTTCCCCTTCTCTTTCTTCTGCTCTGGTGTTTTCCCTAGGTGCCGGCTGTGTGGAAGTGTGTGCCCCCCCCCCCCTCCCCCCCCGGACCAGCGGTGTTTTGTGTGTGAGAGAGAGATTGAGCTACTGTGTGTGTGTGTGTGTGTGTGTGTGTGTAAGGGTGGAGAAAGACTGTGGAAGCAGGTGTGCTTGGTGTGGTGGATTTGTGGAGTGTGTGAGCAGTGGAAATTTAGCAGGCGGTGGTCTGCTAGTGAGAAGTGTGTTTTGAAGGTGTTTTTCGAGAGGATAGGGGTGTTGTGGATACCCTGAGCTATAGAGATGCCTTTGTGTTGGTGCCGGGTGTGTTCCCCTATTCCCCCTCTCCAACGTCTTGTGGTACCTCCATGAGAGGCATGTATTCTCTCTTTCTTATTGTATAGTCTTTATTTCCAAGGATCACATGTGTTGCTTTTCTTGATCATAAGCTCACACAAAGTATTCACACCACATTGTTTCCTTGCTGAGTTGATTGAAATCACTAAGTCTTCTTATTTTTGAATTAGTGAAGCGTTTAAGGTGAACATTTTAAGACGTTGTCGTGTTGTGACATGTACATAGTAGGAACAAATGCTAGGAGATTTATTTATGGATTCTTTAGACACATAAGTATATTTACCATAATGTACATATGCATGTTTAAGTATAAGGATAAGCTCTCTATGTCATCCTAGTATTTATCTCAAGGATAAGATAGTTTTACTTTATCGATAGAAAGTATTACGGATAAAAGAGTTAATAGATGTGCCTCTTCAACATGGGGAAAAAAACATTGGTGGTTTCTTTCTATTGTCTCATTATCATCTCATACTCTAAATAGATCACATAGCTAGTGTGATTCCAAATATCACTACAACAGATCGTGCAAAAATCGACATGGATATCGACGAATCAAAGCTTGTTTTAAAAGTAAAATGTGTTGGAATAAGCATCAAAATAGCCGTCGATATCGTGTCGTTGGTATATGCACCGATATTTTTATCGTCGAAAAAACAATGAAAAGTATGCCAAAATAAGCGCTTCAATACGTGCCTGTATGCAAATTTGTTATACCGATGCCTATATTGAGGCTTATTCCAATGTGTATACCAATTTCTGTGCCAACAACAAAACCTGAAAAAAAAATTTGGGGACAGAGGGCAGAGAATTGATGGTGCATTACTGCAGCAACAGAAAATAGCCCTGTCTATCCAAAGGAAGAGTTCACAAACAACCACACTCCACCTATAGTTTGACGCTAAAGATCGAGTGTATACATATTAGAAAAATTGTAAGGAGAACAAAAACACAAAAGCAAAAGTTTAATCATGAAAAGCTCTCGAAAAACATAACCATAGCATCGACTTGAAAACCGCAAAACCATAAACATAACCCACTTGCCATACCATAACCATAACCATAACCATAACCTGTTTGTCGTAGCATAACAATAACAGCCATACCATCATTGCAAAACCACAATTGGCCATAATCATAACCGTATTGCCAAACCATAACCATAACCTCTGTGCCATACCATAACCATGACCTTTGTGCCATACCATAATTGCAAAACCATAACCATAACCTTATTGTCAAACCACAATCATAATTGCAAAATGATGGGAGACATGTCAATGAATGTGTCTAACATTTGCTCTATCTCTACTTCTTAAATTGTGGAATCAAGTATTGGTTGGGTGGACTCAGTCGATGGGGCTATTCGTTTGAAAATCTTCTTCTTTGGGATGAATTTGGAGCAATATATTCTTGCGGAGATTGATCTACTGCCTTCGGACCATGAGATCAATAATGCAGTTCTTGTAGTTGCTCTATTAGAAAGAGACCGTTATTATGTATGTGCTGGTCATAGATTTTTTGTTTTTGAAAGATCTGATGCTTGCAATGTGCACAAGGACACTCCATCCTATCGTCCATACTTTATCTACCAAATATGCAACAAATAATTAAATCACTCTTGTTGTAAGTACACACTACTAACTACATGACAGTACATGACAACCTCACATTCTCTAGCCAAGCCCGATCTACGCACACCTCAGTCTAAAGGTGCATGGAGATTAGGACCAGAGGGTAATAAGCTTATCTTTATTGGTCAATGATTATATATTAGGGTTTTTGAAGTCTACCTGCATTATTGAAGTCCCATTGCATTATTTTACTTCATTTATCAAAGTCTGTTTGCAATTTTTAAGTACACAAGTCATTTTCAAAGTCTATTTGCGTTTTATCTACTATTTGCTGCTATCTCTAAGAACCTCACATTCTCTAGCCATGTCCGATTTGTGCACACCTTGGTCTAGAAGTGCACTGAAAGGGGCGGTGGAAATGTGTGTGCTATTCTCCACCCAACCGTGCTATCTTCTAGCCTCCCCCTAGCGTACACATTGTCTGGCCGTGCCGGTGGCCTTGCCCATAGGACCCATGTCCTTACATTAACCCCCCCTTGGAGAATCGTTTTTGTCCTCAAAAACGAACACAGGAAAACGTTTCTTAAGTGCAGAGACATTCTCCCATGTAGAACCTTCTTCAGGTCTATCTAGCCATTTTACCAACACCTATCGTCTGACATGATGTCTGGTGCGAAGCTCATGAGAATCCAAAATCTTTTCGGGATCATGAGGGATGCTTGGCGGTATGACAAGGTCAACTAACACACCTATGTCAATGAAATTATCATTCTGTACTAGCCGTTTTCATAAACGTCTAACATGAAAAACATGATAAACTCATGAGTGCTCTAGGAGAGCTAACTTATAGGCCACTTGACCTATACATTTGAGAATGGTGAACAGTCCAGAATCGCGTGGTGAAAGTTTAGCAACTTTTCCCGTCTTCAGACTTTTTGAATACTCCGAAACTTTGAGGAAAACCTTGTCTCCTTCTTTGAAAGTAGCAAGATGATGATGTTCATCTGCATACTTCTTATATCGATCTTGAGCTTGCTTAACATTCTGTCGAGCAACTCAAAGCAAGCATGTCAAAATGGTCTTGGAGAAAACCCTTCGCTTGTTGTATCTTATCCTTAGCCAACCCCACCGTAATGGGTGCTCTAGGTTGAAATCCATACAAAAGCATAAATGGACTAAACCCTGTAGTCACATGCTTTGAACTATCATAAGCAAATTCAAATATAGGTAAGTAGTCTTTCCAATTGGTTTGTTTCTTGCTAACGTACACTCGTAGCATATCCTCTAGCACTTGATTAACTCTTTTGGTTTGACCATCCCTTTCTGGATGATCAGCCATACTTAGATTAAGTTTAGTTTCCAACTTTTGGAACACAGCTCTCTAGAAGTGATTATCAAACTTTCGATCTCTGTCACTAATGATACTAGCTAGAAGACCGTAGATTTTATATATATGCTCTACAAATAGCCGTGCTAATTCCAATGTCTTAACCGTAGTCTTAGTGGGAATGAATCGACCCATCTTTGTGAGACAGTCTACAATTACCCAAATGGCATCATGGCCACGATTTGTAGTAGGTAGTCCTACTACAAAATCCATAGAGATACTCTCCCACTTACCTTGTGGAATCTCTAAAGGATGTAAAAGGAAACCTACCTTGAGGCACTCTGCCTTATTAACTTGGCACTATTGGCAGTTTAGTACGTCCTCTTGAATATAATGATGTAAGCCCGGCCAATAAAATTGTCGTCAAACTAAGGCATACGTCTTACGGATACCAGGATGACTAGCACTTAGACTATCGTGACACTCAAATAAGATTTGACACCTAGTGTCTGAGTCCTTTGGCACACATACTCTACCCTTGTGGAGTAAGCAGCCATCATCAATGGAAAAATTCTTCCATCGCTTAAGCTCTTCCTGATTAGGGGTGGAGCTTTGTGTGTTGGAGTTTTTTCTGCACGTGCACAGACATGTTGATCTGGCTGTTTAGAGACATGTGAGTGTGAGGGACTCATTTTTAAAACTTCACTCCACACTTTAGCATATGATTGATCTTGTGCACACTTGCCACGTAATGATTCCAAAAATCCACTCTTTATTTCTATGAAATCAAGTGAATTAATATGAGGTATCCGACTTAGTGCATCTGCTACTACATTATATCACCCCTTGCAATATCTTAGCTTACAATCATAATCTTGAAGGATTTTCGCCCATCTAGCTTTATGGCCCTTCAGGTCTGTTTGAGTAGTAAACGATTTGATACTCTCATGGTCAAAAATTACTTCAAACTCGGAACCATATAAATAGTGTTGCCACTTTCGTAAAGCGTGAATTATAGCATAGAGCTCTCTCTCATAAACATAATAATTATGTTGAACTCTATCTAGATTTTTACTTTAAAAGGCAATAGGTCTTCCCTCCTAGAGAAGTACTGCACCAATTGCTTTATCACTAGCATCAGCCTCTACCACAAACGACTTAAGTGGGTCAATGATTGCTAGGATGGGAGCAGTGGCTATAACTACCTTGAGTTATTCAAAATTGCATTTTTGGGCTTCTTCCCAAGAAAAGGTCTTACCTTTTTCTTTAAGTTGATCCATCATAGGAAAAATGGTTTTTGCATAATCACGGAGATACTGTCGATAAAATCCAGCCATGCCTAAGAGTACTTGAAGCTCATCAACCGTGTTGGGATGTGGCCATTGAAGAATGACAACAACCTTGTGAGTGTCCATCTTGATGCCAGAATAAGAGATCACATGACTGAGGTAATGTATATCCTCTGGTTTAAAGAAATCGCACTTGCTTTGCTTAGCATACAATGCGTGATCTCGTAGTTGTTCAAACACTAATCGTAAGTATTCTATGTGTTCATCTTCAATCTTACTGTAAATGAGAATGTTATCAAGGAAAACCACAATAAATTTTCCAAGATAGGGATGTAAGACACTATCCATTAGTGTCATAAATGTATCTGGAGCATTGGTTAAACCAAAAGGCATAACCAAAAATTCAAAATCCCCGAACCGTGTTCTAAAGGTAGTTTTGGAGATATCTTGCAATAGGATACGCACCTGGTGGTATCCTGAATGAAGATCTATCTTTGTATAGTATCTTGCCCCATGGAGTTGATCAAACAAATCATCCACTCTTGGCAGAGGATACTTGTTCTTGATGGTTATGGCGTTTAATCTACGATAATATACGCACATACGCATAGTACCTTATTTCTATTTTACCAATAGAATTGGTGATGCCCAAGGAGAAGTGCTAGGTCTAATGAAACCACGAGCAAGGTAGTCAGCTAACTGACTCTCAAACTCCTTTGCTTCTTTAGCACTTATATGATAAGGTGGTTTACTCACCGGTTTAGTGCCTAGTGGCAAGAAATCTATGCCATGTTGCAGATCACGTATGGGGCGTAAACTCGGTGATAAATCACTTGACAATAAATCAATATACTCCGTGATTAAGTGAGTCAGCTTTTTCGGTGCAAAAGGAGAAAGTAAACTAGAGTTATAGTGGGATGGAGAATCTTGTAATTCCTGTAATGTTTGTTTTACAATAGTTGCACGTTGCTCTATAGAATTAAAATTGAGAGCACTTTGCTTGTTAGAATTCACTGCACTTTGCTTATCATTATAATTCATTTCACTTTGAATACCATTACTAGAATTCACCACACTTTGCTCTTGAGAATTCACAAGACTTGGAGACAAGCAGTAACACAAAGACTTCATCTATTAAATCTGCTTTCTATAAAATAGAAAGCTCGGCTGTACATATAAGAGGTGTAGATGGTATATTCTTCTCACCAAGAAAAAGCACATGTTTACCATTGGCCGTAAAGGATAAGGATTTGCGTTCCTAACTAGTGTGCAATGTGTTTCCTAAACCATGCAGCCACTCTCGTCCTAAAATTACATCAGCACGGTCCATGTTCATAACTTGAAAGTCAAGGGTCATCGTATGATCTTGAACAATAAGCTTAACCCCTTGCACTACCATGTCCCATACTTCTTTATCATTGCCAAACATCTGTTTGACCACATACTTGTGAGAGCATGGAGTCTGTGTAAGCTTCAATTTCTTGACTAGCTTATAGTTCAGGAAGTTATGAGTTGCACCATCATCCACTAAAATACGAACACATTGTCTATTAATAGTGCCATGCATGCGAATCAAATCATGGGGGCCAAAGGTGGGCTGTCACATTGAAACATGCACCCAACACTTGTGCTTTTCTTCCATATGAAGAACCTCTACAACACAATATTTAGGAGATGAATCTAATGTGAGGCGTTGCACAGTGTGCATGGCCTTTTCGTTGCCTTGCAAAAGAGGAAAATCTTTCTTGTTATGTTGGTCCGAAAGACATTTAAAACACAAATTGTGTTTCTTTGCACACTCAAAATCGGCAGTGCTGAGAGACCCACATGGAGTATCTCATGATTGCTTAGGCTCCTTAGCCTCTTGTGGGCATGGAGAGATAGATTGTCTCTTATTTCTCTTGGAACGTGTGGGAGATCTACCTCGCCATTGGTTCTTGGCCACATTGCTCTTAGCAAAATTATTCTTAGAGTAGGGAACATTTCCTTTCCTCTCTTGGTCATCATCATATCTTTGGACATGACTGATGGCTTCTTCCAAAGTTTTTGGATGTTGGATCTTGACATGAAGACGATAGTCTTTGTGAAGACCCCTATTAAAACCCCGTATCTTTTGGAATTCATCTAGACCTTCTAGTTTTAATATGATTTTCGGATACTTGAAAAGGTACTGTGTGAGAGAGAGACTAGACATGCGGCATGCATCCCATGCTAACCAATTCTTATCTTCTTCATTGGAGTCCAAAAACTCTTTGGAGAAAGAAGCTTGAAACGCATCCCAAGACAGAGGACGGACATCTATTGGAAATGTCATCCACCAATTATATATAGGCCTTTGCCTTTAAGAGATAGACTTGTTTCCACAGCTGTATTTATATCAGGGGTGTGTCTCAGTCTATGAATATCACTCCATTTGTGTAAGAACGTATTGATCGTATCCCTGTTGCAATCACGCTCTTCCCCATGAAACTCAAGAATGGTGATATTCTTAAGTAATACATTGCTACCTTCTGCATCTTCTTAAGAAATTGTCTCTTGGACTCCTTGAGTTCTTCGAGCTTGGTTCCCTTGAACCGTGCCACTTGTGGCTCCTTGAGCCGTTTGTGAATTCATAAATTTCACAACAAGTTACTCTTTAAGATTGGTAGCATTTGCATTGAGTGCAGAGAGGTTGTGTTCAAGTATGCTTGGCAATTTTTCAAAGTCTTGAAAGCAGTCATATCTACAAGGCCTCTTACCCTCATGGGGTGGGTTCAACCCTCCTTCATGCAAGGTTTAAGCGGGCCTTCCTACCAACGGCGCGAACGGAAGCGTTCGGAGCCTCGGTGTCATCGAGTTGTCGGTCGAGTTTGCCTTGGTCGCGTGCTTAGTCATGCGTTGTGGAGGGCAGAGAAAATTGTGTATGTCTTCTTTTTGCTGCACATCGGAGACGTCGCTATCTCGGTACGTGGGAGAGAAGCAATGTATCACATGCACATGCAACCCGCTTTTCCTCTTGTCCAAAAATAACTCGCATACCAATGAAAGGGCGGTGGTAATGTGTGTGCTAGTCTCCACCCAACCGTGCTATCTTATAGCCTCCCCCTAGCGTACACACTGTCCAGTCGTGTCGGTGGCCTTGCCCATAGGACCCATGCCCTTACATGCACATAGATCAGGACCACGGTAATAATCTCATCTTTATTGGTCAATGACTATATCTTAGAGTTTTTGAAGTCTGTCTTTATTATTGAAGTTTGATTGCATTATTTTACTTCGTTTAACAAAGTGCGTTTTTGTTTTATAAGTACACAAGTCATTTTCGAAGTCCGTTTGCATTTTTTCTACTATTTGCCGCTAGTTCTAACAACCTCACATTCATTAGCCATGTTCGATCTCTGCACACCTCGGTCTAGAGGCGCACGAAGATCAAGACCACAGGACAATAAGCTCGTCTTTATTGATCGATGACTATATATTATGGTTTTTGAAGTCTATGTGCACTTTTGAAGTTCGATTATGTTATGTTACTTAGTTTGTCAAAGTCCGTTTGCGTTATTTTACTTAGTTTGTCGAAGCCCATTTGCATTTTTGAAGTACACAAGTGGACTATCAAAGACTTTTACGTTTTAATCAAAGTTTGTTTGCGGTTCTTCTACTGTTTTCCGCTTGCTCTAGCAACCTCACATTCTCTAGCCATGCCCGATCTTTCCACACCTTGGTCTAGAGGTGCATGGAGATCAGGACCATAGGGTAATACTTTTGTGTGCATTGATCAATGACTATATATTAGTGTTTTTGAAGTCTGTGTGCGCTATTGAAGTTTGATTGTGCTATTTAACTTTGTTTGTCGAAGTTCGTGTGCGTTTCTGAATTACACAAGTCATTTTTGAAGACTTTTGCATTTTTGAAGTCTGTTTGCGGTTTTATAACCATTTGCTGCTAGCTCTAACAACCTCATGTTCTCTAGCCATGACATAAGACTGTTTTTGAAATCTTTTTGCGTTTTCGTAGTCTATGTGGACTATTGAAGTTCAATTGCATTAGTTTACTTTGTTTGTCGAAGTTCTTTTGTGGCTAACACTAAGCGGCTAACACTAAGCGACGACTAACCATAAGCATGTAGCCTTCAACAACCTACATACGGAGTAGTACTTCCTGAGCGGTCAATGGCTAAATACCTAATCGATTACCTATAAGTGAAAAGACCTAATAAACCATTTGAATACCAATTAAACCTACACGACTAGCCCTAAGTTGCCAAGTGACTAAATAACAAAACTCGTCAAGCCGCATGTAAGTCTAATCGGGCTCGGTTAAACGATTTACTACACAAACAGCTACATGCTCTAATTCAACACCTAACCTTCACTGATCTAACTACGGATCAGTCATAAGCGATAAAACCACTTACTACCTAAATCATTTAGTGTTAAATGACTAAACCTAATTAAGAGAATAGCCTACAATAAGTCACAATTACAAAAAAAGAATAGATTTTTAATAATTTTAAATTTATTTACACAAAAACAAGAAAACTAATTAGAAAATAACAGAAAACAAAATAAATCTCTTTTAAGGATTATTTTTAATTAGTATTACTTATAAAATAAAATAAAAATTTTTAAAATTGAAAAATATGTGTTTGCATCGTATATAGTGTGTTTATATTGTTTAGTGTGCATTTTTATTTACTTACATACATGTTTATGTGAATGTGTATGTTTGTATGTGTGAGTGTGTGTGTATGCAACAAAAAGGAATGTTGGAGCACTCACATGCGGCCTATTTGAGCAAGGAAGAGTTGGAAAAACGTCCTCAAATGTGCAAAGGCGCACACACACACATACACTAAAGTACACAAATCTAGAAAGAAACTTGAAAATAATATCACCTTGTTGATGGGGAGATCTCCATGAGTGAGAATCTCCCCTCCGGCAAGTCCATTGGCATCAGATCTGCAACAAGTGAGGAGGAAGAGGGCAAAAGAAGAAGCAAAGAAAGAATGAAAATGCGTAGGAAAGACCCTCTTCCTCACTTGTTGCAGAAGATCTGCAACAAGTGAGGAGGGCGAGGACAAGAGAAGAAGCAAAGGAAGAATGAAAATGCGCAGGAAAGACCCGCGGTTCTGTTTTTTGCAGGGTGTGCCAGTACAAGCACCTATATAGGCGTCGATATGAGCTTTTTTAAAAACTTGATCTCCCTCTAGATTTACCTACATATATACCGACATCCTTCATTGACGTCGACAATTTGACATTGGAATTTCAGCGAGCTCTTGTAATGTTTTTATGTATATATATATATATATATATATATATATATATATATATATATATATATATATATATATATATATATATATGTATTTTTCTTATCTTCCCTTTTTGATAGCTATGAGGAAGGTATCAAATCCTAGTGGGACACTAGCTTGTATAATTTTCAAAGATGCACCTATTTTAATCCATTGTTGAAAGGATTCTTACAATTCTTTATCAAGGAAAATGTCATGCTTTCATATTGCATGAGGTGTCCATTGGAATCAAATGGATGTCTAAGCTAAGGGGACCACAAATAGATTCTTGCTGCTAGAAAGATACCCTACTTTGATGAGTTTTTTACACATAGCTACCATCCGAGTTAAAAAGAACATAAAGAATGAATGTCACAGTCCATGAGTTGAACTTTTTGCACCTATTTTAACTTTTTTATGAAAAAATTACCAAAATATCCCTCTAGTTTGTGGAAATTCCCAAAACACCACTTAACACTAGGTTGGTAATGGGACACTTTTATGTCCTGGGACACTTTTATGTCCTGTGAAGTGACCATTTTGCTTGAATTATGTCAAGAGTTTCAAAATGGATTTTGAGGTGCTATCTATATAGAAAGTTGTCTCATGAGCTGAAAAAAACTCGACATTTTTTTGGAATATCAATTCCATCTTTAACATTGTCCTTGCACAACATTTCACAACCTAAACTGTGTGAAAAAACGGGTCCTGTTTTTGGCTTTTTTCAACTTTTTGCAACTATACCACTCTAGAATTCATGTTTGTGAGGTCTATAATGCTAGAGAACTATCTTTAGTAGTCCTCAACATGTCCTGATGCTTCTAGGGAGAAATAAATATTAAAGTTGTAAGTTATGACCAAATTACAAAAATTTTCAAATCCTATTTTTTAGCCAATTTTAGCTCTTCTATGAATTTTTTGGTGGGTTTCATGATATCCGAATTCATTTCTGATTTTCTATGTCGCATATTGTAACATAAAGCTAACATTCCTTGAGTTTTAGGGCACCTAATACTCTATTTTGCATAGTACACAACGATGGTTGATTTTTTCAATTATGGAAGAAAACCAAACATTCTAGTATATCACGTATAGCTTTTTCAATATTGTTAGTTTCTTGTGACAACTACATGAATTTTGTAGGTAGTAACCATATCTAGTCATAAGGATCAAATTTGGCTAGATATTGAATAGTTTCTATGGGATTCTACAACTCATAATGTTCAACCCAGTTTTTTCATGTCTGTTGTATTTAACACTTCATCTTTGTCCCCAAGATTCATCTTGGTAAGAGATGTATTATTCTTTTGACATGCTCCATGGATCCTTATGAACATAAAGGACAATAGGGAACTAAGAAAACATGCACATATTATTTGTATTGAGCGTGGCTATAGAAACTTTGATGATAGGTTTGCAGAATGGTAAAAATTCAACTTTTTTGTACCTATTTATTTTGGCAAAAAAGAAATAGTGAGTGAGAAGCAATCATATGTTCTGATCACCAACCCATTGAAGTTAACTAGGGAATTTTTCTCAAGCCCTACAAAAATCCCTAATCTTATTTTTATGCAACAAAACGTAAGAAATGACTGTTTTGATGAAAATTCCCTGGTCCATCAACTTTGAAGGCTTGGTGTGACCAAAAGATGAGAAATTTTACAAGTTTTTTATTTTTTCCATGTTTAGTAGGCCTTGAACTATAACCTCATGAAAGGATTTTACAAAATGAGTGGATCTACTATGGTTTTGGAGGTTTTTTTCAAAACCCTAAAAGGAGACTTTTATGTCCTGTTAGGTTACCAACCTAGTGTTAAACATCAAAAATTTCCAAAATACCCTCAATAGTTTGTCAAAAATTCTCAAAATTCCCTTCAAACTTTCCAAAATTTTTAAAATACCCCAGGTTATGAGATCACATTTCTTCAAAGATAAATTTTTTTGTGGCTTTTCATAAGAAGACTAATTTTCTATCAATACAAGATGCTAAAACTTGAATTTGAGTTGGGTATGTAGGCTTTGGAGATGATATGCTTCATTATTTTTAGATATAATTGTCTTTTTTTGCGAGGTGAACTACATACTAAGCACTCAAAAATGGATCTTGATTGTCAAAAAGGAATAAAGATTAGAAAATCTTGAAAAATGCAACCAAAATACATACAACGGTATTTTGGGAATTTTGAAAATAAAATACAATACCCTAGTCTGCCCACATCATGCAGGAACAAAACATTTCAAACTTTGTCATCTCTTGTTCACACTAGATCCTCTCTTTCTTGTGTAACCCTTGGGGGTTACCTTCACCAATGAAAGGGAATCTTTTCTTCCTTGAAAACCATTCAATAGAGCGTGAGAGAATTAATGCCTTATTGTATTTAGCGATAAATATAGACCTAATCCCTACACTTGCCCCTTGGGAAAGACTATTTAATCTTGTAAGCATCCTTGTAAGATCAACTCTGATCAAAGAGGGACTTGAATTTGGTGCATCAATCAAGGCTTGAAGTCATCTACTTCTCTCTCCATCAAGCTGTTGAATAAATCCCGAAGTGTTTTTCAAATAAGGCGTGTTTTACTTTGTGATTTTGATAGTTTCTTGTTGTTTGTTTTTTCATCTCTAGCCCAATCTATATCTCTAACTCTATCACCCGCTCTAACCAAATCTTTCTCTCTCTCCCATACATTCTTTTCTATTATATCTCTCCATGTATCTCCCTCACTAACCACATATCTAAACAAAGAATTGTATTTTATTTTGGGCGTGAAAGACTACAAGAAATTCCTCTCTCTCCATTCCCCATTATTCAACCACTCCTAGATTATTATAATTCATTCGATGTGAACATATTTATTATTCTCTAGAGGGTGAGTCCTTCTTGATTATAAACCAAGAAGACTTATATACAAAACTCCTTCCAATGTCTAGACAAAATATATACACTGTTGTGAGCACAAAATTACAGTTTCAAAGAGAAATTCAGGGCTTGTTTGGGAGACAAAGGCTATCTGCTATAAATACATCAGTAAATCCTTTCATCTTACCCTTGATTCCATATGATCTAGGCTTGGATGTTTTCATCTTTGTCTTATTTTGAGATTAATATTTCTATGTGTACATGAGAGAGAGTCTTCTATGGATGCACTTTAAGTATTCACCACCAAATACCACCTTCATTAAATGAATCCTTTACTACCTCCTCACAAGCTCCCACAACCAAAGGTTTGATACCTTCCTTGAAAGCATGCCAACTTCTCAACATAATTTCGGTGAAACAGATGCAAAGCTTCCAGGATGAGAGTTTGTGGGTAATTATGGGCGATCATGTGGAGCAACATGGTATGCAATCTGACCCACCAACAATGGAAATGTTTCAAGCATTTGCAATTTTCATGCAACAACAACATGCCATTGAAATAAGGATGATTTTATCAACCAAATCCATGCAAGAGATTGTCAACAGAATGGATCAATTCAATGGCAAAGATGTAGCCAAGTATTTGCACAAGCATGTGAAGGAGATGGATATGCATCGTGTGTCAGAGGGTGAGATGATTCAAAGTTTTGAGCTAGTTATTGCTCCAAAATTAAGGAGCATGAAAGGGAAATCAAAGCTGGGCATGCGAGAAATTGGAAAGAACTCAAAGTAGCTTCAAAGGAGAAATATTTCATGGAGGACTTTGAGAGAGTGACCAAAAGGAATTTTTAGAATGGGTAGCCAAGCCAAAAGAGGGACTTTCAATAACAGAGCTACTTGGAGAAGTTGAGAGGTGCTATGGACAACTCACAAGGAGAGAAAAGGACACACTAAATATAGAGAAGATATATATGTTCTTACAAGATGTAGGTAAAGAGTTTCAAGAGAATCTGGAGTTGCTTCTTAAAGATAAAGACATTGAGAAAGGACCAAAACCGACTAGAATAAAGTTGAAGGTGTTGTCTCACTGCTTGCCAACAAGAAACAAAGGTGAAGGGACAAGATGGTAGTAAACACTACAAGTCCTTATCCCTCAATTTTTGACAAAATGGTAAAGCCTACTTTTGTAGCTTGTAAGATTGATAAGTCTATGCTAGATGATCTTGTGAAGGGAATGTGAGACTTGAAGGTAAAGCTTGAAAATCTTGAAGAAAAAGGCCAACCATTTGGGCCACTTCCTAAGCAAAGAAAGTATCCCAAAGTAGGGTTTGTCCATGGATGTATTTTCATAATAACTAATATCTAATTCTCCTAAATTATTTTCTCATATTAAACTGATCATTTAATATGGGGAACAACTAGGGGAGAAAAATCTAAAATATTGGTTAAGCTAGGACCATCTGCAAAAGAGAAATGTGCAACAATGGGCTTTAAAGACCCTAAGGTTCAGCCCATTAAGACTTCCAAAATGCTAAGGTTCCAAAATTCAAAGGTTGTGTCCAATGGTCAAGCTTAGTGAAATTGAATGCTTTGTGAGTGTGCCAAAAAGTCTTCGAGACTCCTACATAGGAGGGGTGAGCCCTGTAAGTAGGGGATGATAGAGAACACACACATAGGCTCCCTTTACACAAAGGGAATAGGGGACTCATGTACGCTCTCAAGCCCAATTGCCCACAAGGTGCACTAAAATCCTATTGGATGGCCATAGAGGTAGACCAATGAGAATTAGGCTACAGTAAATCTAGTTTAATTCATTTAGAAACATGTGATAAAAGAACTAGAAAGAATTAAGCTCTCTAGAAGACTATTGGGCAATCTCCCAAGGGGTCCAAGGAGCCTTTAGCAACCCCATGGCATGCCTAATTCCTATTGGCCAGAAGACAAAGGGTCCAATGAGATTTTAGTTGCATTATTTAATTACCCTCTGTTGGCGGATATGTCACGACGAACGTCAGCACAATGAGAACTCACCTAACAAGATTTGTCAACTAAGGATGAAGCTCGACCCGCAGGCGCGTGGAAGCAAGCATAGGGTGTCAACCTACACTCAACTGATTATTGACTACTTCCTACAGAGGTCTCTACCCAATGTCTAAGTTATAGCCTTCAAGAGTACACAAGAGGAGATTTCCTGCAACGCGTTGTCGTGTTGTGACACGTACATAGTGGGAACGCATCCTACAAGAGTTATCTTGTAAATTTTTAGATACATAATTATCTTTCCTATAATGTACATATGCATATTTAAGTATAATAATAAGCTTTCTATCTCATCCTATTATTTATCTCAAGGGTAACCTATTCTTACTTTACCATCAGAAAATACTATGGAAAAAGTGTCAATAGCTCCGCCTCTTTAACTTAGGCAAAAAGCATTGATTCTTTATTTCTACTATCTCATTATCATCTCACACCCTAGCTAGATCCTATATCTAGTGTAAACTCCAATATATATATATTCTATGTATTTTTCATATTTTTCTTATATTTCTTTTTAAATAGCTACTAGGAGGGAATCAAATCCTAGTGGGACACTAGGTGGCATGATTTCAAAGATACACTTATTTTAATGCATTATTGCAAGCATGATTACAAAACTTTGTCAAGGAGCAGCGGGCTGTGATGAAATGGTGCGCTGAGGTCGAGCCTGGCCCAGAAAGGCACAATGAAATACTTCTATCACCGGATCCCATCATACTACCTCTCATAGACTATAATTTTTCTTTTGATGTAAGAGTAGTTATCTTGCTATGAACCAAGAGGATTTGTACACACAATTAATCCCAATCACTAGACAATATATATATACTACGGTAAGCACAAAGCTACAATTCCAAAGAACAATTCGTAGCCTATTTGGTCAGCCAAGATTGAATGACATTAACTCATCTATTAACCCTTTCATACTACCCATGATACGATATGACCATAGCCTTGATGTTTTCATCTTTGTGTTGTTTTGACATTCTCTTTTGTGTTCTTTCTTTGTGTGTGTGAGTGCAAGAGAGAAAGAGTGGGTCTTCTTTGATTGCACTTCTTTCCAAACCCTAGTCTTCATGGCATCTATGGTTTAATTCCTTCATATAGTTTTTGTTGAGTTCTCTCGCAAACTCTCACAGCCATAAGCCCGGTGCTTTCCCGGCAAGACCGCTAATTTCTTGACAGCGTTCAAGAGCCAAATACCCATCAAACGTTCTTGAAATGCTATGGAACTTGAGGGAAATCCTATTAACACCAAAAGGTTGCTCTCCCTAAGGTCCGTGACCCAAAACCCCAACCCTAAACACCCGGTGCAGAATCGCGTAGGATGTCTGGTCGAAATTTACAGGTCGACGTTTTCTAAAACTAACATGCCTAATGCGTAGCTTATCTCGATTCGACGCGTGGATATGCTGCAATAAGAAAACAGACACCAAAAACTCATCGAAACCGTAGATAAGACTCGTGGGTTTATCTCGCAGAAACAGGTCGTACGCGCACAGTGTGATGAGCCTGGCGCGTAGCTCTCTTCAACGGCATGGAGTTGCACTTCTTGGTTCTTCAAACGGATCACCAAGGTGCACGTAGCAAAGCTCTCAACTCTCACTCTCTCTCTCTTACACAGAGTACGCTTAACTCACACAAACAAACTTATGAAAATGAAAAAAGGTCCTTGCATTAAGGTCAAAAGTGGTATAAATACCTTACAATCTCAAACCCTAATGTTCCAATTTAACCATTTACTAAGTCTAAATGTCAAAAATGGGATACAATTTGGAAGCTTCTGCAAGCCCCACTATTTACAAAGGTGAAATGACGGTTTCTTCTCAATTAAGGAATTATCACAAAGGAAATTAGTATCCCGCCGGGCAATCATCCTCCGTTAAGTGTGTCCAGCCACTAACACTCCCCCCTTCTTAGATCATGTCGTCCCCACCATGACAGTAGAACTGCTTCTTCAGTGGAGGCTTTTGCGCATCTTCAGAATAGACTCATACCGTGCATGCAGGGCCAGTAATGTAGGGCCGAATATATCTGTATTGATGGTGAAGAAACCGGTGTAGAAGGCTTCTTCAAAGGCCCTAGAGATGGTACGAGGGCAAAAGATGTACGAGGGCAAAAACATATCCGAGGGTATGTATCACCTCATGGGAATGTTGAGCAGACAATTCATATGCACATCTATATGTATCTTGGAAGAAAAATATGATGTTTGTTGCCTGTCCAGGTTTAAAGATCTCAAAAACTGCCATAAGGGTTTTACATATCTTCCTGAGCATAATTCAAGAGAAGTCAGGTGAGTCGGTGAACAATTTAATGGCACCCGTTAGGGTTTTCACCATGTATTGCTCACTCATTCTCTCCCCTGCCTTCAAGCTTGGCAGCTTTGGGTAGTTGAGCCACGTGGGGTGGCTTTTCTACATCAGTTCTTATTCTTTCAAGGTCCACATCCTTAGTAGAGGGCAAAAGCTAAGGTTGTCTCTGATTATTTTAGGGGCCTCTACCAAATGTACTAAATACTGTGGGTATTTAGCTAGCAATGCCTTCCTCCATTTTGGCTGAGAGTCCACAATAAGCTTAACACCTTCTGGTTTGGTGATATCTTCTTCATATAGTGGCACTATCGGCTCCTCTTTAATCCTCTTATTTAGTGTAGTAGCTTCATACTTGAGAAGAGGATATGGGAGAGAGGGTTGTAGCCATTCATGTCGAACGACATTTGCATCTAATTTCTGAATGGTCATAGACTTCAATATCTTCTGCTCCCACTGTATTGCTTCTTTGGCGGTGTCTTTTATGGCCGCTTCTATTGCCTTTTGTAGATTGTCTTCTTCTTCTTGTGTCAGATCCCGGGGCTCTTGGGATGGTCCCACAAGGATGTCCTCTTGCATTGTTGTGTCCACTGGATTTGAGACATTGTCTATATCAATTCCTTCCATAGCTGCTGGCCCTGTGCTCAATTGTGGCTCTTCAGTCTGTTGTTGGCTTTTTAGCTCATCAATCTTCTTTTGATATGCTTTCTTTTCCTGTTGAGCTTGATCCCCCATGGTCACTAAAAGGTCGTTCAATTCAGCATTGTATTTCTCAGCCTCTTCGAGCTTCTTCTTAGTGTCTTCATTTTCAGTTTGCATCTTCTTGAGATCTTCGTCCATCTTCTTTTTCAAGGCTGCTAGCTCATCTTTCATGGCCTTGTTATCATCCTCCAAACGGCTTTGCATCACTAGGGAGCCCTTGGCCAACATCAATCTTTTTCTCTTCTCTAGTGTCAACTCCTTTTGGAGTTCCTTCATCTGTTCTTCATACATATCCTTCTCTGATGCAGTGCTAGTTGAGGCCGCGGCTCCGACTCTATCCAAAGATGCCCTTAGCCTCTGGATTGTCTGATCTTTCACTTTGATTTGATCTTTCAGCTCTATAACTTTGTCTTGGCTGGCCTCATGTTCTAGCTCAACTTTTTCCTTAGCATTTCTCAAAGTCTCCACTTCTTTGGACTCATCGGCAAGCTCGAGTGTCAAGTTGTCCCTTTCTTTCTCCGCATTCGTCAGTGATTTGCTGATTTTCTTATACTCCTCATCTGCTCTTTGAAGCTTTTGTTCTGCTGCTTGACTTTGAATTTCTAGCTCTTGGCATCTTTTTAGTGCCATGTCCAGATCAGCTTGCATCTTGGCTTGCTTCTATGTGTTCTCTTGGTCCTGCTTTTGCAGCAAGTCCACCTCGTCTTTGATTTGAACTTCATTTGCTTTGAGATTATCACACTCAATCTCAGTGGCCATAGACCTTGCTCTGAGCCCAGTGAGTCTTTTCATCACCTCATCCCAATCATTGGCTTGTGACTGTAAATCCATTGTATCTATGGCCATTTCCTTCAACTCCACCAATCGAGGGCTCATCATATATTCTTTGCGCCTAGTGCTAGACAACTGAAAAGCTGCATGAGCTGCCTCTTCTCCAGAGCATCCAATAGCTAGTAGTTCAAGGAATATTCTATAGTTTTTTGCATTTGGATCTAGCTTCTCCAACTCTGGTTCAGACTCTTTCTCTTTCTCTTGTTCTTTCTTAGAGACTTACAGCTTCTCAGATTTAATTAACTCTTCACTCTGTAGAGGTTGAGGAGGACTAAGAGGGGGTGGTGATGGTGGAGGGCTGGATTCTCGGCTTGATGGTGGGGTCGGTTGCTTCTTCTTGAAGTCCTGATCAACCTTTGTTTTCCTCTCTCTTTCTGCATTTTCCTGCTCTTTCAGCAACTGTCGTCTCACATCATCAACTTCTTTTTCGGTAAAAGGTATGTTTGGGATATTCTCAGCTGTACCATCTAAGATATCAAAATTCTTTATATAATCTTCAAAGCGATCCCTTTTAGTCCTTCAAGAAGATCCAGACATAGCCTCAAGTGAGGGATTTCATAATTTGCTCAGATCCCCTTTTAGCATCCTCTTAGCTCTAAAACTCTCCATTAGTCTTTCCAGCCTTACTGCTTTCTATGAATTTGTTTCCTTTACTGGCACCTGTAGAGTTTCTTTCTTCCCCTTCTTGGGCTGTGGCGGCTCTTCTGGCACTATCTCTAAACGGCGCTTCAACCTTGTGGCTACCCTTGGGGCCTTAGGAGGCTCTTCTTCTTTGTCTTCCTTCAGCTTGATCCAATCATTTTAGGAGGGAGGTAGAGGCCAATTTCCCCTGGCATCCAATGCTCCATAGATGACTTTGGTTATCAACTCACCAGGCACAATATAAGTGGGATTTTTGGTCCCCATTCTCACAAGGTTGTAGTGAATGTAAGCGGCATAGTCGATCTCCCTCGGGCGGCTCTTTTGCATTGCCCAAGTGAAAGTGGTGGCAACAGCTCCAGGTGGCATCCTGTATTTCTGTGGCCGCTTGGTACACATGTGGAAGTACTGATTGTATAATTGGCTCATAATGGCCACCTTTGGGTTTGCAATATCTTCAAATGTATAGTTATTTTTCTTCTCTGAGTAGACCTTAATGTCATCCCGCCTCTTAGTCACATTGTCTCCTGCATTAGAGAGGTCAAGTGCTTCTCCCACCACCTTCTCTGTGATGACAATCATCTTATTAGGCTTGCCTTGCAGATCTGTAACTCTGCCTATGCCGTTTTCTTTGATTGTGGTGACAAATTCCCACACTCTTTTAACATCAATCCCTGCTGGCAAGGTTTCAAAGTAATGGTGGAGATCCAATTTCTCCAAGTAGTCCCCCATCTTGCTCCTGACAAATTCATTGAGCTCTTGAGGGATCATGGGTAGCTCCACTGCATTTCCCTCTGGATCTTTAAACACTCCTTGGTAGATTCTCAGATCATTGGCTTCTAGTAGGTCATCTTGAATCCAAGTGCTTGTGGGCCTCAAGGTTCCCTCTGGGATAATAAAAGGCTCCACTTCTTCTAAGTAGTCCTTGATAGCCATCCTCTTCTTCTTTGCAGGTGACTTTGTGGCTGCCATGGATCCTGTTGCACTTAGTAGTCCAAAGTTAGCATTTTTTTCACAGATTTGTTGGTAAACTAAGTTCTGACTATTCAAATGACTTGAAATTTGAAATAAGAACTCAAAAGGGACTAGGGAAGCCATGCATGTGCCCACAATAGCTTTTTGGTTGAAAAATAAGCATGTAGACATACTACGCGTAGTATGTCTACTTCCTCTGGTTTTGATGAAACTTCACATTCTTGTGGCCCTTGACCTGTGCAACATGGCCATGTACTTGGAATTTGGTTTGGACATCAAAAAGTGCAATTTTCAGCAGATTTAGGCTTTAGGCTCACAAAATGGGTAGGATGTCCTATATGGATGGACAAATGATATCCAATTGGATTGAAATTTGATATATAGGCTTCTTATACCATGTAAAAGACTCCCATGATGTCAACTCCTGCACAGAAGGTCTATTTGACCCTGGAGACATGCTACACGTAGTATGTCTCTTATCTCAGAATGACTTGATTTTGGTTCTGTGGGCAGCCCTTAGCATGTAGAACATAGCCCTGTTCTTAGATTTTGATTTGGATAAGTATTGGTATTGTTAGGAGCATGTTTAGTGTTTTTAGGCTCAGAAAAGTCCATCTTTGAGGTTTTGGGGGTCAAATGTGATGGGTCTGGCTGGAAATTTGATATATGAGCTTGTGAAGATGTTATAAAGATATGTGGAACTCAAAACCACCAGCTGGAGGTCAAATAGGGTATTCAGACATCCTACACATAGGATGTCTATTTCACTATTTTTTCATATCTGACTCCACAGTTAGCTTGGCAATGTGATAATGAGTATATTGTGCAAGTTTCATGTGATTTGGACTAGTTTTGGTAGGTCAACCCTTGTCCAAATGTGATGAAACTTGATGGCTAGCATGTATAAGCTATGTAGAAGCTGTGTATGAGGTGAGATATTGAGTTTGGCTTGCAAAAGAGGCCCTGAGACGTTCTACGCGTAGGATTTCTTCTAAGGAATTCTTTTGGAAGAAGTGCTACTAGTATATGCCCTTAGCCCCCCTGAGTCCCTTTTAAGCCTTATTTGAATAAAAAGGTCAAAAAGATAGATAGAAACTCCCTGTTTGGCTTTCAGAGCCTCTGAGTCATTTTCTGAATCTTGGAGTGCTTTTCGGCAATGAAATTTCTTGATGTTAGTCTCCATAGCTTCATGGTTCCTTGGGGAACCTTTTCATATGGTTTTTGTTGGCTTTGGCTTCACCAGAGCTCCGTTTGGCGATTTGTCACTCTGAAAGCACCCGTGGTTGCGTTTGCATGCCATTGATGACTTGTGGTGGTCTACCACCATAGGACTTGGTTGTTGATGGTCTAGACAGGCCACTCGTGAAGTTTGGTAGCAAACGGATATCCGGTTTGGCGGTGAGAGCCATTTGACGCTTTGTGTGTCCGATGCCATTTCTGAAGCTTAGTCCCGCTTCGGGTCGCCTTATGGCCATGTGTGCTATATAGCCTTGTAAAGCATGTAGAGATACTCCTACCCATGAGTTTTGGTAGCATTTGGGCGACTTTCCACCGATTTACCACTTGGTGGCCTCTTACAGGGCTTGTGGTGCCAGGGTTTTTCCCAATGGTTTTTTTGCCGCCTTTGTGCATTCAAGAGTGGTATCCTATGCTAGGGTAAACCCCCTATGAAGCCTTATTTCACTTGGGTTAGCCGTTAGGTGGCTACCTCTACCTGTAGGTCTCTACTGCCCTTTCCCCGTGTGAACCCTACACTAGTTTTCGCGATAAAACATCAAACATACGTGAAAAGCTCAAGGTGATGAGCCTACCTCTCATATCTGGAGCCTCTCGGGTGGTCGTGCGCATCGTAGAAGCAGCTGGAAGTCCGGTTCGTTCTAGGTGGCCAGAGCTCTCTCTCAAGAAAGAAATAGTAGAAATGAGCTCTAAGTGAAGTGAAAAAATCTTAATGGGGGTGCCCGAACCACTTTCTATGAAATTTGACATGTGCTCCTAACTTCTTGCGAGATGCGATTTAGACTCGAAAAGTTCCTGATTTGGACTTCGTTTGCCTAGTTTCCAAGAAATTTGACGTTTCGGTCAAAATCTGGCCAAAACATGCCTCCCGCTACATTCACATAATTGCACCGCCATTGTACCATAGGTTTTTCTATAGTCATTGATTATCTCCATATTTTTTGTTTTTCATTACGATCGTATTTCACTTGCTTTTTGTATTTTTGAAGTTTTTCGGCCGATAACTAGTCAAATTAAAAAGAAAATAGCAAAATAAACCCAAAAAATCCCCAAAAATCACAATAACTCAAAAACATCACTGCAAAACACTACGTACACTCACATGCAATTTTTATGGCCGGATTTCTCCATTTTACCAATATTTTGCCCGAAAAATGGCTATTTTTACATATATACAAACACCTAGAGGCCTAATTTGGTGTTTGGCCCCATATACTTGTAGATTCGTGCTGTATAAGGGCATATGTACTTAGGTTATTCCAAAAAAGTTTGTAATCAAACGAAAACCCTTCAAAATAGTCGAAAAAAATACCCTTTTTTGCTCTTTTCACCTTCATTGGGTCCGCATTGAGAATGCCTCCCCCCCTCCAATCGGAGCCCTCTAGGACGACAAGGTATCGCCTCGGGGTATGTGCAGTGCATGGGTTAAAAATTGTGCTAATGTGCGGCCTTGTAATGTGGCCCTATTTGATGCATACTCAGTCAATGCATGAAAAAAATAATGTTGTGCGAGAGGAGGGAATAAGAAAGATGCTTATGGGCATTTGACATCAAGGTTTCCTATTTGTTGTTGATTTGGTTGGCGGATTTTCTTTGAAATTAAAAGTTGTAATTCTACCGCTCTTTGTTTGATCGTCTTCTTTGCGAAGTTGCCCTGGTTTTCTGTTACTGTAGGTATGATTGTTGTGGTCTCCGTGGAGAGAATTGTCGTAGCTGATGTGACTGTAATCTTTTTCTCTTTTGCTTGCCATTTGTAGCTTTGTTTTGGATGCGTTTGTAGGTTTATTGCCTCTTTTTTTGTCTTGGTGGCTTTTCTGTTGATCGGGATCGGCATCCACACAGATTGATTTTCCCATGTCGTTTGTCTGGCTGCTGGTTTTACTTGTACTAAAGTGAGTTCCTGTAGCATCGCCTTGGGGATCCAAACGCGTTTCTCATGTAGTTGGCGATTGAGCATGTTCTTCGGTATCCATATCTGTTTGATGACTCTATTTGGTGTTTGATTAACCTGGTTTTTTGGAGGTTGTCTACTAGTGCACTGTGTTTTGTAGCCTCGTTCACGTAGATCTTTCTGTACCCATACTTGTTTTTTGCTTATTGTTGACTTTGATCTATTCTTTGTTGCCTGTAGTATGTCATTTTTTGTTTGAAGACAATTGGCTGTTTCTTGTGTATCCTTTGTAGGTATCTTTTGCTGGTTAAGTGGCACCCATCTATTTTTCTCTTGATCAATTGATTGTGGCACCATTATTGGGTTCTTCCGAGTTATCCTAGCAAAGGCTACCACTTGGTGTTCTTGTGCTTGTTGAATTCTAACTGTATTCGAACTCCAATCTATCTGCACATTATATTCTTTTTGCCATGGTTGTCCCAATAACATTTGGTGTAGTGTGCTCGCATCCTCAACCACATAAAACTTGTGGGGATAAACATTCTGATGTACTTGTATATGCAATATCGTCCAGCCCAACGTGCTTAATGAATTTGAGTTACTGCTTTCCAGCACTTGTTGCGTAGGATGGAGTTGATTTTCAAGCTGGAGCTGATCATATATTTTGCAAGAAATCAGATTTTCTTGAGCTCCAAAATCAAGCAAAGCCGTCGATTCAACTTGATTGCTACCTACTTTGACTGCAATAATTGGTTCTACTATGTCTTCACCAAAATTTGTTAATCGAATAGCATTTATTCGCAACGGTGATCCACTTTGTTGTTGTTGTCGTAGAAGCCTTCTTTTTGCAATGTGTTCTTTTGCTTCTGCTTGTGCTTCTTCTTGTACCCTCTGTTTCTCCTTCATCCGTTGTTTTTCTTGATGGATTTGTTGAAGCATATCCTGTGTTAGTGGTAAATGATACTTTTTTAACCGACACCCACTAATCCAATTTGGCATTTCTTCTCCTACCAATGTAGCAAGTTTGACAGCTCCACTTTGTGATAAGTCAGTAATCACAAAGGGTCCCATCCCTCATTTTTTTAATTTTTTGGCATGTTGCTTCAAAGTATAAACAAGTACATAATCACCCGTTTTGAACTCTTTCGTACGCACATGCTTGTCAAAAAACATTTTTTGTCTTCTCTTTTTAGCATAGATCGAAGCTACAACTCTTAGTCGAAGTTCATCTAGCTTTTCAAGATCATATATTCTTGAAGAGATCTCATGGTCTGTCCATTCTAAGCCTTTCGCTACTCGTAGAGTTGGAACTAAAAACTCTATGGGTAATATAGCGTTTAGACCAAACACCATATTGTACGGTGTTGTTCCAATAGATGTTTTATAAGCTACCCGGTATGCCCATAGTGTTGAGTGTAATTGTTGATACCGGTTGGTCCTTGACTCTGATACAATTTTAGTCAAAACAGTGCATAGTGTTTTATTTGTGGCCTCAGCTTATCCATTTTCCTGTGGATGATATGGATCAGATTTTCTATGTATGACCATGAATTCCTCTACCAGGTATTCAATGACTTCATTAATAAAATGTGTTCCTCGATCACTGACAATTTCTATTGGTAATCTGTATCGTACAAAGACATTCTCATACAAAAATTGTGCAGTGGTTTTTGCGTCTGCTTTTTGTGTTGCTTTGGCTTCCGCCCATTTTGTGAGATAGTCCGTAGCCACAATGATATATTGGGTATGGGTGCAATATGCAGGGGCTGAAATAGGTCCCACAAAATCAATTTTCCATTTTGCAAATGCCCGTGCTCCCATCATTGGCCGTAGTGGCATCTCATCTCTCTTTATTGGCACCTTAGTGCGTTGATATGCGTCACAACGCTTTACAAACTCCTCAACATCCATGTGCAATGTAGGCCACCATATTCCTGCAGTTAAGACAATTTTTTCCGTCATATTGCGCCTTAAAAATGGCCTCCACTTATTCCTCAGTAGGTATTCACTTTCACTTGCACAGATTCTAAGTTGATTGTCCTTTCCTCTCTTGTAGAGTTGATTTCCAATTAAATTAAAGTCTCAAGCCTCCAACTCTATAGCCCTTTTTTGTGCTTTTGTTATGTTTTCCTGGTTGTTAAGAAATCATTGATATATTGACTCCATGCAGGTGCAATGGTTATTTGAAACAATGTCGCGTGATCCACTAGTCATTTGGCAGTACATATAGTACAATTGTTAACATAAGCATGTGTGTCTACATACATAGTTGGCCAATAAACTCCTAAGTGTTTCAATCTTTGGTGTGTTTTCATTGTTGAAAATTGAAATGCGGAGTCTTGGATGTGTGCTTCTTCAAGATAACACTTGAATTCCTTCGGATTTATGCATAATCATAGAATTTGGTCTGAGCCTAGATGGTACAGTTGTCCTGCAATCAGCTGAAAGTTTTGTCGAAATGTTTGTTGTTTGGTTCTGTCTTCCTTGTTATCAAATATACCTCCAAAGGAAAGAATGTTAACAATTTCTTGAGACCATTTGGGTATCATTTCAATATTGAAAAGATAAGCATCATGTATGTCATCATCTACTCCTTCAGGAGATTCCCCGTTTTGTAGCCTTGAAAGATGATCCGCGCATAGATGAGTTTTACCTTTTTTTACTACCACTGTGAAGTCAAACCCTAGCAATATAATAAACCACTGTACAATTCTCCAAGTATTGCATGGTTTATTTACTAGATACAAAAGAGCTTGATGATCTGTGAAGAACACAAATTTGTTTGCAAGCAAGTAATGCTGAAATTTCTTTACAGCATAAATCATTCCTAATCCCTCTCTTTCAGTGGTGGTGTAGTTCTTTTATGCACTATTTAGCTGTCGGCTCGCATAACAAACTGGGAATCCATTGTTCCGTCTCTAGGTTGAGCCAGAATACTCCCAATTGCGTATGCAAATGCATCAATGTGAACATGGAATATCTTTTCCCAATCTGGTGCTTTAAGTACAGGTGCTGATACAAGGAAAAGGTTTTCCTTAAGCTTTTGGAATGAAGTTTTACACTCCTCAGTCCAGTCGAAATTGACTAATAAGCGATATAGTGGTTGTGCAATCACCGCATACATATATATGAATCTTCGATAATGTCAGCAATGTCCCATGAAAGATTGCAGTTGTTTGGCATTGGTAGGCCTGGGCAAGTCTGCTATGACTCTAATTTTTTCTAGGTCAGTGGTGATGCCATTTCTTGAGAAAATATGTCCTAAGATGCGGCCTTGCCTTACCATAAAAATGCACTTTTTCAGGTTGAGACAAATTCGATATGTTCTCCACTTCTCAAATACCTTTTGTAAATGGTCAATATGTTCTTCTCGTATAAGAGAGTGGACATAGAGATCATCCATATATATTTCTAAGAATATTCTCAGGTATTGTTTGAACGCATGAGTCATTAACCTTTGGAAGGTATCTGAGGCATTGGTTAGACCAAAGGGCATAATTCTATACGCATATATTCCCCACTCTATGGAAAATGTTGTTTTGTGTTGATCCTCTATTGCAATTGCCAATTGGTTATACCCCGAAAACCCATCTAAAAAGGAATAGGCCCGTTTTCTTGCCACCCTCTCAAGCACATGTTCTGTGATTGGCAAGGGATAATTATCCCTTATTGTGGGTGCATTCACTTTTTTGAGGTTCACACACACATGCAGCTTTCCATTCTTTTTGGGGACAACCACAATGGGTGACACCCAATCTGTATGCTCGATTTCATAGATGAATTCAACATCCATCAACTTGTCAATCTCTTCTTTGATTCGTTTAGTGAATGTGTCATTATATGTGTAAGGACGCTGTTTGCTAGGTTTGGCATCTGATTTCAAAGGAATTGTATGTTGGCATATCGATGGATCAACTCCTTTGAGGTCTTTGTAGAACCATGCAAACATATATTTATACTTCTTGAGAAGTTGTCTTAGCCTTTCTTCTTCTTCAGGCTCTAAATCAGTGCTATATAGACAGGCTGAGGCTCTTCGCTTAGCGCAATGAGGTCTATCCGTTTTGCATTTTTCAGCCCATCGTAAGATTCCTAGTTTATTCTTTCCCTTATACTGGTGGTGTCATTATGATTTTTCTATCTTAGATAGTGAATTTTTGATAATGGGATGGTACATTCATGTTCCCTTTTTCTGAATCCTCCTTACCTTCACTTTCTCCTTCAATAGTCCATACCTCTCATAAGGACCGTTTGAGTTCTTGGTATTTCTTTTTACACTCCATTTTGGTCCACTCTGGATCTTTTGTCTTTTCCTATTTTGATTGTTGAGATTTTCTTGATTTTGTTTCTGTTTTAGTCTTCTGTGCTTGTTTTATTTCCTCATGTGTCCTTTCCCTTCGAACTCTTGAGAATCTTCCTGATATTTGTTCTTTTACACAATCCTCTGCCTTAACAAGCATTAGATAGTGAGTTTTATCTTTTATCCTGGGCATCAGGTTCTCTCTAATTTTGTTTTCTGCTCTTTTTTTTCTATAGCATTCCTGGCGTCTAGGGTGTTGATTTGCAAAATCATTAAATCTGATATCTTTAGTTGTTTCCCTACTCTCACTCGAGCTGTCTGAACACTCGTTATCTGCATCGTGACTTAGTTCCATATGCTCAAAGGAGTCATAAAACTCTTATTGTTCTGGTGAGTGTACATACTCATCTCCTACTGGTATAAGGTTTACCATGTAATAGGGTAGCACATCATAGCCATCCTTATCGCAAAATTTTGTCGTTGGGCTATCTGTAATGGTACAGACATCCAATGTTGCTAGTATGTTTTCCCATTCCAGAGGTTCTAAGGCATCTTCGGGAAAAGGTTCCGGAATGTAATCCTTGTCCTCAATAGCTCTTTCTAAGATGCATTCCTCTGTTTTTAAGCTCCCACAATGTGAAGCTCCGCACATCCATAGCTCTTTTTTCTTCCCTAACCATGCTGGGAGTTCGGACCCTGCCAATGTAGCTGAATCAAACTCTTCCACTGGTGTCTGGTTCACATCCCTGTAACAATGGTCTTTTAGATATATTTTGGTTGTAGTCTCCCCACGTATGAGGTATTTGTGGTCGTAACCTCAATCCTGGACCATCTTTAATTGTCTCATGAATGGTCTTCCCAAGATGATCTCGTAATTGTTCTTTCTGTCTAAATCAACTATTGCAAATGTATGCTCATACTCGATTCCACAAGAGGTGACAATTACTTTTTCTAAAAGTCCTAGAGGCTTTTCCATGAATCCCTCTGCCAGTTGAAATTTCATTCTGGTAGCTCTCAAAGCCGGTTTTCCCCATTCTTTCCAGATTTCTTTGGTGGTGATAGCGACTCCCGCTCCACTGTCAAGAATAACTTTGGATACTACTCCCTGGAATTCTACTGGTAGTGTGGTATTTCCATCTTCTCCCTCGCAATATTCTCCAACCTTGTTTAAAGGTACTGGCCTAGTGTTTAGTTGAGAATTCTCCAATTCTATGATCCCTTCTTGAAGCTTCAAGGTAGGGTCTTTTCCTCCAAATTTTTCTAAGCATTTGCCTATGGTGGTCTACATGTTTGGTCGTAACCTCAGGATTTTGGCTAACGTGATTGTGCATGCCACATGGGTGGACAATAACTCAATCAACCCTTGTGAATCCATCACTCTGTTGGAAGAAAGTCTTTGAGATGAGATTGCTCTCACCTCAGACTTAGCTTCATACTCCCCTAGGTAGGAGGGTAGATTTTTTAGCGAGTCTGGTAGGCTGTGCCCCAAACTAATTGAACTCTGGTCTCCCCCTTGTGAATTCATATCAAAGTTCATTTGGAATCTTGCCTCAAACTCTTCAATGGGAGGTAAGATCTCATTTTTCTCCTTTCTAGTGCGATTTATTTGGTGGTTCACCCTGTTAGCTTCATTTGCTTCCGGGATTTGCTTCCACAGGTCATCTAGACTGTTACAATCCTTATCCATTTCTACCAATGTTTTAGGTTGGAAACCATCAATTATCTCATCTATTGTATTTGGCACTATGATAGGTTCTCTCCTAGACTCAGAGGTAGTCGTGAGTCTCTCCTTCATGTCTACTTGTTTCTCTAGAGTTGGTTTGATAGGGGTTGGAGCTGGTACCTCATGCCAACTTACAGGTTTACCAAGCGGATTTTCTATCAAGGATTGGGTTGTTTTAATCATCTTTTGATACATTTCCAACCTTTGTTTTTCTATTTCTGCATATGGATAAGTCATCCATCTTTGCTCTTGGTTTTGGTTGTTTTTGAGTCTAGATTCGTATGCTTTTAAAAGTACGTCTAGCTACTCATTTACTTTTTCTACCAGCACTGATCCTCCCGATCCTGCACTTTTGGGTTCTACTATTTCCTTGGCTCCTTTGGTTGTAGCAGCGTGTGAACTTAAACTAGTTAGATCCTCTTACCGCTCCAATCTATCCTTTGTGTGTTTTAACTCCTCGGATAGAGCCGTTTGCTCTCGTTCTCTCATGGCTTTCATGCACGCCTTTCTCGATTTCCAAGTGCTTCTCTGATTTTTCATTTCTACACTTGGGGCATCAGTCTTTGGCTCTTCAATTATAGGTTTGTTTGTCATTCTTTGAGCTTGTGCTCATGTCATTGTCTGAATAGGTATTACTATATTGTTTTCTGACCCTCCACTGGAAGGCACTGCTTCCAGCATGTTCAAAGTAGTTTTTGATCCTTTGCTCGGGTTCTTAGGGCAATCAGGAATCAAGTGAGTAATTCCACACTCGGTGCAATACGCGTTGAATCTAATGATTTCATCATGAGGACAATCCCTTAGCCAATGATCTCTGCCACACTTGTAGCAGGGTCCCTTAGGTTGTTAAGGTGCTCCTTGAGCTCCTCTCTGCTGGTGCGCATGCCTCTACCCGCCCATGCCTCCGTTGGCTATGAACAACAGTGTTTGTTCATCCAAGCTGTATCTTCCCTCTCCTGCTGCCTGTGAAGCTATTGGTGGTCCTATACTTCCAATCATGCTCTAAGGTTCTGGCGTTGGGGGTTCTTCCAGTGGATAATAGACAGGATTTACTGCATATCCATTGCAATCTTCCTAATATGCATGCATAGGTACCAAAGCCTTCTCTTTTGGTTCGTTTGTCCTTGGTGTGTATCTTATGCCAACCGGTCGTAATCCTGGTAGGGGTGGTTGTTGCCCCAATACTGGTTGTGGTCTCTCAACTCCTACAGGTCCTAGTAGGTTCCCTGCTTGATACCTAGGCATCGGTGGAAGTTGAGGGCTACCTGAGCTTGGGGAGCATAAGGTCGCTCTCTCACATATCCCTTGTTATAATAACATTCCTCCGTCACATGGTTTGTCCAATTTTGTTCAATAGCACACCACTTCGGCTGCTTAGCCTGAGGCTTGGCATACATATTAAATTTTTTTAGCACTTCCTCCACAAGCTGCTCCTGGCTTATAGCTACTTCTCCTTTCGGTGATGTCTTAGAGGACTTGCTTCCACTTTGTTTTGTGAGGATGAATCATCATCAAGATCCTTGAATTCACTCTCCTTGTAGACCGCACAATTGTCTACAAGGTAAATACCCTCCTTAGTTAATTCATTTAACGCCGTGCTCCTCTTCATATGTAAGTCCTTTTGGAGATCTGCGTTCCTTAGTCCTTGAATAAATATAAGCATAAGTCTGGACTGAGTTGGCAGTTCTTTGACAGGGCAGAACTTCACTTATCTTTTTAGTCGTAGGGTTGCCTTTCACACAGATTCCCCTGCTTTCTGTTTGAATTTATGGATTTGTGAGAGTGTATTATGAGCTATCCCCCTTTGTGAGAATTCCTCAATAACTCCTCAAAAACCTCGTCCATAGACTCAAAATCTCTACGCTCCACAGAGCCAAACCATGTAGCGGCATCCTCTTCTAGGGTACGTCCAAACCCTGCAAATTGAGTAGGTAATTCCAAAACTACTTCAGCTCTAATTACACGCACAAAGGTTGCTAAATGATCCCTAGGATCTCTGTTTCCCGTGTATTTCTTGTTTACCCATTTTTGCACCTGAGAAGGTCTAATTCTATGATGGTCTACAAATCTCATCATTGGTTCTCCTCGTCCTGCTCGATATACCTCCTTTGGACTTCGGTAGTGGGAGGGTTCCTCTGCCAGAGGTTCCCCTAAGCCATGATTTGTGACGGTTCTTGTTAGAGGTGGTTCATCTCTTCGAACTCATTCTATGGGTTGTCTTCCGGGCTCTGCCGACTCTCGAGTTTTTGGCTTACTCTCGCCTTGATACTGTGCACAAAGTGGTGGTTCTTGTAAATCTCTTAGCCCTCGTGCGGCTGGATAACCATCTCTGTTTCGGTCTTGTTCTAATGTCGCACTTTGTTGAAGACCAGCCTGCAATGATGGTTGGGTTGCTTGTTGGTTTTGGTAGTTGAATATCTGTTGCCGGCTAGAATGTGATGGTGTCTCGTACTCCTCTGAAAATGGGTTTGTTGACTTGCTAGGGGTATAGGTGGACCTTTCTACTTCTTCGGGGGCATATGTTGATGTTTCTGGAACTGTTTCCTTTTCTACCTCCTCTGGGAGAATTCGTTTGTATTCTCACCCGTACCTGTCAACAAAAATGATATCCTTCCCCATAGCAATTTCATAAGAGAATAAGTAAAAAACCTTGTCTTTGCTTAATTCATTTGGGTAGGGTTCTTTGCATCAAAAATAAGAGACTACTCCCTCACTCTCATGCTTGTAAATTCCCACATTCTCATTATAGGTAGAGACCCTTGTTGTTTTTGTATCATACATAAAAAGAGCTCCAGGTCGATCAATTTTTGGAGGCGGCTCTGAGCCTCTGAGACCATTTTTCCTTTTTCCACATTATATCCATATCTGTTGTAATCCTAAGAGTTACTAACTATCAGATAGTGGTTCCCCTTTTCATTTTGGAATCTATCTCCATCATCATAGACTCAAATTATCTCCAGTCTTTGAGAAGATCTTTCCTCTATACAAATACACTTGCGTCCCCGATAGTCAAAATAAACTAGGGCTCCCCTAGAGTTTGTTCCTTCTAAGAAGATTATAGTGAACTTGGCATCATTCAAAGGGTTTTGGGAGGTACTTCCTCCTAGCATTGGTCCTTCACCGAAGAAACCTCTTGACTGTTGACTACCCATCACGAAAAAGGACTTATCTGATGAAGTGTCAGTATCACTACCTTCCTCAATGATTGGTGCTAATGGATCTAGCCTTGCCTGAGTTACACTCTCCTTAGTGGACACTAAGCTACACTGATCACCTGCCACTTTTTGGTCTCTAGGAATGTGTCTTCCTTATCTTAAATTCATCAACTTAGCAATGCAATTTATCACAAATCCAACCACTCACCTGGCAAGGGATCAGTTTTCGCACAACTTCTTGCCTTGCCGCCGCTGAATATACTTGTACACAAGCGTTTAATTTCGGCAATCGAATCAAAGCATTTAACCTCTAGAGGTGGTCTTAGTAATGATTGGTATAACTAGAGGGTTAACCTCAACCACCACTGTACTCTATACACTTCGGATGTTCTTGATTATGTCTGCTAGTATGGAACTCTACTTTACCCGAGTGTTTTTCATTATAGAGGTAAAGTCTTAATTCTGTCTTTGCTTTGTCAAAAGGTCAAACAAGGTCCAATTTTACTTCTGAAAGAAGTTCTGGAACTCTTAAGTCAATTGCAACATCACTCTATGTCCACAGTCAGATTTTGACTTCAATAAGACCCTGTAGACATCCTACGCGTAGCATGTCTACCTACTCTATTTTGGCTGAAGTTTGCACTATAGATTCCCCTCGATGTGCTGAGTCCACAGCTATTCTCACTTTTTGATTTGGACACCTATAAGCTGGTCAACTAATCAGAAATCTGTTCCAGCAGCCTGATGTTGATCTGATATTTCACTAGTTAAATAATCTCCAATTTGGACCAAAATTGACTAGGAGGCTTGCCTAAGGCTATACAACTCCCTGCTATGTCCACAGTCAGATTTTGACTTCAATATCATGCCTTAGACATACTACGTGTAGCATGTCTAACTGCTCAAAATTGCTCCAAATTCAAACCACAAACTCCTCTTAAGGTGCTGATCACTCTGGTATGCTAAATCATTGTGAACACATCCTACGTGTAGGATGTATAACGTAGGATGTATAAGTGCTCTATTTGACTCCAAACTTGAGCCACATCTTCCCCTTGATGTCAGCAACCCAATGTTATGGTTAGATTTTGGTTTGGATTTCAAAAGACCCCAAATTTAGTTATTCTAGCCTTTTTCAGTCAAAAATGCTAAAGTCTGCTTAAAACCCAATTTTCTCACCCAATTGAGATGAAACCTTTCTCATGCACTCAATAAATCATGTAGATCATGCTCATGAAGACATCCTATGGTTTTGGTCTTAAAATAATGCCTTGGGCCCAATTTGAGTAAGATGTCTGGCAATTTCTGTCTTTTGGCCTTATCTTGTCAAGATATGGTCAAGTTCCCCCTTCCAAGTGAATATAGGGTAATTGCTACCTTCTAAACACACTAATCAACTCAGATTTTCAAAATTCTCACTAGAACACCTAGTAGACATCCTACGCGTAGGATGTGTACTGCTCATTTTCTGAGACTAAAGTGCTACTTTGCCTTCCCTATGCTCTCAGCAAGTGCCAATATGCCTTACAAGTGCAAAAATACGCAAATTTCTCTCAATTTAAACCTTTTCTGAACTTTTACATTTTATGAGTCCACCTTTTAGCTTTTGGGCAATCCAATAAGGGAAAAAAACTCAAGTCTATATGTTACTAGGGTGAAACCCACCCTCTGAACACACAACTGACCTCAGTTTCCCCAAATTCCCCGCCAAAACCCCCCTAGAGACATGCTACACGTAGGATGTCTACTGTCTTAAAATTAATTTTTTTCTGACAGAAGTACTCTCTTGCTCTGTATACCTCTCGGCAATACTCCCAAAAACATTTTGGCTCCAAAAAGGCTTCCAAACACAAGTTTTTGTTCTTTCCTACTTAGCGTTTTCTACTTTTTGATGAGCCTATCAGCAAATAAGACATTCATAAGATGCTCTAGATTAGCAAACATGATATTCTACTTACCCTACTCCTACTCATCATGTGAGATGGTGATTTTTAGTGCTTCAGTTGCTTCCTAGCCTCGCACGACTCTCAAGCTCACCTAACACCGCCGCATCTACCACCCTAACTCCTACTCTCTACACCACAACTTAACTAATACCTAAAACTATCTATGTCAGAAGATCTAGGCCAGGCACACGCTCCCTAGAATCCTCCTAATACCTAGAGAGTCCACCACCCACTGATCCTATCTAAATGTAAAATAGGACTCTGGCAAGCTAGAGAATCCCTATCCTCAAGGACTAGTCTCGGTCACCTACCTAGGGTTTTCGTCCCCAGCAGCGGCGCCAATGTTGCCGGTACGCCGCGACGAACGTCAGCCTAGAGAGAACTCACCTAACAATATTTTTCAGCTAAGGAAGAAGCTCGACCCACCGCAGGCGCGTGGAAGCAAGCATAGGGTGTCAACCTACACTCGACCGACTATTGACTACTTCCTACAGAGGTCTCTACCCAATGTCTAAGTTACAGCCTTCAAGAGTACACAAGAGGAGATTTCTACAACGCTTTCAAGAGCCAAATACCCATCAAACATTCTCAAAACGCTATGGAACTTGAGGGAAATCCTATAAACACCAATAGGTCGCTCTCCCTAAGGTCCATCACCCAAAACCCCAATCCTAATAACCCGGTGCAGAATTGTGTAGGATGTCTTGTCAAAATTTACATGTCGACATTTTCTAAAACTAACATGCCTAATGTGTAGCTTATCTCAATTTGGACGCGTAGATATGCTACAATAAGAAAAAAAACACCAGAAACTCACCGAAACCCTAGATAAGGCTCGTGGGTCTATCTCACAGAAATGGGCCGTACGCGCGCAGTGATGAGCTTGGCGCGTAGCTCTCTTCCGCGGCAAGGAGCTGCACTTCTCGGTTCTTCAAACGGATCACTAGGGCGTGTGTAGCGAAGCTCTGAACTCTCACTCTCTCTCTTATAGAGAGTACGCTCAACTCACATAGACAAACTTATGAAAATGACAAAAGGTCCTTGCATTAAGGTCAAAAGTGGTATAAATACCTTATAACCTCAAACCCTAATGTTCCAATTTAACCATTTACTAAGTCTAAATGTCAAAAATGGGATACAATTTGGAAGCTTCTGCAAGCCCCACTATTTACAAAGGTGAAATGACGGTTTCTTCTCAATTAAGGAATGATCACAAAGGAAATTAGTATCCCGCCGGGCAATCGTCCTCCGTTAAGTGTGTCCAGCCGGTAACACCCTCTCACAAAAGGGGACAAGGGGACACTTGTCAACAAGGCTATCACTTATGCTTCTTAAACCCTATTGTCTAAGCTTGGAGAGGTCCAATGTCAACAAGGCTATCACTTATGCTTCTTAAACCCTATTGTCTAAGCTTGGAGAGGTCCAATGGGAAGCCAACAAGAGGATTTAGCAAGAGGGGTAGACCAAGAGAGAGAGGGGGCTAATTTTTCAAAGGAATTATCACACACACACTCACACAATATCATGTGTGGAGCAAGAAGACTCTCTCTCTCCTTATCAAGCTTTAATGGAAAGCTAATCATCTACTCCAACCTTGTGAGAACTGAGGCCTACACCAACAACGCTTGGATTTCTGATGCAAATCCAACCAAGAGCCAAGCTTAAATGCATGCTCATCTCCTCTACCATGCTAATTACTAAGCTATGCTAAGATTTTATGAGTGATTACGTGAGGAGATATACTTCTTTCTTGTAAGACTACTCCTTCGTCCTCTCAAACTTCTCTCATACCCCGCTAGCTCTCACCATCTTCAAGCAAAGGTATGTGAGGTCTTGGGTCTGAGACCGTGAGGGAATTGTTATTGTGTTTTTTAAGTGTTTGCTTAGTGCTTGAAGCTTCCATCTTCATTGCACTAGCTATTTATCAAAGGAACACAAAGAATTGTATTGTAAAATGTCTCCCTTAATGGGGGGAACCTATAATACAAAGCCTTTTGGAGGGGGGACCGGCTCCATGTAAATATGGTCCTCAATAGTTTAATTTCTCTCTCTTTTGAAGTATTGTTCATGCCTATCTAACTAGGTGTTATGCTTTTTGTTGCTCTCTCCATCCAAACACTCTTTCTATACTCATTGGGAATCTATTCTAATGAAATGCTCACTATGTTTATGCTATTTTCCACTACACACAAGTTACTAGGCCATTTAATGTTAGATTGGTATCAGAGCACAAGGTTTCTCTTTTCTTGCTCAAGAAGGGAGGTACTCAAGTTAGCTATAAGTGGCTGGTATATTAATTGCAATTGAGTAAGTAGAATAGGGATTTTTCATCCTTGTAGTGCGCCTCCCTTCGTGCAGATAACGGGGCATCAAAGTCAAGAGCTATGACCATCGCACACTTCTCCACACCATAATTCAAAGAGGGATGATAGAAAACAGGAGAAGAAAAAGGCGAGAAAGAGGTCACCCTCTTCACCATCTTCTTCATCCTCTTCCTCTTATGAAGAAAGTGATGGTGCAGACAAAGAGGATCAAGGCAAGAAAAAGGCAAGAAAGAGGTCACCCTCTTCTGCATTTTTCTCAAATTTTTCATCTTCTGAAGAAAGCGATCGTGCAACTTTTGAACCATAAAAAAGAAGAGGCCATAGGAAATCCTATGCCACGTGGAAGAGATTGTCCAACTTCAAGAAGTTCAAAGAGGGAGGAAAGATCATCTCTTTCCTTACCTACGATGGCACCTTTGGTGCTACAGACAAAGTCTTAGCTTTGATCCAACAATTCAATGTGGCGTTTGGAGATGAGAGCTTCACGGAGTCCTCTAAGCTACACCATGTAGTTATGCACTTTAAAAGTCGGCTAGGCAATGGTGGTATAGCTTATGGGAAAATGGTCAAGCTCCACAAACAAGGAAAGCTTTAAGAACTTCCATCATGAAGTAGTTTTTGGCCACCGATGCCAAAGACAATTTACTCAACAACTTGTGAACTTGCAATTTTTTTGGTGCAAGGTAGCGAGAATTGTCACCCTGGCCAAACCATTTGTAGATCTTTTGTGAATAGTTGACAATGACTCTTTCATCTTTGGTCGAGTTTATTGGTATATGTTAGAGGAATTATGCAAATTAAGAGAGAATGTTGTCTTTTGTGCAAAGGACAAAGCTTCCATAATCATAGCTTTCAACAAGCGATGGGTGCACTTGCATACATTGTTGCATTGTGCTACATTTGTATTGGATCCCTTCAAATGCACCAACAATCGGCCAATAAAGAAGTCATGAGTGACGTTAAAATATTGTGCTCTCAACTATTGGGACAAGAGGATAGAAAAATTGCTTTTCATCAGCGATTTGATTATGCTAATAGAACTGGCATGTTCCAAGATCCATGGCATATCGATGCCATCGCACACACAAGTGCATCTCTATGGTGGAAGGAATATGGTGGGGAGAAAGTGGAGCTGCCACACATTCCACTCAAGATTTTATATGTTGCAACATCAAGTGGAAGTTGTGAGAGAAATTGGTTGTCTTTTGACTTTATGCATACCAAGAAACAAAATCGGCTTCACCCTAAATGTGCTGCTGATTTGGTTTATGTTTTCTGCAACATGAGACTTATCCATAAGCCAATGAACATTGTTTGAAGAGCAGCACAAAAGCATTATGAAGTCATGAGTGATGTTAAAATACTGTGCTCTCAACTATTGGGACAAGAGGATAGAAAAACTGCTTTTCATCAGCGAGTTGATTACGTTAATAGAACTGGCATGTTCCAAGATCCATGGCATATAGATGCCATCGCACACACAAGTGCATCTCTATGGTGGAAGGAATATGGTGGGGAGAAAGTGGAGCTGCCACACATTCCACTCAGGATTCTATCTGTTGCAACATCAAGTGGAAGCTGTGAGAGAAATTGGTTGTCTTTTGACTTTATGCATACCAAGAGACAAAATCTGCTTCACCCTAAATGTGCTGCTGATTTGGTTTATGTTTTCTGCAACATGAGACTTATCCATAAGCCAATGAACATTGTTTAAAGAGCAGCACAAAAGCATTATGATGTCTTTCAAACCCATGAAGCTATAGTTGTGGAATTAGACAATGACGATGATATGGAATAAGAGATAGCTTCACAATGCTCTCATATGGATGAAATAGATGATATGATTGGTGTGTTTGATGGATATGAAGATGTATGACTAAAGGTCTACAAATTTTTCTCACTATGAGTACGTAAAAATTATGACACATCGCCATGTTGCACTACAAGATGTTCACCTCTCTCTCTCTCTCTCTCTCTCTCTCTCTCTCACACACACAAACACACACAAGTTACTTTTGCAATATGAGTCATAATTACAGTTAGATACAATACAATACAATTAATCAAGTGAGTATGTCATCATTAAAAAGATTATCAAGAAGTTAACAAGTCATCACTTTCAAATCTTCAAAGAAAAAGATAGGATAACTTAATCATGCTCCAAGAAAGAGACATAATATTTATCACCATTTCGTTGAAAAGAGACAAGATAACTTGATCAATTATATAATCTAGAAATGCAACTAAAGAGGACAATAATCAAATAATCACTTTAATCATCACAGTTGGTCATAGACGAGAAATAGTTACAATGTCATAGCCCACTCTATGGGCACCATTTAGATAGAGAGAACGATCAACAACATTAGGTCAGGTTGAGGGATTGTTTTGCTTGCCACTCTCATGGTGCCTAAGTACATTGCTTTAAAAATCCCCTTTTTTTTGCTCTTGTGGCATTGACATGCACTTCAAGATTCGTTCACAAGTATGACACTTGGAGAAGATATCCATGGATTTATTCCAGGGAGGGGGATTAGTAGATATGCATTCTAGGGTAGCCCATTCAAAATCTCTTTCGATCTTCTTTCTAGTTTCTATTTGCAAGTTGTGGAGAGGAGGAAAGTCTCATAAAAACTAATATCTAAAACTCCCAAATTATTTTCTCATGTTAAACTGATCATTTAATATGGGGAAGTACCAGGGGAGTAAAATCTAAAATATTGTTAAGGTTGCCAGACGGGTCTCTGCAGGGATCCAAAGGGGGGGCAGTCTACAAAAGAGCAATGTGCTTCAATGGGGCTTAAAAGACCTAAGGTTCAGTTCCATTGAGACTTCCATAGGCTAAGGTTCCTAATTTTTTATTCAATTGTCCAAAGGCCAATATAGGGGAAAATTGGATGGTAATGGGAAGACTAAAAAGTCTGCCCACATCCCTTTCAAGGAGGGGGCAAGCCAAAAGAGTAGGGGATGAGAGACAAACACACACACGCAGTCCAAGGGTTCCCCTTTACACAAAGGGAATACTGGACACATGTCACACTCCTAGGTCAGTTGCCCCCAACCTCCCCTCAAATCCTATTGGATGGTCATAGAGGTGGACCACTCAGAATTAGGCTAGAGTAAAATTAGTCTAATCAATTTAAAAATGCTTGATAAAAGAAAAAATAGAAATTAAGCTCCCTAGAATACTATTGGAGAATCTACCGAGGGGTCCAATGAGCATTCAACAACCCATTTGCTTGCATGACTCCTATTGGCCAAAAGACTAAGAGGTCCAATGAGATTTTAGCTAAATTATTTGATTACCTAAAGCTCTGACAAAAGGGAAAGGGGGACACATGTCACAAGGATATCAATCATGCTTCTAATTTGTGATTGGCTAAGCTTTGCAGGAGCCAATCAGAGGCCAACATGAGCAAAATTCAAGAGGGGTCGACCGAGAGCGAGAGAGAGAGAGAGAGAGAGAGAGAGAGAGAGAGAGAGAGAGAGAGAGAGAGAGAGAGAGAGCTTGGAATTTTTAGACCTACACACATGTTACATGTTGAGCAAGAACTCCATCTCCTTCTCCAATCATTGAGAAGTAGAGGCCTATACCAACAACTCTTGGCTATGGGATGCAAATCCAACCAAGAGCCAAGCTTCAATGGCATGCTCATCTCCTCTACCATGCTAATTACTAACCAAAGGTATGCTATTAGAGTGATTATGTGAGGAGAATACTTCTTTCTTGTAAGATACCTCCTCTTCCTCTCAATCTATCCTCATTCCCTCTTAGCTCTAGCCATTTTTGAAGGTGTGTGAGGTCTTAAGACTCAGGCTAGGGACACTAGGTGTGTTTTGCAAGCATAATTTCGTGCATGCAGCTTCCATCTTCATTGCACCAATGAGTTTTTTCAAGGAACACAAGAATTTTCTTGTCCAAAATTCTCCTTTGATGGGAGAATCTATAATAGAAAGTCTTTACGGAGGGGGGGACTGGCTCCATGTAAATCCGGTCCTCAACTATTGTCAACTTTTCTATTTCTCTCTCTTTTCAAGTATTGTCTATGCCAAATTAGCTAGGTGTAAATTTTTATGTTGCTTTATCAAATCAAGTACACTTTCTATGCTCATTAGGTACTCGTTCTCAATGAAATGCTCACTATGTTATCAATTTCTACTACACAAAATTTACTGGTGCATTAAATGCTACATTGGTATCATATATATTGGTTTCTATTTTCTTGCTCAAGAAGAGAGGTCCTCAATCTTGCTACAAATGGTTGGTGTTACTAGTTACAAAAGAGTAAGTAGAATAGGGATTTTTCATCCTTGAAGCATGCCTACTTTATGCATCTAATGGGGATACCATCAAGGGCTATGGTCTTAATAATGGAGTCCTACGGGGCTTGCCTATGGCTAACCATTATTGAACTATTAGAAGCTTGACAGGAACCGGTGTTATCTTGGCTCTGTTAAACCCTCTCTTCTATTCCTTGAAATTAATAATATTCAATCCAGGGGTATATATGCTTGAGTGCTTATCTTTGAAGGTAAAGAGGGGTTGCAACTAGGGTTTGAAGTGCCAAAGTACAAGTAAAAATTTACACCTAAAATTTTCTAGTATGGTTGACAAGGGAAAAAATATTGAAATGAATGTTGATAGCTTTGATTTTGCTAATTAAAGAGAAACTAATTATGCCCCTATGCTTGTAAACTATCTTGTTTCCATGCTTCATTAAGCCCTGGGAAACCCATCCCTCCAAGGTGAAGTGCTACATCAATTGCGCACCCATGGTATTCTCCAAACTCCCCACCAAGAGGAGAGAGTACCTAGGAAAGCTCCTGGTGAGACTTCCAAAAGAGGGGTCTCTCCGATAAGGGAAGAAGAAGAGGATCCGTATGAAGGGCTCAAAAATCTACTACTCGATGATATCTCCTTCCCAAAGGAGAATGCAAGTTTCAACTATAGAGCCCCCACCAAAAGAATAAGAAAGAAGTGAGTATCTTTCCACCTCGGTGGAGATGGCTCCATGAAGACAGCGGGTAAAATGCTCTCCAACACCCCCTAAATGGAGAAGACCATTGCATACTTCTCTACACCATAATTCAAAGAGGCACAAGAGAAAACAAGAGAAGAAAAAGGTGAGAAAGAGGTCACCCTGGCCTCTTCTCCATCTTCTTCATCCTCTTCCTCTTCTAAAGAAAGTGACGGTGCAGACAAGAAGGAACAATGGAAGAAAAAGGCGATAAAGAGGTCACCCTCTTCTCCATCCTCCTCATACTCTTCCTCTTCTGAAGAAAGTGGTGGTGCAGACAAGAAGGAACAATGGAAGAAAAAGGCGATAAAGAGGTCACCCTCTTCTCCATCCTCCTCATACTCTTCCTCTTCTGAAGAAAGTGGTGGTGCAGCTGCTGAACCACCTAAAAGAAGAGACCATAGGAAATCCTATGCTGCCTGGAAGAGTTCGTTCAAGCTCAAAAAGTTTAAAGAGGGAGGAAAGAACGTCTCTTTCCTTACATATGATGGCACCTTTGATGCTACGGACAAAGTCTTGGCCTTTATCCAACAATTTGATGCGATGTTTATAGATAAGGGCTCCACAGATTCCTCTAAGCTACGTCTTGTATCCATGCATTTTCAAAATTCCGCTAGCCAATGATGGTCTAGCCTACAGGCAAACGATGAAGCTCCACACACATGGAAAGCTTTAACACTAGTTTATAATTGGACACTTAAGTGTCCTGTTTTTCTACCAAGTTTTGGCAATTTATTTGTCAAGCTAGAAAGAAGTTTTTTACACCTTGCTTCTACCATAGATTGGTTATGAGGGAAAACACACTAGATTTTTCTCCATATCAAAAGACAATCTTTATGGAGAGAATTTTGGTAAGTTCTAAGACCTTGTAATTTTGGTATGGCATACAACTAAAGGATAACCTAAACCTTGTCAATGCTTACAATGACTCTCTTGAGTAAGAAAATGTAAATATGTTTAAATGAACAAATTTGTTTTGGTCTTATAAGACTCTCTTTTTCTTTATTGTGTGCACATGTTAATTAGCATGCATGCTTAGGATCATGTTTGTGGAGCCAACATCTCCCGAACACCAAGTAGAGCTTGTCACTCTACTATGGAAGATTGACACGGACTAATGTGCAGACATGCTTGTGGCAGCTAAGGCTCTCAAGCACCAAAATGGACTAGTCATCCATTCTGGAACGGTGTCGTAGGGTAAAACAATGATCTTCTACCCGGTAGCAAATGGACTAATGACTAGGATTTATCTTCTCTACCTCCTAGTTGAGGACGAGTATGATTTCAAGAGAAATGTAATGTCATAAAAACTAATATCTAAAACTCCCAAATGATTTTCTCATGTTAAACTAAACATTCTTTCAATCTATGCTCATAAGGAACTTGTTCTTAGTGAAATGCTCACTATCTTATCAATTTCCGCTACACACAAGTTACTAGTGCATTAAATGTTACAAAAAACATGTCATTGTTTTAGTGCTTGTACATGACCCCCAGTCCACAATGCCTGAATAGACCCCTTTCTATCCAAACTAAATCATCATGTTGTGGGAGTGAAGGTCATTCTGGGGATAGTCGTGCGCTTGTAAATACTTTAGGGCCTGAAGAAGAGCATTTATTATCTGCAAAATGTTATTTTGAAACAGCTCTATTGTTCCTTCAATGGTTACATACTTGTAAATGACAGGTTGATTGCCATCTGCAGTGCACTCTTTTATCCACTACTCTACATGGCCACCATTCCAAAAATGTGAAATGAGCATTGGATGCTCTATGTGGCGGACCATCACAAGTGGATACATAATGTCGTGATGAGTGATGTCTAAAACTATGGCTTCACCTTTAACCTGATGATCCATTATGGGTCCAGGTAAGTGGACTTTGAAGATCTTCGTTGCATACAATGGCTCGTTAAATATAGGATGTGTGACATCTATATGCTTCACGCGTGCCCATCTCCCTTCTCCTAGATATGGAGCCTGTATGTTAAAGATTGCAGTTTCTGGTAAAAGATGCAATACAAGGGGGAGCTGAGACTGATCAAGAGCAAGAGTGGCACTAGTAGCGGACTATATTCTAACAGTAGCTCTTGGCTTGGAAGAGCTGGCTTCCACTCTCGTGTGACTTGCTACTCTTTCTAGCTTTTTCTTGCTCTTGAACTCAATATACAACTGCTGCACAAGTTGTAGGCAAGTAGCTATGCCGACAAAGTAATGATTTCATGATTTTTTAGATCCTAAAAAATCTTTGCAATTTGTCCAATAAACTACTTTCCATGATCAACAATGAACCTGATGTCATGAGAGATATGTCAAAAGAAACGAGCGTAAATGCGAGCTGAAGCTGCTCAAATACACACTTTGCTAAGGCCTCTGTGAAATGGTAATAATGTTCTAGAGTAGAGGGGTTTAGGCAACAATAAAGCTCAGCCTCTGACACGTAATGAAAGTGACATACTATCAATTCAAAGAAAAAATTTTGTTGATGTTTTGCTAGCTTAGTATCTGCCATATCTGCAATATATAATTTCTAAACATAAACGTTGTCAGAGAAGAGGGAAAACAATCAAAATTGTTTCATGACCCTAATCCATACACAATTGACATAATTCATAGCAAACAACAATATATTATGATTGCAATCCATACATTGTAAAATAGAGAGGAGAACACACAAAGAGAGAGATGGAGAGAGGTGAATAGGTTAGGAGTGTGAGGGACGCTCATCACAAGAATTGGATCCTATTATGTGGGCTACATAATGCACGTAAACTATCAGAGCGTACATGTGAACAACCCAGCTTGTGTGAGGTACACTCAGCCTAAGTCTTGAACGTTGTTGTAATGTTGATTGATAGTTTAATCAATCCAATCACTGATGAAGTGTGTGGAATGCACACAACACAACCATCATCAGACAGTTTAACAGTCTCAGATTGTGTTCAAACATTGTACATATTTACATCCAAGACAACACCAAGTCATCTATTGATGAGTGGCATATCTATGGATGAAAAAGTACAAGGGCAAGGTGTATCATGCTAAGATGAAGAGGGCATAGATATGCATCTCTCCACTCTTAGGTAGACAAAAATACCCCTCATATGTATATGTAGTAAGAACGTTGATGTGACTTAATCTAATCCCTGATGAAGTGTGTGGAACTCACAACACAAACACCAGTGTACAACTTAACAATCTTAGATGTAGGACAAATATCGTATGTATCTACATCCACAACAACACCAAGTCATCTAGTGATGCACAATGACGTGTCTTTGGAGGTTGAAGCACAAGAGTAAATAGTGCATCACATAGAGATGAAGAGGGCATAAACTATTCATCTCTCATTAGGTGAAATTTGGACTCACAAAGGGGCCCTTTAAGCACATTGACTTTACCTCTCTCTACCAAAACGGGTGCATGGATAAATTTTTGCAAAAAAACTCTAAAGTTGGCGAAGGTTTGATAGCTATAATGTCCTCTTCAAGCCCTATCTATACTGATATATAGAACGCCATGAGATTCCTCATATTCTAGAAGATTCTTTTTTGGATTCACTTAGATTCCGACAGAGTTGTCACATCATAGGTGAATTAAAAAATCTAATCTTCTAAAATGAGGAATCTCATGGCGTGCTATATATCAGTAGATAGAGCTTGAAGAGGACATTCTAAACTGTCAAACCTCCGCCAACTTTTGAGTTTATCTGCAAACATTTATCCATGCGCCCATTTTCGTAGAGAGAGGTAAAGTCAAACTCCTTAAAGGGCCCCTTTGTGAGTCCAAGTTTCACCTAATGCCACTCTCTATTTTACAAACAGAACTCTTGCGTTTTTACGTGATACAAACGATGGTTTGAGCTGATCTAAAATTGAGAAACCTATAGGTCACTCTGAAGTAAGAGGTGTAGCATCATGCTTACTGCACTCCACGAGTTGCCCGCTAAATTCTAACTCATCTTTGTGGTGAGAGATATACTATTGCACCACATGAGTGAGAATATAAGTCTGTCCTAAAACCCTTCTTTGTAGTGAGCCAAGTGGTTGCATAGCATGAGAAAAGCGACTAGCTTCTACTCACTTTTGGAGTGAGCCGGATGGCTACACACCACAAAGTGGCCTATAACCTACAAGCCAACTCTATGGTGAGATAAAAACTACTGCACTACACGAGTCTATCACAACACCCAAAAACAAGTTAGAACAAATGTAAACAATTTTAAAATTATACCTCAATAAACTCTAGCTGTGTGTTGCACTCTCAACTCCAGTCTCACTGGTTTTGATCAAAACCGGCAACTGTCTTTAAATAAGTGGTTTTTTTTATCGAAAGATATTTTGATCAAAAAGAAGAAATATGGCTATTCGATGATTACTCGGGATTTCATAGTATAATGATGTTTTGTACATATATTTTTATTGGTACGTACATATAAATGCAACGCAGGATGATGGTTCAGCTTACACCACGATACAAAGCAAAGATGATAAATGTGTTGTTCAATTTCTCACAATTTCTGTAAACCATGAAAGAAATTGTGATAACCTCATAGAGAATCCTTTACCAAAGGTGAGTAAATAGTTTTATTATCATAGACAAATGATGGGTTTTGGCCATGTACCATTGTAAAGTGGGATTGCAGTTGTATAGAAAGAAAAAGGTTCTCGCTTGATCCAAAAATAGGTGAAAGTTTGTCTACAGGACCCTTGGTAGCAAGAAATGGATAAATATGTTTTATAAGACTTGAGTATTTGAAGACATGTGAGAGGCAATATGTACATAATGTACAAATAAGCATGAAAGAGAGTGGGTTGTTAGAGCCTAGTTAAAATGTTTTGGGTTTGTGTGAGTAAGTTTCTTTTGTAGATACTATGGGTGAGTTGCATGCTATAATGGAGTCTAGTTTTCATCTTGGAAATGAAGTTGTGGAAGTATGCTTTGTGGAAATGTATCAAGTCATAGAAGCCTCTAAACAAAAGCAATGTTTCAAGCAATTAATTGGCCCAAAAGTCCATGTTGAAACTAAATACAAGAGTGTAGCAAAGAAGGTGAAAGCCACCAAGTTTGAGGAATCGTAAAAAGATTGGGCACACCTTGACAAAGAAGTCGTTTTAGGAGTTGCAGATTGACTACGAGGAGTTTCTAGCACATGAAGAGACAAAGTGCTTCAAAGAAATTCTTTCAAAGAATGGTAAGGATTTTGTATTTGAGCCACATGAGATAGGGTGTGTTGTTCCTTCTATTGTAGCTCCTATGGTAATTATTACAATCCATCATGTACCTTGGAATCTACGATCTATTTTGGTTCCAAAGTTTTATCTGCCAAAGTTAGTAGATCTGCGATAGATCTATTGAATGAGAAGATAAAAATGGGGATTTTGGAGCCATCTTGTGCTCCATACTCAAATAGGTGGCTCACAATCCCAAAGAAGAATTGTGCATTACTCTTCATCCAAGATATGCAACCAATGAACAAGGTGAAAATTACAAATGTAGGTATAGGTCATCCAATTGTAGGTATGATTAATTTTAGATTGCTATTAAAAGCAAAGACTTGACAACCATGAGGACACCTTTAGGATTGTTAAGAATGTGTACCTTTCCATAGAGAGAAACCAACTTGGTTGCACATATGATAAATGGGATGAATAAAGTCTTACTACGTGACTTTATTCCTCAAATGACAATGCCTTTCATTGATGATTTTCATATCAAATAATGTGAATAAGGTAAGAAAGATGAAGCTTTGGATCGCAGGGGGTGCCACAAGTTTGTGGCAAATCACATAAATGATTGTGATAAAATTTTGTCTAGGTTAGAGGAAGTGAATCTTACTTTTTCAGGGAAAAATTCTATGTTTGGTGTCAATGAAGTGCTCGTTGTGGGGCACATGTGTGGACTATATGTTAGGAGACCTTATCCAACAAAGGTATATGTCATCCAAGAATTAAAAAAACATGCACTAGCATCTGCGAGGTTAGAAGGTTTCTAGGAGCATGTGTCTTTTATGTTATTTGGGTTCCACATCATGCACATGTATTTGATCCTCTTTATCAATTTCTTAGAAAGAATAAAAAACATAAATGGAGAGATTCACATATATATGCTATGAAAAATCTAAAGAACTTTCTCCATTCGGCACCAACTTTGAGAAAGGTAAACTATGAGTGTAAAAGGTCGCTGATTGTGACAATAGACATCAGTCCTACATGAATTGGATGGGAAATAGGGCAAAATGATGAAAGACATAGGTATGTGGTGGGATTTAGAGAAAAGGTACTAAAGAAACTATCCCACAAATAAAGAGAGAGTTTCCAGAGTTCCACTATCAGAGTGGTATCTACCTTTCCCAACTCTACCATGGTAGATAGCATGAGACTGGTAACTAGCAGGTTGATAGTGGGGAAAAAAAATACATATTGAATAGTAAAAGGTTGTATTATATTTGTCAAAACTCATAGATAAGGAGTTTTATAAAGTCTTGAACATACGCGATATACAAAATTTATACATAGTGACCCCCCCTCCCCCAAGCTACCAGGTTTGAAGCAATGTGTAACCATAAGAAAACTATTATCAAGCTTTTTGGTCTCTTCATTGCCTTGAGAGTAATGTGCATCTCATTGATGAAAACTTTTTGTTCATCATTGGAAACCACAGCTCTTGTAGATTCAATCTTTAGGCCTCTCAATGCTCAATGTTTTAGAATGCTATTAATGATATTCCCCTTTGCCTCGTTGTTAGGACCCACTATGAAACACGTGAAACACTTGATCACATGTGTAGTAATTTTTCAATGCTTAAATTCATTCAACTTAGCCCTTTTAATTCTAGCTTCCCTTTCTTTGACTCTCTCATGATAGGCATGCTTTCTATTTGTTTCATACTACTTGATTGGACTTTGTTTGTATGAGTTGCACATGACTCAGCTTGAACAAAGGCACGTGATAACACTTGAGGATTAAGGCTATCCTTATGAAAACAAGACTACCTTAATGCTTTCAAATTAAATTAAGGGTCAAAACTAAGTATCCCTTGCTTTGTTTATCTTAGGCCATAACCTCTTGCTAAAAAGTACTCTTACAATTAAATCCCTTTATATTATCATAAAAGATTATGAAGTAACATTAAGAAATCTGAACAGGATAGCAATTATAAAATTCAAGACTACTAGAGATATCTTTGCTAATGTACACCAAATTAGGTCTCCCAAACCTTACTATGAGATGGATGTAGAAGTCCATCTATAAAATCATCATAAAATACATGTCATTATGTGAGAAATCCAACATGTGGCTGAAGATCCAACATCCACCCACATGCTACTCAAAACCCAAAGTGTGTGTCTTTAAGACCCGGGGTGTCCACTAGGAGATATGTAAGATACCACGTGCGAACAAAAAAAGTGATTTATAACTAGGTAGATTTACAAAGAAATGTACTTACATAAAGGGTTTTTTAATTGATAAAATGAAAATTTTCATACATAAAGGCTAGTTTTTTTACAAAAAATGCATACATAAGGGGTACATACAATACTTGAAATATACAAGTAAGGGATTATTTAAAAATTTGTTGTTCACACGTGCTATATGCAATTTCTACATAATAGACTCCTCGGGCTTCAAGATGGACATGGACCATCGAAATCTGACAATGATAACCATTCATATTCTACCAAAGTGCCTGTGTGTTAATTTGCCGGCATGTAAACCAGTTACTTTCTATGTACAAGAAAATAAATATTATATGCCGTGCAATGCACCATCAAATCACACATATCATCTTTTTTTATCGTGATTGTGTCCCAAATTTTCAAAAAAATAAGCAGCATTTTGTTTGTATTTCGAGAGTCAACCAAAAAAACCCATAGGCTTCCATCTCTTATGAGACCCTCTTAGGAGGTTGACGGCATTAAAACACGAAAAAAATCCCATACTTTTTTTACATTCCAATCATCTTTTCAAATGACACACACACTACTATCTCACAATAGATGCTCACATGAGGTCGAAGGTGTGAAGACTTATGGTCATATCATCAATCTGTATTATCAAAATAAGCATGCAATTATTTTAAAAATATCCAAACACGGTAATAGCCATCTTGCTCATGAATATTCATTCATGGAATTATTATCACTGTTCACAACACATGCAATTATTAGTGCTAAAGGATCCCAAATTTGGACTACTGGATCCATGTTTATAGGTAGATGTTTGAGTATCTTTTTGTAGTCAGCATGTAATAGCTGAAGAAAACACCAGAACTAAAACCATGCGTATGCTCAGTCCAAGCCCAAATGATGTTTATTCTTAGCACAAAGTAAAAATCCACAAGGACTACCTATCGTTACAATCTAGAGCACCTTCATACATATATTGAAGTACAATTAAAAAGGCCAGATATACTCACAATAGAGCGCAAGGGATGAAAAGATCTTAATACCCTCTCATCATGATAAGGTAGAATATTGCAAGAAAACCATTCTTTAGCAAAAAAACAAATTCTCAAATTACTGAGTAGGTGTAAAAGCACCTACCTGTATGGTGATCTAATTTTGGTCATGGATTTTTGACCTATTGCAGAGATCAATAATGCTATTCTTTTGAATGCTGGAGGGGGCAAGGCAAAGAAGTGAATCCAATGCAAATATGTTGACATTTGTCATCTGAATGGGGTCTAGCTTGCTCCTAGAGAAGCAACCTTGTGATACCCCAAGAGCAAACCATATCCTATTAGTGCAAGAAAAAAGTGTTGAGCTTCCGAGTTGCCGATGTCTAAGAGCTTCGATGCAGGTGGGGTTATGCCAAAGAGATAGTTAGACCAAGCATGCATATGCAATGATTTGAGGACAAAAATACGATTTAGATTTGTGAAATGTGTGTGTCAATGGTGTTGTACATCTTTGCATTATAGCATGAGCCACGAGTGTGTATGTGCAGCCTCATGTGAGTCTCGCGTGATAGTCACGGGTTATATGAGAGTATTGAAAAGAAGGATATGCAGTGAGGGAGGTTGAAAATTGTGAGGGAATAGCTTGCGAGGAGGGATGATGTAGATAGTGAAGCAAGACGATGGGTAAGCAGATCGATCAAAATCCCGGATAAGGGTGAGCAGGAAGTATCAAAAATGCACACGACCTCACTGGTAAGAGAGAGTGGTGAGAGAGTGAGCTAGGGAGAAACAACTTATAAATGTGGGTAGTGGTAGTTGCTACAACCTTGCTAGCCCCTACTTTGAAACTATATTGAGGTCTACCTATTGTTCAATGGATCCTTCCATTCCCACAAGAGGTTCATCAAATTACTCAATTGCTAAATTGTCTAATAATGTATGACACCTTGGTGATATAAACTAGACATTCACTATTCAATTTTTCATAAAGGACTACAATCCTGCATTTATGTGTGTGTAGACCCTTAGGTAAATACGAACAAGCAAGTGGGGACACAGCTAAAACTTTAAAGAGAGAGCATGGTCGTGGGTCATTGATTAATTGTGAGAAATAGTGGCCACTAAATTGTATGAAAATCTATCCACTATATATCTGTTATCTAGAATGTGTGTGTGTGTGTGTGTGTGTGTGTGTGTGTGTGTGTGAGAGAGAGAGAGAGAGAGAGAGAGAGAGAGAGAGATTCCATTATCGTCCTCGGAGGTCAAATGTAATAGGGAAATGGAGTCCTCTATTTTATAGCATGCAACCCATGATGCAAAGGACTAGGATAGTGTAGCACCCGTACTAGACGCGCATGGGCGTTACTATAGGGTAAAATATGGTATGGAGGTGGACTTTGGTACAGCATAGGGCAATGCATTCGATGACATCTTCAAATTCTTATACATTTGACATATAAGATTTTTTTAAAAAACTTTAGAGACCAACTTCTTGATCATGCAAACTACATTGAGGATGCGCTGCATGTTAGATTTTCAAATGTCCTTGATCAACGTTTTTCACAGCAGTGGTTGGAGGGCTACATAAAAACATTTTTGAAAAACAAGCAGTCAAATGTACGGTGTGCAACAGCTACCCACGTTAGAGATCTAGATAGGAGGTATGGTGGTGGCAACATGGCAGATGAAGAGTGGGAGTGAGCAATGCAAGAAAAGAACGATCAAGCTGCAATGGGATCATCCTACAAAAAACAACGTGAAGCTTGTGCCAGGTAAACTCCCATGCACTATGGCTCGGAAGGCAAAGCAGCCTGGAAGGAAAAATATGTAAGATTGATTAAATTACAACCTAAATCGGTGATTATAAATATTATAGTTGATGATTTGTTATTGTTATTGCTAACTTCATAAAATATCACTCTTAGTCGACCAGCCAGAGAGATAGTCAAGTATCGAGAGCGGCATACAGAATTTGATACTTGGTGATGGTTGACCGACAACAACCACATCTCTTGCGAGAAATTCAACACAACTATTGGATCACTACAAGGGGTAAGTTTAAACAAATAATTTTGTATCAATTGTTTTGAGTTGTTCATATTTTTTTAATATGGTTTGGTTTTATGTAGAGTCAAGGTGATCAAACGTACGTGCCTCTGGACGAGGAGGAGGAGAAGAAGGATTAGATGGAAAAATATTTATCCAAACTTTCATAAAGTCCCAATGTGGCACAATGTATATACAACTATTTTATTTTATTTGTAGCTTTTTTAAATAATTGATCTTCTGCACATTAAATAGTCAAGATAAAGTAAATTTAATTTCAAAAAAAAAATTGTATACTCTTTCAAAAAACAATTGATGTAAGTTTCATTGTTTTATGTAGGTAAAAAATAAAGGTGTTCATTTGGGCCACCCTATTTTGGGTTGACCAAATGAGTACCTTTATTTTAGAATAAGTGTTTAGCGATAATTAGCGCGCTAATATGAGTGGCGATTGACGCGGTAATAGCTGCGGGTATATTACCGCTTCTCTAATCGTGATTATTACTTTCAAATCACTACCACAAGTTTAGCCGCGGTTATTGCTGCGTACGCAATATTTTCTCTTTCTAATTTCCTTTGTTTTTCCACGGCAAGGCTAACCGTTTAAGACTACTCCTCTTATAGTGTTTGCTAGCTCTTGTTCACACTAGATCCTCTCTTTCTTGTGTCAAATAACTCCCGAAGAGTTTGTCAAATAAGGTGTGTTTTACTTTGTGATTTTCATAATTTCTTATTGTTTTGTTTTTCATCTCTAGCCCAATCTAAATCTCTACATCTTTCACCCACTCTAGCCAAATATCTCTCTCTCTCTTTCCCATACATTCTTTTCTATTCTATCTCTCCATTTATCTCCCTCATTAACCACATATCTATCTCTCCAACTATCATGCTCTATAACCACATATCTATCTCTACATAAGCCTCTATCTCTATCTTCCTCGCATCCTAGCTATTGGCTATAACTATATCCTTTTCTTTATGCTTATATTATCTTAAATGAGTGACCCACACAATGTGGACTTTCACCCTTTACAATTAATGTGTTTTTAAGTTATAAAATTCACTTCCAACAAAGCATTGTATTTCTTTTTGGACCTGAAAGATGAATATTTGGATCTCAAGGGGTGCCTCAAGTTTGTGGCAAATCATAAGAATGATTGTGATAAAAAAATTTCTAGGTTGGAGGAAGTGAATCTTACTTTTTCAGGAAAAAAGTCTATGTTTGGTGTCAATGAAGTGCTCATTGTGGGGCACATGTGCAGGCCATATGTTAGGATACCTTTTACAACAAAGGCAGATGTCATCCAACAATGAAAGAAACATGTACTAGCATCACTGAGCTCAGAAGGTTTCTAGGAGCATGTTTCTTTTATGTTATCTAGATTCCACATTATGCACATGTAGTTGATCCTCTTTATCGATTGCTTAGAAAGAATCAAAAACGTAAATGGAGAGATGCACATATATAAGCCATGAAAAAGATAAATAGGTTTCTCCGGTCAGCACCAACTTTGAGAAAGGTAAACTATGAGTGGAAAAGGACAGTAATCGTGGCAATAGACAATAGTCCTACATGAGTTGGATGGGAAATAGGAGAATGATAAAAGACATAGGTATGTGGTGAGATTTGGAGAAAAGGAGCTAAAGAAACTATCCACAAAAATAAACAGAGAGTTGTTAGAGTTCCATTATCAAAGTGCTAGCTACCTTTTGCAAGAATACCATGCACTACAAGAGGCTATTCATATAAGCGACGCTCAAAAAAAAAATTACCGGCGTCGCTATGAGCGTCGTTATAAGCGTCGCAAATTTACAAGCTTGTAAATTTGCGACGCTTATAGCGACGCTCATAGCGACGCCGACTGGGCTAAAAAAATAACAGAGAGCGCCCAAAAACTCAGATCTCAGATCTGAGTTTTTCGGCGCCCTCAAGCAAGGAGCAAGTAACGCTCTTCCTCTCTCTCTCTCTTTCTCTCTCTCTCTCTCTCTCTCTCTCTCTCTCTCTCTTTCTTCTCCACACACACACACACACACACACGAGGAGAGGAAGGAGAGCCAGGTATGCTTCTTCCCTCTCCTCACTCTCATGTTCCCTTCCCCTCTTTCTCTGTCCCTCTCTCTCTCACACACACACACACATACACACACACACATAGTGTTTTTGAGAGAGAGAGAGAGAGAGAGAGAGAGAGAGAGAGTACAAACATAAACAAAAACGCACACACACATACATAAACAAAGAATGCACACACACATTGAGAGAGGAAAAGAGAGAGAGAGCATGCATAAACAAAAACGCACACATTGAGAGAGGAAAAGAGACAGAGAACATGCATAAACAAAAAACGTACACATTGAGAGAGGAAAAGAGAGAGAAAACATGCATAAACAAAAAAACGCACACACATTGAGAGAGAAAGAGAGAGAAACTAATTTAACGTCGTAGGAAACTAATTAAAATTAAAAGACCTAAAGATCTAGCCGACGAGGAGTTGAACTCAAGACCTATTATTCAAGAGGGAAATGGCATAACCAATCTATCATACTTGGCATGGGTGACAGAAAGGTTATACCATTTGTCTCTTTTTATTGGCACACACATCCACACACGCGCACACACACAAGAAGAAGAGAGTTATAATGTCGTAGGAAACTATCCTAAAAGACGTTAAAGATTAGGTTAGATGTAGACTTACGTTAAATTAGATTTAGGTTTATTTAAGTTAAATTAGATTAGATTTAGGTTTATTTTTAAATAGATTTACGTTTATTTACGCTAGATTTAGATTTATGTTATATTAGATTAGATTTAGGTCTCCATAGACTGCGATGCCTGCATGAAGCGGGTGAAGAAAGCCCTCAATGGAGTATAGGGTATTGCTGCCTTCACTCATGGTGGGCTCCGTCGATCCAAAAGTACTGGTGAAATGTCTTCAGAAGATAGGGAAGAAGGTGGATCTTCAGGGCGGCAAGAGTCACTACATGCCCGACACAATGACCATCTAGACAACCTCTAGTCATTCAACAGCAACTTCAAAGTTAGTAACAAGAGCAAGAACGGTCTAAAGGGCCAATTGCTGTCGTCAGATGTGGATGGAGATGAGGCAGCGTCACCGCCGGAAGTTAACTCTCGCATCTTTAGTGATGAGAATGCCAACTCTTGCCGAGTTATGTGAAAAATTATGTGTTAAATCAATTTTAAGGTTCTTATAATCCCTGTTAGTTTAGTTCTTTGTTTTTAATATAACATAATTTACGTTAGATTTAGATTTATGTTATATTAGATTAGACTTAGGTTTATTTAGGTTTACCCACACACACACACACACACAAGAAGAAGAGAGTTTTAACGTCGTAGGAAACTATCCCAAAAGACGTTAAAGATTAGGTTAGATGTAGACTTACGTTAAATTAGATTTAGGTTTATTTTTAGTTAGATTTACGTTTATTTAGATTTACGCTTATTTACGTTAGATCGAGTCCACACAAGAATTACTTACGGTTTAGGGTTTAGAGTTAGACGAACAGTGAAAAGATCTACTGTGAAAAGATTTTAAGATGCTGTGAAGTGCTACAGCTAGAGAAGAGGCAAAGGGGTTTTGTCCACTACATGCAATATCATGTAGACGTGGGTCTGTAGATTTCTTATACCCACAAATATAGGTATTGACCAATAAAGACGAGATTATAACCCGGTGATTCTGATCTCCGTGCACCTCTAGACCGAGGTGTGCGGGGATTGGACATGACTAGAGAATGTGAGGTAAAGAGAGAGAGAGAGAGAGAGAGAGAGAGAGAGAGAGAGAGAGAGAGAGAGAGAGAGAAGACGAAAAATGCCAATAGAATATTAAATTTGTTGTCCAGGTTATAAGATTTTTATCCTCATTATGAGTAGTGACGAGGATGTGGGACCGTCCAACCGAAACACCTATCTCTCAACGAGGGTCTTATGTCCTTGTAATCAATGCAAGCATGCTATGCGACGGACAAGACGTGTTTCTTTGCAGCACGTTCGCAAATTTGGAGAGTTCGATCCATCTATTATAGATCGAGTTGTTGCCAATTATAACTCGTCGGACTCTGACGCTGGCCAATAATCAGCAATCTTGCAACCCAATAGACATGTTCGCAGGCGCTTTGGTCAAGCAGCATATGTGAGGCCACAAGATGTAGCCTCTGACAGCTCGGGGGATGATCATGCAAAGCACATTCCCAACGAGGCAATGTTTGAGCCCGAGATTGATGAAATGATCGAGACGATCATGGATTCAGAAAGGCTTATCTATGATGATATGAAAAGTGAAGCCGATACGCCATTGTATAATGGAGCACGTATGTCTAGATTGAAAGCACTCCTGGTTCTTCTCAACATGCAGGCAAAGTTTGGATGGAGTGACACTAGCGTCACAGCGCTTTTCAGGTGATCTATTACAATTAGTTTACTTTAATAAAACTCTAAATGTATAATGATCTGATAGATTTTTACACGACTGTATCGTATTTTTATGTTGTGTAGATTGCTTAAAGAGCACATACTACCAGCTGACAATGTGATGCCAGATTCCCGAGATGAAGTAAGAAAGATTTTGCGAAACTTGGGGATGGATTACAATTCTATCCACGCTTGTCCTAATGACTGCATTCTTTTCAGAGGGGAATACATAGACATGGAGAAGTGTCCGAAATGTGATTCCGAAAGATATCGAGTAGATCTCCACGGGACAAAAATCCCACAAAAGGTTTTGCGACATTTTCCTCTGCTTCCTCGCATCAAGCATTTCTTCGAATGTAATTCCATGGCCGTCCTAGCATCATGGCATGAGGAGAATAAATCTTCGGATGGTGTGCTACGAATTCCTGCAGATTGCGCAGCCTGGAAACATATAGATGGAACATGGTCGGATTTTGCCAGGGAAGCTCGAAATTTGCGCTTAGGCCTGGCTATGGATGGCGTAAATCCATTTGGTCAAAGATCAACATCTTACAGTGTATGGCCTGTTGTCATCGTCAACTACAACATTCCCCCGTGGTTGACTACGAAGAAGGGGCACCTATGGCTAAGCTTGATTGTGCCAGGGCGATATAAAGTGGGGAATATGGATGTGTATCTTCGTCCACTATTGGAAGAGCTACAACAATTTTGGATTGGCATAGAGGTGGTGGATATGAGCCGATACACAGGACGACGGAATGCTTTGATCAGAGGCATTCTAATGTGGACCATGCATGACTATCCCGGGCTAACAGAATGCCCAGGTGATCTATTGACACTCCTCACTCAGACACTGTAAATCTTGTTTTTTCCCATAGTTGATCTATTATCATGTGTATACATGCAGGGCTTCAAACAAGCGGATACAGAGCATGTGTCACATGTGGACCTAGACTGAATGCACGTAGGGCGCCCTCACTGAAGAAGCAAATCTACGAAGGTCATCAAGCGTATCTTCCAGAGAATCATGTGTTACGCGACGGCTTTTTGGGAAGAGAGCCACCAAGGATGTTTGCACAAGCATGCTTAGAGCAGAAGGAGATGTGCGATGACGGATTGCCTCCAGGGATGAAGAGACTATCTCTATGGTACGAGTTACCATACTGGCCCCGACTCATGATCAATCACTTGCTCAATCCAATGCACATATTCAAGAATGTGGGTAATCTACTATGGGACCATCTGACCGACAAGAAAGATACTTTGGGAGCCAGAGTTGACCTTAGAAATGTGGATCGTATGGAGCAATATTGGCCGCAAACAGCGTCTGATGGATCGATAAAACTCCCTAAAGCACCATGGATTTTCACAGGAGCCCAAGAACGCAAAGTAAAAGAGACCATTCGATCTTTGCGGACTCCCACTGGCGTAATGCACTCGCTCCGAACGTGTTTTACTAAAGAAGGAAAGCTTACCGGTTTGAAGTCACACGATTGGCATAAAATGTGTCAGGTACGTTCATAGTGGACTTTAATATCATTGCATAAAATGTGGACTTTAATATCATTGCTGCACATACTTCACAGTTTATTTTACCGGTTGCCATTGAGGGATGTTTGTCTCTCGACATCCGTAACACAATCTACAAACTTGCAAAGCTGGTGCAATGGATCTCACAAAAGGAGATCAACGTAGACTCCATACCATTCGCCAAACTAAATGCTGCGGAGCTTCTGTGCATGTTTGAGAAACATTTTCCTACTACCATGCTAACCATTCAGGTGCATCTTCTTGTTCACATAGTTGATGAGGTGGAAATAGCTGGCACAGTTCATTCCAGATGGATGTTCTTCTTAGAACGTTTCATGAAAACGCTTAAGGGATATGTGCGTCAAAAGGCACGTCCGGAGGGTAGCATGGCAGAAGGTTGGTTGGTATCAGAGTCCCTAGTGTACATTGGAGAGTGGCTAGACGGATTTGATAAAGCCCGGGACACGCTATGGCGAACCATAGATGATGAGCGAATATCTGGGATTGTCATGTGCAATCTCGGTGTTGAGAAGAAGATGACGGAAGATCTAGAGGCTAAAATCAACCGATTTTGCATGCTTCACAATCCAATGATGCAAAAGTGGATTTCACAATATGAGGATGCAAAGCAAGAGCGACAAAGGGCACAAATCGAGTGGAGACGGGGAAGACGACCACCGATGCACTATCCGACGGTTCTGGAGAGCCTACCAACCTTCATGAGCTTAAGATGGTTGCACAACCAATTGAAAAGCGCACAACAATGCGGTGACGAAGTGACTGAGGAAGAGTGGGAGTACTCTCGGGGTTGCGCGACCAAGGTAAGTTTGCAATGTACGACTAGCTAGTGACTTTATTTCTAAACGTTTGAACGGACACTCATAATCTTTGTTCGTTGTAGTATAAGTCATACACAGCAGCATGGTGTAAAGGTCGACATTTTAGGGTGGAACGAATCGACAAAAATCGTTTTACTCAAGATTGTGGAATCATGGCAAAATTTGAACAGTCTAGTCGACGACGTTCCTCTGATGCAGATCCTGTGGTGGCAGAACTCACTTACTTCGGCACGCTGCAAGAGATTTTGAGGATCGATTACAGAGGATTTTTTGTCGACTTTTTCGATGTGGAATGGTTCAAGATAATCATGGAGGGTCGCAACGCTACTGTGCGTAGAAGAGAGTCTGGTTTTCTTGAGGTGGATTCTACTAAGAAATGGACTGACCGAAGAGACACTTTCGTACTACCCGAGCATTGTGAACAAGTAAGTATGTAAATAGTTAACATCCCCCTTTTACAAGTTATGTGCTTGAAAGCTCTCGTGTAAAGTATGTGGCTCTGGCAGGTAATATTTCATCCTACAAAGTCTACATCAAACTGGTGGTACGTCATAGAGGTAGCCCCTCGTAGTGCAAGGACGTATGAAGGCTACCATGTACCAATCACAACGGCATCAATGGAGGAGATCAGAGAAGGTGCTCAATCAGAAGCCGCTGCGGTGGTGCCAGACGAGCATCAAGATGCTACTACTCTATATGGGGTGCATGCAGAGGAGCTACAAAATGAAACAGAGGATATGTGTTTAAACGGAGAGCTCTATATAGATATAGGAAGTTATGCTGAGTTATGCGAGGATGAGAGAGAGATCTCTTAAAGCCACAAATATTGTATTTGAACAATTTTGCTCCGTGTTGTAAAAGCTCTGGCTCTCTAAGTACCTTCCATGGTGTATAACGCTCTTTTCTACTCGCGCTCACATCTTTTGATTGAAAATTCTGAGTTTTTGACTTGCCTCTTCTATCACTCAATTCATTGCGTCATTGTATTTATATGCGTCATTACGTCATTGTATTTAATGGTCTTTGCGTCATTGTCTACTCTATTCATTCAATATTAAGTTTAAATATTCGTGTGTTTAATGCAGGTATGGATGATGAGGAGTTTCTTTCTTCTTTGTCACCGCAGCAGAGACAGTGGTACATGGAGCGTCATCTCTCTGGCGCATCATCGCGCGTTCCTACTCCATCCGCATCTCCCTCTCTTTCGGAGCATTCGGCGCGCTCCGAAGCTTCGGCGTCGACGAGACGAGCTTCACACTCGTCTAGACACCGGCGCTCTAGTGGTGGCTGTGGCGGTTGTTGTGGGGATTCCGCCACCGATGCCTCCACACTGCCTCGTGTTCGACGAGGCTCTTTACCCTCCCCTTCTTTGCCCGCCCCCACACCAGCCACAGCATCGCCATCTATGCCAGGTTTTGCACGGCTGACTGTTCCTAGCAGCTACACACCTCTACCTACTCCGCCAGGAGCCACCCCACTCGACACTCCTCGCTTCGGGGCCCAGACGCCGGTGGAGACACCTGACGTCCGTACCCCCATCGACACGCCGCTAGAGACCCCTGTCGGGACACCCAGGTTCACGCGTCACCTGCTAGAGGGCTTGCCTTACTCCGTCGACTTCAGCGGCGGCATCATCATGGATGATGACGGCAAGAAGGTGATCTCGCGCATGCGTGGTCTTTGCTCTCAGCTGTTTAGACACTACATACTAAACAAATGGAGTGAAGTACCAAGTGATTTAAAAAACAGAGTCATCAACATACTTCATGATGAGTTTCCCATTCCAACACGGGATCAGCGCTTCAATGAAGACCTGATGAAGATTTGAATGCGCGAATACTGCAAACACAAGCGTTCCGAAGTGCAAAAAGCAATCAAGCATGGGTGGAGCAGGCCAGATTGGTTGGCCAAAGAAGATTGGAAGAATGCGAAGAAAGCAGCGCGCGAGAATCCCGACAAGTGGAAGCAACAAAAGGATGCAGCCAGAGCGCGAGTAGAGGCAGGGAGCTCGGACCATTTGGGGAGCGGTGGATGGGCATCATTTGAGGCCGATTTTGTAAGTGTTTTCGCATTGCTCTTTATGTTTGATAGTTTAGGCTTTATGAGTTTTTTAATTCTAACATAATGAAATCTTTGTATGTTTTGACAGTGGTCGATGACAGGACGTGATCCCACACCGTACGAGCACGAGTACGCAGGCAGGAAGGGCTTAAATGCCCTGATGGACATTCTCAGTTCTCGCGGCGGCATGGTTAGTATTAGGGTTTATTCTTTTCTATTTTTTGTATTGTTTTATAAATGTCGTTATATGTTTATACTTACTGAAAGCTGTCTTATTGTCTTTTTTTGCAGAATCCGACAGATACGCCGCTTGGACGCGATGAGACGTCTGACTAGACGACGTCAGTTTAGCCATAGCTAGATAGCATTAGTTTAGGGTTTCTCATAGTTTATGTATCATGAGACGGATTTTATACGTCTTTTTGAACCATGTATATTATTACATTTGTCACCGCAGTTCATTTTGCCAATCAATTCTTTATGCCTATGATGTTGTACAATTGTCATTATTACATTTTCCAATCAATTCATTTTGCCTATGATGTGTACAATTGTCAATTTTACGCTTGTCAATTTTGCAAACAATGCGTCTTGTGGGTGACTATTTTGGGTCTATTATCTACTCTTGCACTTTTTTAAAAAAGAGAATCAAGTACAATATGGTTGATGGGTGGCAGGGCATGCCCTGTCGCCCAAAACAAATTCTCTCGGGCGTCGCTATAACTGTCGCTATTTATGGCTCTGTAGCGTCGCTATGAGCGTCGCTATAGACTTCTGTTTAAACGTCGCTATAACCGTCGCTATATGCGTCGCTATATAGCGACGCGTATAGCGACGCATATAGCGACGGTTATAGCGACGCTCTCGTAGCAACGCTATTAGCGACGGTATTAGCGACGCCGGGGGTTATAAAAACCCAGTGTATTTCCGTCGCTAACAGCGTCACAAGAGCACACAACCTCTTGTAGTGATGGTAGATAGCACGAGACTGGTAACAAGCAGACTGATAATGGTAGCTACTAGTCTACAAGGAACACCATGGAAAATTGGTGGCAACCACTATCAGACTAGTAGCTACCTTTACCAATGACAACATGGAAGCTACCAAAATTTGATAGTGGTAATTAAAAAAATCGCAGTGCTAGCTACCAGTCCTAATATAATACCAATCCCTAAGAGAGAGAGCATGTAGAGGTAGGTACCTATTTGTTAGATACCTATCTATGATGGTGGTTGCTATCAAGATTGGGGGGGTATGACTATCACGTGAGTGCAGCATAAGGTTTTATTGAATTTTATTTTTTCTCACATTTTCACATACAGAAGGATATCAAAAATGGAATTGAAAAAAATACATATTAAATAGGAAAAGGGTGTGTTTTATTTGTGAAAAAATTACAAATAAGGGGTTTAATAAATAGTTCTTGAACACAGGCAATATACAATATTTATACATAGTGACCCCCCCCCCCCCCCCCCCCAAGCTACTTGGTATGAAGCAATGTGTAACAATAAGCAAAATATTATCAAGATTTTTGGTCTCTTCATTGCCTTGAGAGTAATGTGCATCCCACTTATCAAAACCTTCTGCTCATCATTGGACACCGTAGCTCTTGTGGATTATATCTTTAAGCCTCTCAATGCTCAATGTTTCAGAATGCTACTAATGATTTTCCACTTTGCCTCATTGTCAAGACCCTCTATGAAACACATGAAACACTTGATCACCTGTGTAGTAATTTTTCAATGCTTAAATTCATTGAATCTGACTCGTTTAATTCTAACTTCCCTTTCTTTGACTCTCTCATGATATACATGCTTTTGTTTGTTTCATAGTACTTGATTACACTTTGTTTGCATGAGTTTTCCATGACTCAGCATGAACAAAGGCACATGATAACAGCTGACTTTATAACATCCTGAACTGGAATGATTGCCATCATCTTTGGAGTCTTTGAGAGGTGGAAAGAAGTTGACAAATTACCCTGTCCAAAGTTTCCAAGAAACACACAGGGATTGGCATGCAATGAGCTTCTGTGCATGTGTGTGTGTGTGTGTGTGTGTGTGTGTGTGTGTGTGTGTGTGTGTGTGTATGTTTAAAATCCATTATCTAACAATAGTTTGATTTTACAAACTATTGAACCATACAATGGGACTAATGACCAGACAGTGTGTATATACTAGTCAAAAATAATGTCTACATAAGATAACAAGTAATCTTCAACAATGACAGAGATAAGACTATAAATGACATTTAGACTTGACATTGATATATACTATATTACTTGTGAATATATAATATTATCAAAGAAGTGTATACAAGGGATATCTATCAATCACCAAATAGCCAAACTACTGTTGATCTTCTGCTTTTTTTGGAGTTGTGGTTGTAATCCCAAGGAAGGAACCTCTTACCTGCCACCATCCAAGAAACACAATCCCGTCAGAACTAGCATTACTTGGGAAGACGATGTCAATGTCCCCTCCCCTTGTTATCGTTGTCAAAAATTACAAAGGAATCAGCAACTAGGGAGAGATCAAGTAAATAACGTTTACAAAAGCAATCATATGCACCAAAAACAATGGCGTTACATGGAAAGATGTGCGAAAAAAACCTTTTTCTATTTCTATATGTATCAAAAGTTGCAAAGAAACTCCCCACTAAACAACATTCAAGTACCTTTATTAGTAAAATCACGTATACTTTCATTTGGAAAACATTGGAGAGCATTTTGTTTGTATTTCGAAGAAAATTTCAAAAGATTCCAATGATGGCCATCTCAGAAGAGACCCTCACTTGAGGAATAAGGATATCCTTATGAAGAGAAAAGTAGCTCAATGTTTTCAAATTAAAAGAAGGGTCAAAACCAATTATCCCTTGCTTTGTCTATCTTAAGCCATAACCTCTTGCTAAAACAATTAAATCCCTTTATATTATCATAAAAGAGTATGAAGTAATGTTAAGAAATATGAATAGGATAGAAGTCATAAAATTCAAGACTACTAGAGATATCTTTGCTAATGTATACCGAATTAGGTCTCCCAAACCTTACTACGAGGTGGATGTAGAAGTCCATTTGTAAAATCATCATAAAAAGCATGCCATTACGTGAGAAATCCAACATCCACCCACATGCTCCTCAAAAACCCAAGTGTGTGTCTTTAAGACTCAGGACGTCTACTAGGAAATATGTAAGATAGCACGTGCAAACAAAATAATGGATTTATAATTAGGTACATTTACAAAAAAATGTACTTACATAAAGGGTTTTTGAATTGAGAAAATGAGAATTTTCATACATAAGGGCTAGTTTTTTTACAAAAATGTACTTACATAAAGGGTACATATAATACTTGAAAATATATAGGTAAGGGATTATTTAAATAGCTGTTGCACGTGCTATATGCAATTTTGACATAGTAGACTCCCTGTGCTTCAAGATGGAGATGGAACATCAAAATCTGTCAATCATAACCATCCATATTCTATCAAAGTTCCTATGTGTTAATTTGCAATTTATCCTCATGTAAACCAGTTACTTTCTATGTACAAGCAAAAAAAAACTTCTATGTCATGCAATGGGCCGTCCAATCACACATTTCATCTTTTTTATCGTGCCTGTGTCTCGAAATTTCAAAAAAAAAGTAGCATTTTGTTTGTATTTTGTGTAAGAGATTGAAGACTGGACCATGCTCATCACCTCCTAGCCATGCCCTATATAGGCCCTTGGCCTGCTAAACATAGGGACCCCCTTGACTGCATGTCCATCCTGGCTCTTCGCCCTAGGTGGTCCTACCCATGGCATGACATTACTCCCCCAATGGAGAATCGATTTGGCCCTCGAAAACAAGAGTGGTGATACACTAATGTTTTTCACAGTGACATCCTTCATAGATCCAGCTATTTGCTCAACCAAAACACGGTTCATTAGGAGGTTCAATGCAACCAAGAGTAACATCTTGAATTTCCACATTGTTGTGCATTTGCAACCATCTTGTGTTACCGGTTCAATTACAACATAGTGTATAGACTCCATTTATAACTCACTTGAGTATGCTAAAGGAGTTATCACAACTAAGATGTACCCAAAAGAGTACCTCTTTTCACTTTCCATGAAAGTGACTTGCTTTCTGTGCTCGAATCCTTGGAACCGTCTTATGTTTCTTTGGTGACGTTTTAGGCACCCAGATCTGATTTGGTTTATCCACAAGTTGTGCTTTTTGTACCCAAATTTGCCTGACTCCTTGCATGCTACTTGTAGCATTTGTTTGGCGAGGAGATGGAGAAGATTAGCTTCGTGGATTGGTCTTTTAATTGCATCTTTTCCATTCCTCCTTGCTTGGGGAAATTGGAACAATGAGCTACCCTCCCTTAGGTGATAGCTTTAGCTTATTCGTATCCCAATCTAGCACTGCTTTGTATGTACGCATCCAAGGGATGCCAAGAATCATCAACTCATTCATGTGTTCATCTAGCAAGCATACAAACTGATGCGGACATGAACATACATGTACTACCACATTCAAGTTGACTACTCCCAATCTTGGAGTTGGATTCTTATTGCATCCTTTGATTGTTTTTATTCCTGTGGCGGTCAATGCTTGACTTGTTGCCTTCCTCTATGTAGAATAACTGACTACATTCACTCTAGCTCCTGTGTCTATCAAAGCATTAGTGCTATGATTGTTGATTTGTAATTTGATGTGCAAATCCATTCCATCTAACCAGCCCTCATCATCTGTTGAAACTACGTCTTAAGGTAATTACCATTGTCGATCATCTAGTTCCAAAGTGTTGATGGGAATCGATATCTGTTGATTCTTAAGAGCAGTTTTACACTTGAGTACCCGAAGTCTAGCTTTTTCTTGGGCTTCATAAGTAACCTGTTGTCGCTAGATCTTCCTTTGTTTGGCTACATGCATTCTCTCTAGCAATTCATTGGTTAGTGAAATTGTATTTCTTTAAACAACATCCACTAATCCAATTAGCCATTGGTTCACCATCTAGGGTGGACAATTTTACTGCTCCACTTGGAGATACATCTTCAATGATAAATGGTCCATTTTTCTTTTTCTTAAACTTGGGAATGTGTTGTTTAAGGGAAGAGACTAGAACTAAGTCCCCTTTCTTGAAAAATTTTGTGATTAAGTGGGAATCAAAAAATTGGTTTTGTTTCCGCTTTTGTGCATAGATATGAGCTACAGCAATTAGCCTTTGATCGTCTAGCTTTTCCAAATCTTCAAGTCTTTCTGACAATTCATGTTTAGTCCACTCAAGAGTCTGTGCTACCCTTAATGTCGGCAATAGAAATTCTATTGGCAGTATGGCATCAAGACCATAAACAAGGCTAAAGGGTATAGCATTCATAACTGTTTTGAATGAAACTCAATAAGCCCATAGAGCAGCATGGAGATTCATTTCCCAGTCTGTCCGTCCTGAACTAACCACTTTGGTCAATACTGAGCTAAGAATTTTATTTGTATGCTTAGCTTGTTCGTTTGCTTGTGGGTGATAAGCTCATTAACACTAGGTTGGTAATGGGACACTTTTATGTCTTGGGACACGTTTATGTCCTATTAAGTGACCATTTTCCTTGAATTATGTCAAGAGTTTCAAAATGGATTTTGAGGTGCTATCTGTCTACAAAGTTGTCTCATGAGCTGAAAAAAACTCGACATTTTTTGGAATATCAATTCCATCTTTAACCTTGTCCTTGCACAATGTTTCACAACCTAAACAGTGTGAAAAAATGGGTCCTGTTTTTGGTTTTTTTCAACTTTTTGAAACTATACCACTCTAGAATTCATGTTTGTGAGGTCTATAATGCTAGAGAACTATCTTTAGTAGTCCTCAACATGTCTTAATGCTTCTAGGGAGAAATAAATGTTAAAGTTGTGAGTTATGACCAAATTACAAAAATTGTCAAATCCTATTTTTTAGCCAATTTTATCTCTTCTATGATTTTTTTGGTGGCTTTCATGATATCGAGATGTAGTATTGATTTTCTATGTCGCATATTGTAACATAAAGCTAATATTCCTTGAGTTTTGGGGCACCTAATACCCTAAAGTTTCATAGTAGACAACGATGGTTGATTTTTTCAATTATAGAAGAAAACGAAACATTCTAGTATATCAAGTATAGCTTTTTTAATATTGTTAGTTTCTTGTGACAACTACATGCATTTTGTAGGTAGTAACCATATCTAGTCATAAGGATCAAATTTGGCTAGATATTGAATAGTTTCTATGGGATTCTACAACTCATAATGTTGAACCCAGTTTTTTCATGTTTATTGTATTTAGCACTTCATCTTTGTTCCCAAGATTCCCCTTGGTAAGAGATGTATTATTCTTTTGACATGCTCCATGGATCCTTATGAACCTAAAGGACAATAGTGTTAAGTATGGAGCCTGATTTACCCTTGTAATTTTCTGTGGTAAAAGCGCACATTTGTAAGGTCCCCATTATGAGGAGAAGCCATCATGCGTGAAAGAAAATCACTCACTGGAAACCAAAAATTTTACGGACAAGAATCGTCGGAATATTATGGACGGACGGCGGCCGGAAAGTGATCGGAAAACAACTAGTCGGTTGGCCGGTGGCCGGTAGTCAATGGCCGATGGCCGGTGGTCGGAAGTCAATGGCCGGTGGCCGGTGGCCGAATTCAAAAGCGGACTTGTCTTCTCAAGGGCGGCCACACATGGGCAGATTGGAGGGTCCGATTTGGACTTATTCGCACAAGGGCGGCTACACATGGCTGTCTCTCATAAGAGAGGGCAACCCTTTTGGCCTATAAAAGGAGGCCATTTCTACACATATTTCATAGTGTGAAGTTGATGCAACAAGGTGAGTGTGAGGTGGTGAGAGTGAAGCAAGGTGGGAGCTCCATTAAGGGTATAATCCCTTTGTAAACTACTTTTTGTTTTGAAGTACTAAAGCCATTGAGTGGCTGCTTTCCCGTGGACGTAGCCCACATTGGGTGAACCACGTATATCGTGTGTACTCTCTCTCTCTCTCTCTACTCTATAATCTCGTGTATGTAAATTTGTCTCTCTCCATTAAGTAATCTACTCAATTATCTATTTAGCTACGTCTTATTTCCTAACAAATAGGGAACTAAGAAAACATGCATATATTATTTGTATTGAGCGTGGCTATAGAAACTTTGATGATAGGTTTGCAGAATGATAAAAATTCAACTTTTTTGTACCTATTTCTTTTGGCAAAACAAAAAATAGTGAGTGAGAAGCAATCATATGTTCTGATCACCAACCCATTGAAGTTAACTAGGGAATTTATCTCAAGTCCTACAAAAATCCCTAATCTTATTTTTAAGCAACAAAACGTAAGCAATGACTGTTTTGATGAAATTGTACTGGTCCATCAACTTTGGACGCTTGGTGTGACCAAAAGATGAGAAATTTTATAAGTTTCTTATTTTTTCCATGTGTAGTAGGCCTTGAACTATAACCTAGGATTTTACAAAATGAGTGGATCTACTATGGTTTTAGAGGTTTTTTTCAAAACCCTTAAAGGACACTTTTATGTCCTGTTAGGTTACCAACCTAGTGTTAAGCAAATACTCTATTACCTCGTTGAGGAAATGAGTTCCCTGATCATTGACAATCTCTATTGGTAGTCCATACCTTGTGAATTCATACTCATATAAGAATGCAGCAGTGGTTCTGGCATCGTTCTTTTGAGTCTCTTTAGCCTCAACCCACTTGGTCAAATAGTCCATAGCTACAATGATATATTGAGCTTGGGTTCTGTAAGCAGGTGGCTGTATCGGTCCAACAAGATTTATACCCCATTTTGCCAAGGCTCTAGCCACCATCATTGGTCTTTAGGCATGTTGTCTACTCGTGTTGGCATGTTTTATCGTTTGACAAGCATCACACCTTTGAACATATTCTTTGGCATCTGCAAAAAGTGTTGTCCACCATATGCCTGCCATCAAGATTTCTCTTGCGGTGGTCTCACTAGAAAAGTGACCTCTAGCTAATCCAGCATGTGCTTGTTCTATAATCGGAATATACTAGTTTCCATTTGCACAAGGACATAAATGTTGATCTTTACCTCTTCGATACAATTCGTTCCCAATAAGAGCATAGTCTCTTGCTTCTATTTCAATTTCTCTTTGACGGTGTTTACTCATATCCTCAGGAAATGTTCGGCTCGATAAGCAAGTAACCAAATAATTACTCCACTTAGGAACAGGTAACATTTGAAACAATGTTACATGAGGAATGGGTGGTTGTTTTTGACACTGAGGGCAATTTTTTACAAAAGATCTAACATCTCTCCTCATAGTCGGCCAAAATAGTCCAAGTCTTAAGATTCGTTGCATAGTTTGATCTTTCGCAAAGTGAAGTCCTACTATGGTAGCTTGTGCTTGGCTTAGGTATTGTTCCTTTTCTTTAGGGTTAATGCATAAAAGCCATATCCCGTCTTGATTTCTTTTATATAGCCTTCCAACTAGTAGTTGATACATAGCTAATTGCTTGATTAAATCAATTGTGATAGGAAGTGGTATTTGTGAATCCACTTGAGCTATTGTCATCCATGATACAATGTTTTCCTACCATCTAGGTATCATTTCCACGGAGAACAAATAGGCATATGGTAGATCATCGTCTACCCCTTTAGGTGATTCCCGTGAAATGATCCTTGACAAATGAACTGCTCGTTGATGTGTAGTGACTTTTTTTACAACCACAGTGAAATCAAATTCTAGAAGAATGATGAACCATCTCACTATTCTCCCTGTGTTTCATGGTTTGTTGACCAAATATAACAAGGCTTGGTGGTCCACAAAGAACACAAACTTGTTGGCTAATAGGTAATGTCTATACTTTTTAACAGCGTAGATCATTCCTAGTCCTTCCCTTTCATTGGTGGTGTAATTATTTTCTGCCATGTTCAATTGTCGGCTAGTATAAGAAATAGGAAAGTCGATTTTCCCATCTCCTGGTTGGTGGGCTAGTATACAACCAATAGCAAAGTTTGAAGCATCTACATGTACGTGGAATACCTTATCCCAATCGGGTGCTTTCAATATTAGAGCTGATGTGAGAGCTTTCTTAAGCTTCATGAAGGATTCTTCACATGCCTCGGTCCATTCAAAGTGTGTAATCAAGCTATACATGGGTTTTGCAATTATAGCGTACATGTAGATGAACCGTCAGTAATATCCACAATGTCCCATGAAGGCTTGTACCCCCTTGACTGTTGTTGGTCTAGGAAATTCAGCAATGACATGAATCTTCTCAATATAGGTAGCTATGCCATTTTTAGACACTATACGTCGAAGAATTTTCCCTTGTCTTCCCATGAATTTGCACTTTTCAGGGTTTAAGCAAATTCAGTAAATTCTACATTTCTCGAATACCTTTTTGAGGTGTTCAAAATGATCAGCCCCGATTGACGAATATACACATAGATCATCCATGTATACTTCTAAGAATTTTCGAAGATACTCTTTGAAAGCATGGATCATCAATCGCTCAAAATTTGGCTGGAGCATTAGTTAACCCAAATGGCATAACCCGATAGGCAAATATATCCCATTCTATTGCAAAAGCAGTTTTATGCTGATCTTTTGGGTCAACCAAAAGTTGATTGTATCTCGAAAATCCATCTATTGTTTTCCTGCCACTCATTCTAAAACATGCTCAGTTATCGGAAGAGGAAAGTTGTCTCTAATGGAGCTGCATTCACTTCTTTAAATTTAACACACACTCGTAATTTCTCATTTTTTTTAGGTACTACCACAATTGGAGACACCCAATCTGTGTGTTCAATTTCGTAAATGAATTCGGCTTCCTTCAGTTTTTCAATCTCTTCTTTGATCTTTCTGGTAAATGTTTCGTTATAAGTGTATGGTCTCTGCCTACTTGGTTTCGCATCATCTCTATGGGTATAGTATGTTGACAGATTTCTGGATCAACACCCTTGAGATCCTTGTAATACCAAGCAAAGATATCCCAGTATTCCTTTAACAAGCTCAACAAAATATTTTCTTCTTCTTCTGTCAGGTCATTTGAAATGTAAGCCGGTCTAGGCTCTTCTGTTGGTTCAACCAAGTCTACCCTTTTAGCGTTTTCAGGTCCTTCATAAGACTCGCCTTGTTTGCGTAGTTCCCTAACAGGTTGTTTGATTATGATTTTCCGATCTTGGAGAGTATATTTTTTGTAATGGGATGGAACATGCATTACATCCTTACCATCCTCTTCCATGGTTTCCATTTCGGTGGTGTATATCTCCTTTAGAGCTTTTTTCAACTCTTGATATTTCTTTTTTTGCTCGACACAATCATTAGCATCTATCTGCATCAGGAATTGTGTTTTACTAGAGACTGATGGCATAGGTCGTGCTTTCACGATATTGGTGTCTCTCTATCTTCTATACCATTTTTTTTTCTTGATTTCTGGTTTGGAAAGACAAAAAACTTTTCCTCCCCTCCCTTTAAGAGTAAGTGAGCTCTCGTATGCTCTTTTTCTGATCCCGAATCTTCTGAGGTAGATGAGTGTTCATCCAACTCATCAGTTGCATCGTAATAGATGTCACAAAAGACTTATTGAGCTTTCATCAAGTCCTTTGTTTCCTCATCTTTGTTTTCAATGTTAAGGACTGACATCATTTGTATGGGAATTATGTCATAGCCATCCTCATTGCAAAATTGAGTAGGCATAGACGTATTCACACATACATCCATTGTTGCTAAAATTTGAGTCCACTCGAATGGTTCGAATAAATGTTTTGGAAAGGGTTTGTAGGCTTCGTCTGTACAATCCCTTTCTAGGATACATTCCTCTCATCTTAAGCTTCTATTTTCTGAAGCTCCACACATCCAAATAGGAGTGTCTTTGTTTAACCAAGATGGGAGTTTAGTTTTAGCTGAAGAGATTGAATCAAACTCTTGGATGGGTGTTTTCACTTGTCATCTCTATAGGTGTGATCTTTTAGATTGACTCTTGTTATAGATCCCACTTGCTTCAAGTACAGATAGTCATTTCCCAGAACACGGTTCCATAGGAGGTTCAATGAAACCAAGAGGAACATCTTGGTTTTCCACATTGTTGTCCATTTGCAACCATCTAGTGTGTAGACTCCATTTAGAACGCACATGAGCATGCTAAAGGAGTTATCATGACAAAGATGTATCGGAAAGAGTGCCGCTTTTTACTTTCTGTGAAAGTAACTTGCTGACCTAAATCATGAGCCAAGTGTAAGTCCTTGACTTGTTCTCAATTTCCATCAGTAAACAACCCCACCCTAACGAGTTTCAAGGTTGAGACCCTGACTTATACATGAAGGGACTACCGAGTCGCAACATGCATTAACTGATAGTAAGTAAACTCCAAGAAGAGCAATAAATGCTTATTAATTGGATTGCTTGGTGCTAATGTATGCACTTTGCATATCCTTTAGCCCAAGATTACACTTTGTAATCTGCCTATCCCCTTGGATACTGACAGTACGGAGGTGTGTTTCCCCCATGGTTTACAGACGAGCCGTAAACGGGGATTTATAATATCGTATAACATTGTCGAGGAATCAACAATGTTCGGAATAACCATCGTGGTGAGCTTGAAAAAATCCACAAACACCCAAACCGAGCCATGACCTCTATTGGTGATTAGTAGACCCCAAAAGTAATCTCATAGAGATACTGCACATAGAGTGTAAAATGCTTCATAAGCAACAACTTGAGGAATATGCATGCCGTTCCAAATCATCCTTTGCTAAACACTAGGGCCCATAACACGTAGTGTGCATGCATTTAGCAAAAAAAAATCCGAACTTGTATATCCATGGTGATCCTTGCCAATACTTATGGCAAATGTGATGCACCTAGCACACATTAAAAACGAATGTAAATAGGTCTGAAAAGAAACTAAATACTTTCAGTTGCAATCTTGTGCCAGCCTTGCTGAAACGTCTGAACAATAATAGAAGGTGAAACATTGATCACTTCTAGGTACAAACAATGAAACTTTTTCATTAACAACTTAGAGCCTTGCTATATGTATAAACAACCATCTGTAATGTTGTTTAGTGATACTTGTTCGTGAACAAGTCATTCTAAGTATCCGACAATTTTTGGCCACTAATATTGCTCCTGATAAGTCGTGCTGAAAATGGTCTAGAAAACAGATTTGACCAGCACCACCTAGTTGGACTTTGTCGTGACACATAATTGAAATAATGGTGCCAGTGTCAGTCCAGAGACTCATATTCTCCATATGTGGAGTATGTCTCATGTGCGGATGTATAAAAAAGAACATCTGTCAAGTACAAGATGTACTTGTGTGTGGAGGTAACTCTAAACACTCTGTGACAAGAGTGAGAGGGACCCTCATTCATTGCTCCACACTGGCTAAACCGAACTCCTTGAGTTCCGAGACCATGTTGTATCCCATGTGACAACATGTGCCAAATTGAACCCTACAAGTAGCTAGGCTCGTAATAGCATAAGGCAGAAAGATAGATTGGACATGTGGTCCAAAATACTTTGTGCCGACATGCCCTTGGCATGTCTCTGTAACATTCAAGCGTACTTATATGTCTTGAAAAACCAAGCAAAGCATACTAAAAATGGAATAACACCAAATCAATAGATGCGTACCTGGAGATTTGAACGTAATGTTCACTTACCCGTATTCAAATGGAGAGGAGTACGTCCCCTACGTGAAAACAAACAGCATTGCAGTGGGAACCCTGGGTGTTGCCTTTGCAATCCAAGTCCTTGGATTAGAATCTACGCAGTCAAACCCCTTGGTAAGACTCTTTGTAGAAACTGCTCAACTAGCAGATAACGATAACCAACATAGTCAACCGTGTACAGAATGATTGGAATCAACTTGAAAAGTGTGTTCTTCTGCTACCGCGTGGTAGATTGTGGACTTCTTTCCTTGAAAGTATAACTGGGAGAGATCAATTGTGATCCTCAATGCATATCAAATTGTGATCCTTAATGCCTATGGGGTGATGTAGCAATCACCCGCCGGGTCTTACCCCAAAACAGTATGTCCATAGACACTCTATAGTGCTATAGAGAGAGCAAGAGACCCACACAAGTGAACTGCCAAGCTCTTATGGACAGTCATGCTCTCACAACTGATTTCGTCATCTATACTTTCTTGTAGAGATCAGCTGCTATGAGTTGAAGATTATCCAAAACTCAACTTGAGTGTCGCACTGAAAAATGTGTAGTGCAAAAATGACACCCTAAACATCCGTAATGACAAGACTCTTGCTTGTCCATTAATGTCGATGTGTGCTCCACTGGGTAGAGTTGTTTGATCTTGAGAAGAATCATCCAAGAAATACCAACAATTGGGTCTTACCCTAGATTGAACAATGGCTCTTAGCCAGCGTGTGTGGCTCATAACTCTCATATCAATTAGTGTTCAATCGTCAAACCGATGAAGACTAATGTGGATGGCATTTTGCCCAATGTCTAGCTGAGAGTTAGAGCACCTTGGCTCAGGAGGACTCAGCAGTGAAACATGTAGCAAAATTTTCTTAGAAAAGGTGCATTATTCTTCCAGAGAGAGAGATAGAGAGTATACTAGGCTGAGGAACTTTTCGTAAATTACGACCTTGTATGTACTGCGCCCATGCTTGTATGCATCTTATGCGTAGCGTGCAGCTTATCCTTTAAGCCTGCAACAATCTGACTGGATAATGCTTGCATCGAGAGAGGTAACACAAGTCACATCGTGCCTCACCTATCGTATAAGGGATCGTGACTGTACAAAAATGACTTAACAATGGCTCGTTGCCTGTGAATGAAGTCGTAATTCTGAGATTTGGATTCCTTGTAGTGTTGTTGTGTGTTGACAGCAACCAGAAAGCATGAGAATCCAGAAGTTTCCTTGTCCTTGACAGAGTGTCTGGTGTTATAGCAGAAGCGTAATTTATGAGGCAGTGGAGTTGAGTCCACTTAACCAACATGCCTTGCATGCGAAATTGTAAGCCCTTGGCTACTATGATGGCCTCAAGCGTGAGAGCCAAAGCCGTAAGTAAGGTCACGTCGCTCACTACCATCAGCCACCTCTGCTCTTTGCGTCTGTCGCCCTCCGCCACTTTCGATTCCCTCACTCAGCCCCAACCCCACACACGCACGTTGATGAACCTCCTGCAACCTAGCAAGCTGGCTAACTCTACGTCTGCGAGATTGCCTCTACACCTGCTACCGTTCAAAGCTCTCATGAGAGCGACAGAGAGGGCTCATGAAAACCCTTGACAATCAAGGGCTTACACAGATCTACACCAAGGCAGCAGCCCCTCGTCCCCCAGCATACGCTCGACCTGCATGCACACACACACACATAGGCCTCTTCACCCCTGCACTCGCTCCCTCTGTTACATTCGATGTTGCGAGAGAGAGAGAGAGAGAGAGAGAGAGAGAGAGAGAGAGAGAGAGAGACCCTCCATTAGCCGCCCACCCCCTCGCTACCCCTCACGACAAGCTCCCGAGGAGTCCATTATGTAAAAATTGCATATAGCGTGTGCGAACAAGAGTTCAGACATATTCGTCCGCAAAGGGCTATGTAGTTCTGAAATGTATGTCCGATGTGCTTGAGGTTATTGTTTATTTCTTCATGGCTTAATCTATACTATTATAAAAAGGGGAGAGATTTCGGCCCTCCCTTGCCATGTGTCTCTCCCACCTTAGTCCGGCTAGTGCGCTCTGAATCGAGCGTGACGGGGCAATACTAGTAACTCATAATTGTGAGAATGGCCAAAAAAAAAAAAAGTAAGAGGGTTTTAATTGTATTAAGGTTGCTCAGCAACTTTAGAAAGCTCTTGAAAGTGCCCGCCTTGAAACAAGTGCTTGCTTGACGGCAAGCCAAGTGGCAAGGAAAAACAAGACAACGTGGAGGCACACAATGCTGAAACCGTGGGAGCAATCACCGGCAGACCGAAACACCATCCTATCTTCTGCTTTCGTTTATAAGCAAGGAGATGCCATGGCACCCTCTGTCATGAGTGCTTGTCTCTACTTTCTGTGTATATAGTGGTGATCACCAATAAGCTTCAATCGCACACGCGCGTGAGCGCGCACGCGCACGCACACACACACAACTTATCTGCAGGCATTCCCCATGGCTCAACTTCACTATGATGACATGGAAGCCCGCCGACAACTTGCTGATGTTGATCATGATGATCGCATTCATATTCAGGGAGAAGGCTATGGTGTCATGCAGTCTGATGATCAAAAGAGGAGCTCCAATTCGCCTCCTCCCCGAAGCAGCGAGGCGCCGCTGGAGGTCCATCACCAACGCCATAATCCATTTTCTGGTTCAGATTCAAGTTCTCCACTAGCTGTGCCCTCCAGTTACGGAACTCGGCCAGTCACAAGTGGCTGTGGAAAGCAAGATTTAAAGCCAGCAGAAGCAGCAAAAGCTCTTCCGGGAGCTGGTGCCCATCAAAGCTCCATCGACCAAAGTGGCATTTCGGAGGAGTCCATGGCTAAGGAGCTTCAAAATCACTCTGCTGCAGGGAGAGGTATTATTGATGTGCACAATTTGAAGGATAACTATATTGATTTGTCTGAGGAGAACATCAAGGCACCTGAACTAGGTGAAGATAATCTCACTACTGCAGCCACTAATGATGAAGAGACTGCCGAATTAACCTCTCAAATCAAGTCTCCTGTTGATGAGCCTAAGCAGGAGCAAGCCTCTCAGATTGATCCTCCCATCGTCAATTATTCGGAGCAAGAGCAAGCTGCTCAGCCGGGCCCCATGTCCGAACATTCTAAGCCATTACCCCAAAGTGATGCTACGGAACCAGAGCAGCAAAGAGAAGCGCAGTCTGATGATGATTTAAAACAAGAGCATAGACAGCCATGCCCTGATCGCATTCATATTCAGGGAGAAGGCTATGGTGTCATGCAGTCTGATGATCAAAAGAGGAGCTCCAATTCGCCTCCTCCCCGAAGCAGCGAGGCGCCGCTGGAGGTCCACCAACACCATAATCCATTTTCTGGTTCAGATTCAAGTTCTCCACTAGTTGTGCCCTCCAGTTACGGAACTCGGCCAGTCACAAGTGGCTATGGAAACCTTGATTTAAAGCCAGAAGAAGCAGCAAAAGCTCTTCCGGGAGCTGGTGCCCATGAAAGCTCCATCGACCAAAGTGGGCGCATTTCGGAGGAGTCCATGGCTAAGGAGCTTCAAGCTCACTCTGCTGCAGGGAGAGGTATTATTGATGTGCACAATTTGAAGGATAACTATATTGATTTGTCTGAGGAGAACATCAAGGCACCTGAGCTAGGTGGTGATAATCTCACTTCTGCAGCTACTAATCATGAAGAGACTGCCCAATTAACCTCTCAAATCAAGTCTCCTGTTGATGAGCCTAAGCAAGAGCAAGCCTCTCAGATTGATTCTCCCATCGTCACTTATTCGGAGCAAGAGCAAGCTGCGCAGCCGGACCCCGTGTCCGAACATTCTAAGCCATTACCCCAAAGTGATGCTGCGGAACAAGAGCAGCAAAGAGAAGTGCAGCCTGATGAAGATTTAAAACAAGAGCATAGACAGCCATGCCCTGATGGTGATGATTCACATGTATGTCAAGCCTTTGAAGGCAAATATGGCAGAGAGAAACTCAATGTAGAGGGTTTCAATACCTACTCCGGTGAGCCGGAGAATGCGGTCTATGATGCAGCAGATGTGAGGAGTGGTGAGCCTGAGAGTGAAGTAGGTGTGCGGGACAGGCAAGAAATTTTGGGCATTGGCAAACAGGAGGATGAGGCATCCGTGAAGGATGAAAAGGACCACCTGCAAGATGGAAAGACGCCTAAGAATCTGGTCGAGGATGCATCGTATGTGATGGGTGGTCGACCTGAGAGCGGAATAGTCGTTAAGGAGGATGATGGGAGAGAGATGCAAGAAGTTGAGCAGGAGAAGTCACTTCCTACAAAAAATGCAGATATGCACGACATGGGAGAAGATGCCGATGTGAACCAGGTTAGCAAACCTCTTCCAAAGGCAGAAGATGAAGATGTGCATGAGTTGCAAGGAGGAGGAGCTGATGTTGCTCTGCAAACTGAGGATAAGACCTCCATTGCTGATATCCTGAGTGATGATCAATCAGGAATGCGACAACTTCGTAACCCTGACCAGCCTCTGGATATTGATGAAGGTGTGGATGTGGAGGACATAACGCAAGATAAGCGGGAATCGCCCAATGAGGTTGGTATGGAGGATCAAAGGAAGGAATCAGGGAAGAGTGAGGAAGGGGCTGATGTTGCTCTGCAAACTGACGATAAGACCTCCATTGCTGATATCAAGAGTGATGATCAATCAGGAATGCGACAAGTTCGTAACCCTGACCAGCCTCTGGATATCGATGAAGGTGTGGATGTGGAGGACACAACGCAAGATAAGCGGGAATCGCTTAATGAGGTTGGTATGGAGGATCAAAGGAAGGAGTCAGGGAAGAGTGAGGAAGGGGCTGATGTTGCTCTGCAAACCGAGGATAAGACCTCCATTGCTGATATCAAGAGTGATGATGAATCAGGAATGCGACAAGTTCGTAATCCTGACCAGCCTCTGGATATTGATGAAGGTGTGGATGTGGAGGACACAACGCAAGATAAGCGGGAATCGCCCAATGAGGTTGGAATGGAGGATCAAAGGAAGGAGTCAGGGAAGAGTGAGGAAGGGGCTGATGTTGCTCTGCAAACCGAGGATAAGACCTCTATTGCTGATATCAAGAGTGATGATCAATCAGGAATGCGACAAGTTCGTTATCCTGACCAGCCTCTGGATATTGATGAAGGTGTGGATGTGGAGGACACAACGCAAGATAAGCGGGAATTGCCCAATGAGGTTGGTATGGAGGATCAAAGGAAGGAGTCCGGGAAGAGGGAGGAAGGGGCTGATGTTTCTCTGCAAACTGAGGATAAGACTTCTATTGCGGATATCCTGAGTGATGATCAATCAGGACTGCGACAAGTTCCTACTCCTGACCAGCCTCTGAATATTGATGAAGGTGTGGATGTGGAGGAGAAGACGCAAGATAAGCGGGATTCGTTCAATGAGGTTGGTATGGAGGATCAAAAGAAGGAATCAGGGAAGAGCAGAGGCATTGCCTTCCTTGATGAGGAGCAAAAGGATATGGCTAAAGGAGGTGAGCGATTTGTGTTGAATTCACTAGTTGTTGATTATAACGCAGAGAGCTTACCAGTGGAACAAGAAGCAGAATTGAGAGTCGATTCCAGCCAAGACACTAGGGATCCTAGCCCCAGTGCTGAGAATGCAACAGTAGAATCCCTCTCCCCCTACACAGAGTTCGATCACACTGATGAATATGTGAAGGCAGGGTATGGTTCAGAAGGGTTTGTGCCGCAGAAGAATGAGGAAGTGGATAGGAAATTGAGGGAGCCAGTGGATCAAGAGGAGGACAGGAGGCAGACGCAGGAGCATCCTTTGGACAAGTCATTGCAACTAGATGCTCAAGGCTCGACCGATGAATATGCTCTGGATATGGGTGCGAATGCACCTGCTACACACAGGCCCGGAATTTCTGACATTGGCAAATTTGATGGGGGGAAGGTGAGTGAATATGATGATAATGTGCCTGTAAAAGCAAGCATCGAAGGGCATGAGTCGAGGCCGCCGACGCTGCCGCACCCGCAACCAGATGATCTTACAGGATATCTCAAGGGCAAAAGCAATAACGACATTAAGGACCTTGATACGAAGGAGCCGGAGCCGGCTGATCATCATGAGGGGCAGCACCCTGAAGGTGCTCCACATAAGAAGGGCGTTTTTGAAAAAATTAAGGAGAAGCTTACGCCCCACGCGCACAACGGTTCTACCTGAATTCCTTCAATGCAGTACTCAGTAATGGTGTGCTTGAATGATGCTTAATTTTTCCCTGCGGTATTTCATGATGTACAGATGTACAGATGTTGTAGTACTCAATTTTGGTGAGCTTGAATGATGCTTAATTTTCCCCTGCGGTATTACTGCATGATGTACAGATGTTGATTCAGTATAATAAGAAGAGTTAAAGTCTTTGTATATAATACTTGGTTTGCACTAACCTCATGGACATGTATTATCACCTTGTCTCTCTGTTCCTCCTCCCCATCATCTTCATCTTCTCTTCTTGATCACAAGTTCATGTCTTATCCAATTCCAAAATGTGGTCATCAAAATGTTTGCTTGTATTTTGGCCTGCCCAAATTTGACATGGTTATAATGGTGACTCCGACCATTTTGGCTCAACTAAACTAGCAAATATAATTTATATTTTGTTAGTGAGTAGCTTGTATCTTTGGATCAGCAAACCTCGTGATCTTATGGCTTGTTTCTTCAATTCTGTTTACAATTTTAGTACAGAATTGTAGGTCCTCTTAAAGACTTCACTTATAGATATGTTTTACATGTTATGGCAAATGCAATCCCCCCTCCCCTCCCCTCTCCCTCTCAACTGGGGGAGGGGCATTATTGAGAACCCTCTTCTATAACGTGCATTCACAACATATTAAAATAACTTTTTTTTATATAACGACTTTTTTTAAAATTTAAAATAAAATATAAAACGTTCTTTAGTTAATGTGTGTCAATTAGCTTAAAATGTTAAATCTTTCTCGTTGAACTTGGTACATTAACATGATTGCATAGTGCACCCCTTGAACTTCACTACCCCTTTCCACTTAGCGATCTCCTTTCATTTAGAAATGCAAATAGGCCTTCTCGTGCGTGAAAGCATGTACAATTACAAAGGCTACTATAAATGGCCTCGCACTGGAGCATGCAGGGGAAAGTGAAAAAGATCGAATCAAACTGCACGTTTGTCTCTTGGGTTAAGCTTGGGGCAGGTATGCGACGTCGACACACTTTTGGGAAAAGGTGGCCGTGGAGGTGGAGAGCAAGCTCGGCTATGTAAACATGGCCAGTAACCTAGTGTGATAGGATTTTCGTGGGCGCGACATGTGATTGGTGCTACTAACGGGTGCGTGGCTGTCCTGCGAAATACTCGAAATAACACATAAACAGCATAAAACAGACTAATCAGCATACCTGGCACAATCACGTGGTCGCATGATCGCAAGATACACGAAGAGAGAGAGAGAGAGAGAGAGAGAGAGAGAGAGAGAGACCACGTGCAGCGCACCTCCTAGAGCGGAGTACTACGCCGGCGCGGTGAGAGAGAAGAGAGGCCGAGAGATGAGAAGAGCAACGCAGACACTGGGTGCAATCTCCCCCCGTGCAAGAGTGACCATTTCCCTCTTGCACATATTTGTTTTATAGATTTCTTGAATGGTCAAATTGGTTACAAACTGGCCGGCCGGTCATAAATGGCCAAAGCTCATAAAAGAACACTTGAACAATAAAATGTACAATGTATATATTTTCATTCGCATAGGCTTAGCGCGGTCCAGTCTTTTCCACCTGTGAGCTGCAATAAAATAGTAAAATATCAATTCCATAACATACCTCTCCGTTGGAAAGCAACTGTCCTCAGTTGCGAAGATAAAGAAATCTGCAAACAATACTTGTAAGAAACAGTGATTAGAAATCGGTGTCCAAAAAATAGCATATAGTAAAAATAATGAAACTGAACAACATTGCTTATGCCTGCCGTCATCCACATACTACCTATTCTAGTGTCCCATACCACTAGAATAAGCAGTATATGTCATATCCTGATGAATCAGAATATCATTGGTCACACTCATCATTAATCTCATAATGTCAAGTCTCATCACGTAAACACTGCCATAATAATCACCGGATACCAAATCCCAATCCAATTCCAATTCCACAACATACGTCCAAATCCAAATCACTTTCATTATGTACCCGGGTAACAAAATCATACCAGTTACAGTGGTGGCTAGCCACTGCAGCATGATTTTGTGATTGGTGTTGCCTCATCCGACGAGTCGACACCAATAAAGCGTGCTGCTTAAATCGACGAATCTGCACTAATGCTGCCTAAATCGGCGGATCTGCAGTGGATATTGTTTCAAAACCATAAATCTGAAGTTTATTAATGTGCTGCCTAAGTCGGCGAATCTGCACCCAGTTGAGTATCTACACATTGCCTAGATCGGCGAATGTGTGTGTTCGTGACCAATGGACTAGGCAATACATAAAAAGCAAAACAGTGAATACCTGTGTGACACCAAATTGGAGTTAGTTGAGTAGCAGAGTACTTACAATAATTTTTTTCTTTTTGGTTAACTAACTCAAAGCACCTTAGCTCACATGAGTAGCTGCATAGCTGATTGGCAAACCATCTCAATAAAATCTCCTTTCAATACAATCAAAAGCCATGACCTTAGTAGTGTTTGAGTATTCGGCTTAGAACACAATACAGATAAATGAAATAAGAAAAAAGGAATGACGTATTTGATGTATATACCAAGAGGGTATACCTTTTTTTTTTTGTGAAAATGTATATACCATTGTGTGTGTGGGGGGGGGGATAGGCAAAGGTACGAGAAAACTGCAACTGTCAAACTTAACCAAAGTATAGTTAACAAATTCAAAATGTGTTAATTTTTTGTTAAGAATTGGCCATGAAATAAAAGAAGGTGCCATCCTAATTAATGCTGGGTAATAAACAGTGACTTAACATCGAAAGTGGTACCAATGTACATAGAAAAACTCAAAACTATTACACATGGGAGGAGTATCTATATCAAAATTAGAAAGGATCATAGACACATGCAAACATATCCTTTGAAGGTAGGGGTGAGTTTAAAATCACCAGAATGAAAATATGAATCTTGTTAGTACGAAAAAACACATGATAATGAGAGTTATGAAAGTTAGTCATCACACACAAAATAATATGTCTCAATAGTAAGTGCTTGCAAGGTTGTGTTTATTAGTGCGTCCTTGAATGAATTCCTTGGATGCCCATGTCCTTCAAATGTAGACACAGTATAGTGGAAGGGCGAATTTCAAACAACTGGTTTTGTTTTAACAACACCAAAATGATACGAAATTTGAAGTACTGCAAAATAATTGATACCAAATAGATAGTTCCACCTCACTTTTAAAGAAAAATAGTTGGTTTGTTTATGTATTGTCCACCACACTACTACAAAATCTTTGCACTCATGAACTACTCAATGAAAAGAATCAATGACAATATGTTATCATTCAATGTGCATTGGTTATGTCGAGATTAAACAACAATAAAGAGAAAGAAAATTACAGTATGTAAAATAATCCCTACGAATAGAAACTTAAATTTCCTAGAGCCTAGATGTAATGGGGTAGCATTTGACCTTAAGTTGGACTTGGTAGTGTGTGTTTCGGTTATTCGGTTGTGGAGAATGTAGTTTGGGCACGTTTGCCATGCTTCTTTAGTATGAAAGTTCAATTGGAATAAACTGACAAGCCCTATGCACCCATTAGTTGTGCGAGAGATGCACTAATGTGCATGAGGTATTTGATAAGATTCTAACTCTCAATATTACTGACGAAATAGTGACTCGCTAGGCGTATGCATGGTAATATGGATAGCTATTACCAGAGTTTAGCTTGCAATACTACTTATGTAGAAAATGGATCGTGATACATTTGCATGACACATGGAGAGTTTGTGGTTTGTGGAGGATTACCAAAATAGCGGAGCCTGGAATGTGGTGAAGCTACAAAGATCATATCACATATGGGTGAAAACGTAAGTGTAATAACAAGATGCAAATAAAGGCGAACTCAATAAAATTAAGATCGACGAAAACTATCACAAGAGATCTAAAAGATCTATATTTATTTATTTATTTATTTTGGAAATCAAGCATTCCTTAGTGTTCCGAGCAGCAACTGTATCTAATCTTGCTAGGAAACGACAAGTGGACAAAGCATCGATAGCAGCATAAGACACTGCTAGGACTAGAAATTACAAGTACTAGTGACCATTGATGCTGCAACAATTCATAAGCATACACAGTTGAGCATGAGAACCAAACTCAACCATAGTCAATGAGGGAGAAATTAGAATTACAAGTATGAGACCAAACTGACACAATCCTCAATAATGTAATCCAATGCCTAGGTATTAAAAAAACAAAGAAGGGTGAACGATTGAGATTAAAAGGTTAAGAATGTCAGATGAAAATCATCGTTGTCGTCAATTCCCGTGAATGTCCGGCATTTGAGAAAGTATTGGAGTGGTCGTCGAAGAGCGTCCACAATGTCCGCTTCTACAAGTAGTCGAGGGCCGACCATTGTCGTATGGGCACTCGTTTAGTGAGAAACGCTCCTTAACGAGCACTCTATCACTAACCTCATCAGTGAGCAGGGGCGACATCTACATGTGAGGACTGAATTCCGAACAGCTAAGAATCTTTGTCCTGCTGGCGAAGTATAAAAAGGCACAAAAATTTTTCTTAAGGGTGAATCTGTTCAGGAAGATGAGCGACGTAGAATCCCGGATAAAACAGGCAAAGGATTTTTGTATGCTTCAAGAGAAGTATCCTCTATCAGGGTTTGAGGTTTGAGTCAAGAGATGGTGGTATACAACATGGAGTCGTAGTCGGACAGGAGTGTATCAGCTTTGTCTGCATCTCAAGGACAGCGCCAATAGTTCACAACTAGTTATCATGAAGGTCTGTGATTGAAGGAGTCAAACCCAAGTGTGTGCGTAACTGTCCTGCAATAACGAGGGGCAGAGAGAGAAAGCCCGAAAGAAACATGGCGGCACAGAAGGTTGCATTCTGTGGAGTGGGTTGGGAGCATGCATGGAGGGAGGAAGAGAGTGAAGGGTAAAGTCATATTGCGACTCGATGTAGTGGGTGGTGGTTGGCTCTAACTGAAGCGAAAAAAGGAGTGGTCTACGTTAAAAACAAACAGAAAGTTGGCAGCTCTCGGTCTGCATGAGAATTCCGCCATTGGGTGTGGCATCTAGTGGTTGAGGACGGCTGCATGGCAGGCAACGGATAGGGGGGATGTGTGTGCAGTTGTAAAAAAAAAGCGAGCCAAACTGCAGATGAAACTGGCCAACTATCGCTTCAGCATGGGGGCCAGAGAGAGAGAGAGAGCCGGGTGGCTACCGACTGGAGAGAGAGAGAGAGAGAGAGAGAGAGAGAGAGAGAGAGAGAGAGAGATTTGAGTGGGTGGGCACCCCACTGCAGTTGTGTCCCGGTGTCCTTGCGACGTTGGGCAGCGAGTTGCTGCTCCATATTTACAGACAGTCATCTGACGAGAGAGAGAGAAGTAGAGTTCTTCACCGCAGGAGAGAGAGAGAGAGAGAGAGAGAGAGAGAGAGAGAGAGAGAGAGAGAGAGAGAGAGAGAGAGAGAGAGAGAGAGAGAGAGAGAGAGAGAAACGCCTGCATGGGGTTGGGCTAGCGGCTGTAGCAAGAGAGAGTTTGGTGTGGGCGACAACTGAAAACAGAGGGAGAGAGAGAGATAGAGAGAGAGTGCAGTTCCGCCTACGCAACCAGAGGTGCAGGTTGAGCATGGTCTGCTAGGAAGAATTTTATTATTTATTTTTTTTGCATGCACGTCACTTGGGTGGGTGCAGATGAAGGCGACGGAGCCCTACTACTTGCTCGACGGTGTGCTCGATGGAAGTCTGTTGCTTGGCCTCTGCAACTTATGTCGTCCAAGCCTCCATCTGCTCCTAGTGCTGCTACCATGGTCGTGATGATTTAATCATTTATTTATTTTGAAAAATAATTCCACCAGCATGGGGTCGATTCCCATATTTACCATCTCCCAATAGGGCCTCCTACTACCCTAAGCACAAAATCTTGAGAGACTCCTTTCGCCATACGTCTTTGGACAACTTAAAATTATCAAAGATTTTTCTGGATCTCCGATTCCTTGTTAAACAAAATTGCACCTAAGCAAACGGTGCTAAAGTCTCTTTGCCTCTTACTTCTTTCCTCATGCGGTTAAACTCGCTCTACTGCTCTATCTACCCTTGCACGGTTAGTGGCGCAAGACTATATAAGTCAGCCTTATGCAATTAACCCACAATTAGATAGTCTATTACTATGCTATTTCCTTATGGTCGGGGCTCAACCCTTCTCTCTTAACAAAATAAAGAATAATACATAATCGACATCATTCACCAATGCATTGTTATGCTCTTTTTTTGTGTAAACACAAATCAGCAACTTGCACTTGTCATCTACAAAAACAAAGAAAATACTTATCATTGAAGTTTATTATTTCCATAGCGTTGGTTATTGCAAGGCCGAGAACTTATCACCCCGCTCTAATACCACTGCTACAAACGGGTGCGTGGCTGCCCTGCGAAATACTCGAAATAACACAATAAACAGCATAAAACAGACTAATCGGCATACCTGGCACAATCACGTGGTCGCATGATCGCAAGATACACGAACAGAGAGAGATAGAGAGAGCGAAAGAGAGAGAGCACGTGCAGCGCACCTCCTAGAGCGGAGTACTACGCCGGCGCGGTGAGAGAGAAGAGAGGAGAGATGAGAAGAGCAACGCAGACACTGGGTGCAATCTCCCCCCGTGCAAGAGTGACCATTTCCCACTTGCACGTATTTGTTTTATAGATTTCTTGAATGGTCAAATTGGTTACAAACTAACCGGCCGGTCATAAATGGCCAAAGCTCATAAAAGAGCACTTGAATAATAAAATGTACAATATATATATTTTCATTCGCATAGGCCTAGCGCGATCCAGTCTTTTCCACCTGTCAGCTGTAATAAAATAGTAAAATATCAATTCCATAACAATTGGTGGATTGCAAGAAAAAGCGCATCCGCCTGTCTGAATGTGACACCAACCTAAGTTATCAACATCAAAAAAAGAGGAGATAATATTTACAGCAACTCACAAAAGTTAGAAGAGAATCCTACCCTCTCATTTAATCCTTGAAGAAATCAAAGCTTTGAGGGCAAACCTTAAACAAGAAGAATCATTGGCATTGTAAGTTGTAACTATAGGGGATTCACCTCAAAATACGTAATTATAGCACCGAAGGTTCCTTGGAGGGTTTTTTTATATTTCAAAGAGTTACAAAATTACGTGTACTAGCAATGTTAAAAAAAGAAAGTTTTATATAAAAGCAAGAGGGTTATGAAAAAATGGTCTCTCTTTTAATTCATGGTGAAGTGTGTGAAGGGGTTTTTCTTTTTCCAAAACTCACAATTGTGAGTGAATTATATTAATCAACCCAAAAAATTACAATGTCTTGTCATGCTCGTGTTGAGCCATGACATCATCCAGGACCATAATTACATCGGCAGCGATCCCAACCAACTCGCCCCCTTATCTTTAACCAACTCGCTCTCTCATCTTTGATACAAAAGGTCCATTATCATGTTCTTTTGAGATCTTTTAATTACCGATAGCCAAGATTTTCCGCCATCCTAGGCATACCCTCTGCTGACATCAACGCACAAGTGTGTGAAGGGGTTTTATAAATACCACTTGAACACACATGCTATAGGCATTTTTGAAAGGTGGAGTGGGAGATGCTAAAGTGTTCTTACACAATAGTGGATTTGGAAGATAGAGAGACCAAACAAATGTTGAAGTTAAACTTCATAAAAAAAACACACAAGGGAGTGTGTCTCGTTGTTAAATGTTGATGGTTCCTCTATTTCCTTCCGGGAGGAGAATATCACATCTATCTAATCTCAATTTGAAACCATATTTGGGAGCCTTGAAGTCACCTTAGATGGTAAATTTGAGGCAAGTGAAGAGTTGTTCTCTTGTAGAGACTTAGAGATTGCTTCCCCAAACAAATATCTGGCCAATCATTCATTCTCATCCATAGAGATCGAGATAGCAATTGATATCCTCAAAACTGAGCTCAAAACTAGGTGAATCGCATGGCTTGGGTAGAATGCCAGATCTTTAGGAAAACCACCCCCGAGGGATTCATTACCATTCGCACCACCACCACCTAATTCATCATCGCCATTGACTATGAGAATTGTGAGAGGCTTTAGTAGCTATTGGTTCGTCTCGTCATTTTTTACAAAGCTTCAGTCTGAGTCGCCAATCTTCATCAGATAAGTATATATGTGTCCCCCTTCCCCATAGTTTCTAGAACAAGGGTGTGATGGCATGCCTGAAGAACGTTATGTTTGTGCTACTTGGCATCTCTATGGGCTTCAGTGTCACCCATAAGCAGAGATGGGATTGGATCTTGGAAAAGTTTAAACTTCACTTAGAGAACATTAATTTCTTCCTTATAGCCTTGATGTTGTACTTCCTTGCTTGTTGACCACCACCACATAAGAAATCAGATGAATTATTTAGGCTATGTAGAAAACTCCATGTGATCCTAAATCGAAAATGGAAAATATCACTTGATTTCAAATAATGGAATTTTAAGTTTAGGTTTACTTGAAGTCACGTCATTTCTCTAAAGATCTCTATACAATTGAGATATCAAGCTCAACAAATGGTATGCTTGGATGAATTTTTGCTTGCATCATTAGCGTGCGGTAGGACATATCATCTCTGATGATACTACCATTGGTGTTCACTAAGGTCTACCTACCAAGAGTGACGGCTTTGTTATCTTGCTAGCTCACCCACTAACGGTTTCACTTTGATTGTCGTAAATAGTTATTATTCTATGCAACACACCTTATTCTCATGGAAAGGAACACGCTGCTGTAAAATATCATTAGCACACCAAGAGGCTTTGCATACGAGCAAATTCTAGCAGCAAGTTGTAGGGATGCTAGCTGAAGTCGTTGCTCTCCCACAGATGTATAAGCCCTCCTTCATCCCTTCGCCCTCGGGTGGCCCCTCCCTCGCCCTTCAGTCCTTCACCCTAGCATGTGTAGGCCCCCCCCCCCCCCCCCCCCCCCCCCCTTCAAACCGCCTCCTCCTTATAGCCCGTTTTTGGCCCCTCCCCCCAAAAACTGCTTCCAAACATGCTTCCCTATTGACGTTCATAACTTCAGCTAGCACGGGCCAGAAGATTATGCAGGGAGGAGTTGCTCAGATTAAATTTAAAGGAGGGAGTTGATGGTATGGTGGAGGGTCCAAGAGGCTCAAAGTCACGCTCCTTATCATTAGAGGACGTCGTCGCCATAGCTTTACATGATGCACCACCAAGATCGTAGCAAAATCTCAAAACTTTGCTCACTTTGGCTACGCCATTCCAGCCTTTCTTTTTTTGCGGGGGGGGGGGGGGGGGGGGGGGGGGGGAGGAATTTTTATTGTAGAGGGCATGAGTAACAAATCTTTGCTAATCTGAGAGTTTGCACGTAGTGGAGAATGTCCTGGCATGCAATTCACAGGAAAAGTGGGAGATTTGGTGAGGTTGGTGTGGTTTTGCGAGTCCATATTTGAATGGCGTATGTAAAAAGTGATAGAAAGATAATCCATTTGAAATAAGTGTAGTTGATCGAAAGGCTCGGTGCGGCACATGTAACAAGGGAAAGGGAAGGTAGCTAAAAGAGCAGCGCAAGTGGGTGATGAGTCTCGTCAATTTAGTCTCGTCAATTTAGAAACAAAATAAAAGAACGTGACGACAATAATAAGAAAAAAAAATGCAATGCACTTGCCGTAGTGGTGTAGGGGTGTGGGCCTTGTGGTTGCATGGCCTACAAAAGAGATAGAGAGACGAACAGATAAAAGTGTGTGGTGTGTTTACTGGCATGCAACGACCTGTTGCCTGTTGACGAGGGAGAAAGAGAGAGAAGTTGAATTGGTTGGTAGCTGGTATATTCGACGAGGGAGAGATGGTTAGAGAGTGGGTTGATGGTGGTAAAGAAGCCAGATGGTGGGTGATGTCCACCTCATGCAAGAAAAAAAAAGAATGGCGGCGCTTATACTGAGTGGTGAACCTGCCACCACCAGTCGATGAGAAAGAGATCGGATGATTCTAGTAGTGAGATAGAGACAGAGAGAGAGAGAGAGAGAGAGAGAGAGAGAGAGAGAGAGAGAGATAAAGATTAGCCATGCATAGTGGCTCTTAGCACTGATCAGTCCAATATTTTGGTTGAGTTAAGTTCAACCACATGCGCCTTGCAGTTGTAGATTAACTGGTGAGTGTTGTTTGTGATATTTGCAAAGTGGCGACCTACACTGTCCAAGTGGAGTGCTGACGTCACATGCTAAGTTTGACCAACAAAAGTTTGACCAAGTGGAGTGCTGACGTCACATGCTAAGTTTGACCAACAAAAGGTGTTGCTGCTGATGTGGACGGCGACTGCGTACTGCAGTGTTGGTGAGGAGTGCCACATGCTCATGCTATGTATTGTTTTTGTTGTGTTGTTTTTGCAATTCATGCCATTGCTATTCGCCATGACCAGGAGCGACGAAATCAATCATAAATGCAGACAACGACTATCAAATTTTTTGTTGTAATTTTTTTCTTCCTTTCAACTTAAATGCATGCTAGAGTATTACTCCGCATATTGGTCCTACTCCATTTCTAAATACACAAGCTACTCTCATCCTCTTCGTTCTGCATGTCTAATATTCCCTCGTCCTCTTTGAGCTTGGAAGACGTATATAGGCGAATCAAAATCATTTTCTTTGAAGCTAAACTCACTGCTTTCCCCTTTCCTTATCTCCGTACGGGTGTTTCCTATGAAGAGCACACTCTTTTCTTTCTTGTAAAACTCCAGCTTCTTCTTCTTCATAAAACTACCCTTGTTATTCCTAAGATTTTAGTCATGCCCATATTTGAGATTATTCTAAGCCACGTAGATAACGTTTGATTATAGAATTTACAAGTTCTACACAATTCAAACACGATGAAAATTTTATGGGATTTATAATAATCTATGCATCTCAAAATACGTTAAAAAAGAATGAAGTTTAAGAGAGGCAAGACTTATCTTTGATCATGTTAATCTTAATAGTTATGATTGTTGCAACCCCAAGAGTGTAGCCAAAGCTCTGATACCACTGCTACAAACGAATGCACGCCGTCCCTGCAAAAGACCAAAAATAGCACAACATAGCTCATAAATGACAAACCCACATATCTGCTAATCGTACTTGCACATAAATCGAGCTATACGCAAGTGGAGAGAGATAGAGGCCGACAAAAAGTAGGAAGCCATGTGCAATTGCACCTCCTAGAGTAGAGGGCTACGTCGGCATGGCAAGAGAGAGAGAGAGAGAGAGAGAGAGAGAGAGAGAGAGAGAGAGAGAGAGAGAGAGAGAGAGAGAGAAGAGAGGACATGACAGAAGAAATACACAGACACTGGGTGCAATCTCCCCCCATGCAAGAGTGAGAATTTCCCCCTTGCACGTATTTATTTATGGATTCTTCAATGCTAAAAAATGAATACACATTGGCCGGACGGACATAAATGGCCATAGCTCATAAAGAGTACTTGAATAATAGTTTATACATAAATGTGATGTCTTCTACATAGCCCAAGGCTCGGTCAGCTTTTTCCACTTGGCAGTTGTAGGAAATAACAATATATCAATATTCATTACATGACCCTCCAGCTTTCGCCTTCTCTCGGAGGTGGGAAAGATCATTGATGTACAATGTCATTTCCTCAAGTAGCTGCCAGATCGATTAAGACTCCCAAAATGACAACCAAGGTCATCGCGATGAGCTCACTAGCCATCCGAGCAATCAAGGCCTACTTTCGACAATGGAGTCATGGTTTCAACCCAATTTTTAATTTTTCTGTCGAGGAAGCAGAATTTTCCATCTTAGTTTGTTACCCCAATCTGAGGAGAGAGTACTTGTCTACTACTACTATCCCATTTGGATTCCAAGATTTGGACCATTTGATGACACCCCGCATAGCATCTTCAATCCCTACCAATTCAATGGGTATACCTACAATACGAGGTTTAGTTCGAGACATCCACACTCTCCGAAAGGTATTCCTATTGCTTAGGGTAAGTAATAGATGGTTCTGCTAGAGCATGGAGTATTTGAGAATCTTGAACCATTTCTTCATATGCACACATGCGAGCCATCTTTATTGAATGTCAATATCAACATGTACTACTCCTGGATGACAATAACCGACAATTATCATCACTAGTACGTCTTGATGGATATGTATATCTTTGCCAATGATACTAAAACTAGACTACATCACCTTGCACACTTATCCATCCAGCTCACTCACTAGCGGTTCACACTCGGTTCATGCTAAACCATTGTACTAGTTTACTCTTATGTTGTATTTTCCCTTTTATGCATTATAGAATCCTTATCTTTAGTTAGTGACGAAGAAGAAGAAGAAGTAGGTTTTGCCTCTATCTGTGTGTATCTGTGCGTGCATGTATGCACACGTCGAGGCGGTCCAAGGCAGAAAACAAGAGAAGCGACCTCTAAACACCCCTCAAGGCTCCCGTGCTGCTCAATTGGGGCTCGGGCTACCACAAACAAGTGGAACAACAACAAACCCACATCCAACAACAAATGAAGGGGCACGACCTAGTTATAGAGCGAACTAGGATGCAAAAGAGGAGAATCCCTTAGCAATACAAGCAAAAAGGAAGGGTACACTATCACTAATATCAATGCTACATGCAAATACACACACCAAACACCGAGAGAGAGAGAGAGAGAGAGAGAGAGAGAGAGAGAGAGAGAGTTTTGTGCGAGGATTAAGATTCAATTTAAATGATAGACACATTTGTATAAATAGCTTGTAGGAGAGTCAAGAGACACAATTAAGTTTGAGGATGTTGCGATCTACACATTATCTTAGGGTTATGGGAACCCTCTCACCATACAATCCTCTTATAATGTTTTTCCAAGCAACACAAACAAACACGAAAGCTCTTGCAAGTAAATACTACAAAAGAATATCAAAATGAAAACGCGTCACCTTAAACCAAACAAGATGATGTTGCCAAGCGTGAATTGGAGAGACTCAAGAGAGTTTTGAACTGTGGTTGCACCCAAATTATTGATTCAATTGATGTGCAAGAGTACGTCCAACTTTGATTGGAAGCTATGAATCACTCACTCCCTTGCAAAGCTACAACTAACTCAAAATAGCTTTCCTATACCTCACAAGTAATGGTGTATAGAGAGCTCACTCTCTCTCTCTCTCTCTGTCTCTCTCTCTCTCTCTCTACAACTAAGATGGAGAATGGTATGCTCAAAGTAGTGAGCAATACTGTAGAGATCATGCTCTTTACAAAGAGGAATGGGCTCTATTTATAGGTTTTTGGGAGCCTTGATTAGGATTAGACCTAATCAATTTTATTGTCAATACAAAAGATTATGAAATATTTTTTATATTCAAAATGGGACTGGGTCTTCCTTATTCCTTGAGTCACATGGATGTGGGCTCAAGGGGAAGAATTATTGAGAGTAAAAGGAGAGAGAGAGGTGAGTAACTTGGAGGTGCTTACTCTAGTAGATAGTAGAGGATGCAATTTACAAGAAGTGTTAGTCATTAGTGTTAGTAGTTTGTAGTTAGTAGGATATGATAAAATTACATGGCATATGCACTCAAGGTGCATTACATGATTTATACAATGATAAAAAGTAAGAGAAGGATGAGAATATACACAATTTGATGGAAACCACAAGATGGAAAGGGAATTTTCTACCTATCTTCTCCTGTGAATGAAGCGGTTGTAGAACTCTGTCGGTGTAGTTCTTATGACCATGGAAAAGTTGAATTTTCCATGATAAAACTCCTCCTTTTGTAGAGCTTGAGCTTGGTATTTGCTAATTTTTTCTCTTTTTGTGAAAGGATGAAGAGGTTATGGTAATATGAATTTGATTCTAGAGAAAGAAATTGAGCTATATGTATGTAGAGATGATAATTTTTGCGCTATGGAGTAAGGGAGAGATGGAAATGGTGAAGAAGATGAAAGAAACCATGAAAGTTGCAGATTTGAGTGAGGTATGGAGAGGAATGAGTGTGTGTGTGTGTCTGTGGAAGTGTGAAAAGAAGTGAGAGAAGCTAGGGTGACTTGTGAGAAAAAGTGGGCAGACTGGGATCCACCATAAAATTCATATCTCACCAATGGTAGCTCCAAAAATCTTGTGGGCTATATTTTGTTCATCTTGGTTACTTCCTCAAATTTTGAGCGGAGATAGGTGCCAAAAATCTCATCAAGAAGCGCTTGCAAATCTTGTGGTCATTATTCATCTTGTGGGCTATATTTTGTCTCTTGGTTACTTCCTCAAATTTTGAGCAGAGATAGGTGCCAAAAATCTCATCAAGAAGCGCCTGCAAAAGTCTGTTAGTGGCCCTCTCCTTTGTTGAATTTGCACAATACATCCAAAAGTGAGCCCCTCCTTTGTCATATCATGATATAAAGCATCCAGATTATCTTTACATATGCATGGAGGAGGATTATTGGTGAATAAAGAAATATATACATGGTGGGACTAGTGTCTGGACTATTCATGGATTTTAGCTCAAGGAGCACATGGTGTTAGAATAATGAGTACATAATAAAAAAATATGAAAGAATTATGGATATCGAAAAAGATAATGGAAGAATATGATATGGTCCCTCTTTTGTATTATTTTGGGTGAAAGAGGAAAAAGTACGCAAGTAAATGAGAATTATCTAATAAAAGTGACTAAAGGAGTAGGAGCCGTTTTTTCTGAGTGAAAATGTGGGGCGATTTGTATAAAAGAAAATTATGAGGTTAGAGGATGTACACATTGGCAAAAAATACACTTATGGTGCAAGAGGATAAAAGAAAGCATACATAGCCTAATAAAACACACACCTAGGTATAAATATTTAAATAAATTACCAAAATAATGATTAAAAATCCCTATATTTAGGCCCTATATACAATGAAATATCTACACACAAAGAGGCCATAATATACGTTTCTTTTTATTTTATTTATTTTTTGGCTCAACTAACCCAATGACTAGCAAATTGAGGGTTTTTAAGGAGATATGAGAAAAGTCCCCTAACTCACACACGCCTATGCACAGTGAAAGGGTGAGGATCACCATAGTGTTTGAGTGATTCGATAGGGTGAAGTAGCTCACTATGTCAATTTTGAATAGTCAAAAAATGGCTATCAACACACATGCAAGAGCTCAAGCTCTCTCCTTCTCTATCTCTTAGCAATCTTGCAAAGGTCTATCCTGAAACGAGGATCCAACGCATGACAGAAGACTCAACCTACCAAGGTTAGCAAGGCACAACATAGATAAGTCTCAGGATGCATCAACTAGCATCTCTTGAATAATGGGTACCTAGTCAGCTGATGGTTAGCAATAGGTACATGGCTATCACCATCGAGGCAAGAACGCCACACATACCTCCTTTGTGGTTGACCTATGACAAGTCAACATCATTGGGTTCCTATCAAAAATCGATTTAATCATCTATAGCAGGATGTCCCTAAGGAGACTCTTTCCACCTCAGCCTTGCCACCACCAACTCCCCCTTTGCCCATCGACTCCACTACCCCGCCTCCACGTCCCCCTCCTCCATCCTCTTCTCCCATCCCTTCCATCTCCTCCACTAGACCCACAGCCTCATCTCTTGGCCCGTCGTCTCATACCCCATCATCGGCTCAAGGGGAAGGCACTCCTCAAAGATCTCTTGGCAATGCTATTTCTATGAGCCGACTGGATCGGGAGGGACATCCCTACCTGAGGATGTCACTTTTGGTGTAGTCTTCCTTTTTTGAGTCAGCTCCACAAGGGCTAACCAGTTTTGACATTCATTGGCGATGGGACGTTTTTTACTATGACTTTACAGGCTTCCTTAGCCACCCATCTACTCACCTTGAGGCAGCTTGCTTCAAAGTACATGTTCTTTTTCCAACAACTAAAGGTGCAAATGCCTTGGACATAGTGGTTGGTTTTGCTTTTCTACTGTGTAGCAAGGATCACACAGACTGGACTATGCATATAGTGTTTGATTGGCTCCATGTAGGGGCTCTCGAGTTCTCTCACCACATGGGGGACTTCGGAGACCCTATGGCCCTTGGCCAAGTTCTCTGTGATGCCCCATGATGCAGTAGGTTGTAGACACATTGTGGTATACATATTTGCAGACACCCAAAGTGTGCCTTGCTATGTGTATGTGCATGCAAATTCCTTGATAGAGGATGCATCTCTACGGACTGGCACTATCATCTTGGGCTTTGGTTGGACACACACTTCATGCACGCTTATCTCGGGGTCTCTTGGATGCGGACTATTCCCATCCAAGGCGACCTCAAAGATTACAAAATTCGCTGCACAGGCAACATTGATTTTCTATGGCGCATTGGCCCCATGAGGATTGTTTCATGGGATGTGCAGGGGCTTGGTGGACCCTATTTTACATGCTAGAGGGGTATATTGAGACACGAGCTTCAGAGATTTCTTGTGGATGGTGCAACAGATATACTTATGCTTCAAGAGCCTCACCTTTCTAGGATCCATATTCAGTGTTGTGAAAAGATCTTGCATGGTCTCTTTGAGACATTCTGGCCAATTGCTTTTGCGCCTGGGGAGGTGTATGTGTGATTATTGTGGACTCATGGCAACAAGCCATTGTGGGTAGAGGTATCATTGTGCCAGACAGGGCCTAGTGGGTCACTATGTAGGTTCAAGGTAGCCTTGTGGGATTCTTGAACATTTATTCACCGAACCATGAGAGTGCACGGGCTGAGTTTTTGTCATATATTTGGGGGGGGGGGGGGGGGGGGGGGGGGGGGTTCAACATGCTTGAGGACCCTACGGATAGGATTCGGGATATCCATTCTACTATACACACAGCTAAGTTTGATGCCCGGAGTCTCCATTATTAGAAAACCCTTCATATCATGTGCGTTCAAGCAGCATGTAAATAACCCCTCTTCACATACAGCATTTCTATGAATTAAATGACTTCTCTTCCTCTAAAACCTATAAGATTTTTTCCCAAAAGTAATTTTTAACCCTACCCTTTTGTCAATGTAAACCTGTAACTTTTTTGAAATTAAAAAACCCTCTTGAACATTTTTTAAGGTGGATCCCCCAAGGTTGGCTTCTTGGGAGCGCTACAACCCACTTGGCTACAGCAGCCCAAGAGGAGGAGAAGTGGCTCTAGTAGGGCTTTGCTTCTTTATCGTGGATGTAGGATGATCACCAAGATAGCCCTTGGATGGAGGATTAGATGCAACATGCTTGATAGGAGTTAGTTATCATTGAGGAGCGGCTAGTTACAATTGAAGAACGGCGGCACCAATACTTTTCCTTCCATCAGCAAGCTTCTCCAGGTGGGAGACAAACTTACAGGTAATTTTTTTAGATATTGGGTCCTCTCCATGTGCTAACCAATGTTTTCTAGCTGAGACCGAATGGGGCTATTACCTTTGAGCCTGATAATATGCATGCATTTGCTACTAAATTTTACTATGAATTGATGGTAGCCAAGCCACAGAGTGTCAAGATGCATGTATAAAGCAGGTGTTGGCACTGATAGTTGGAAATGGCATGCGAGATGGGGTGGCCTCTACACCACACATAGCATGAACATCCCCAAGCATCATCTCAAGATAGGAGTTATCCTATAACTATAAGGGGCACCACCTAGCATAAGTGCGGCTAGGACGCAGACATAGATGACGTAGAGTGGCAGGAATGAGATGTCATCTAGGTAATCAACATAGAATGATGATGTAGAAAATTTCCGGATATATAGGAAATGCCTAGTCAATAGTCAGGAGAGTGTGTATGAGAGAGGTATGTGACAAGGTCATAATGGAGCATGACTGACTGGTGATGGTGCACGTGATGAAGCACAAGTAGATTGATATACAAGAGATGGATTATCCCATAGATATGGTGAAAACAAAGCTAAGGAGAAGAGAGAATGGACTCAAAAGATCATGACAGCATTGCACACTTTTATTGATAATGATGATACTTACAAACAGTGGTCTTGGCTGTTACCAACCTTTGCTCTTGGCACTAGTGATGCATGATGGAATGCGAGCACCATATGGTGTATGGAAACTTTGGAGCTAGCGGGGTTAGCACATTAGCGGGAGGTTAGTTGAGGGAAACATCAAGACAATGCAGCCACCGGTGACGTAAATCACTAGCATCAAGAGTGGTCCGAGGTAGCATGGTGTCGGTGTATTCAATCCTAGAGTGCTCATGTTTCCTTAAGGGATGATAGTGATTTCCTTATGTGCATGGGGTGTTCATGACTAGTAAATCAACCATGGTGTGGGTGGAGATTTTTGGTGGTGGTGATGTTGCCAATGCTAAAACGCCCATGCTTGCAACAAGCATAACACTATGAGCTACCTAGCTTGGGAGGTGCATTATGTGCTTAATGGTGCATAGAATGTAGAGTGCATGGAGCCTAGGTGGTGCCTCTAGTGTGTTCTCCTCCTTTTGTGCTTAGTGGAGGTCTCTTTATATAGGCCTGAGAGGTGGTCCTTACCTAATGGTCCTTACAAATATCCATCGATCACTGTAGAGAGTCTAGATGCCTCTCTAGTGAGAGAGATAGAGAGGGAGAGAAGGTAGAGATAGAGCGAAGGGAGGGACGAGTGGGGTGGGGAGTTTTTTACAATCCACTAGCCATTGGCTAGGTTATTAGAGAAGAGTGGTGATCGGGCATTTACAATGGGTTTTGTTGATGGTTCGGGTGGTCGGTGTGAGGTTAATGTTGCTAGAACTAGTGTTTTGTTGGTGTCAAGATGCTACACGTCACTTTCAAAGCCGGCCGGGGCATGCCTTCAGCGTCACTTCTTAATTCGTTGTCGCCTTCTCGTGCTTTTGGTCGTCTTTCTTCCTCAATGTCGGGTTTTTTCTCTTTCTTTTCTTCTTCTTGTGCGTGCGTATGGCGTGCATGTACTGTGTGTTTGATTATGTGTGTGCACGTGTAGTGCACTCATGTATTTATGTGCATGTGCTCGTGAGTGCGTGTGTGGGTGTATGTAATTGTGTGAGTGTGTGTAGGTGTGTGTGTGTGTGTGGGGTCGGCAAGAGTGTGTGTGTGGGAACGAGAGAAATAGAGATATTTATTATTTTTTAATGTGTTTTACGTGCTGCTTGCTCGACTACACAGAGAGCGTAAGTGAGAGTGAGAGAGAGCGCGTGCATGGAGTGGTGGGGAGAGAGGGCCTGGGGTGAGTGTGTGGTTTTGTATGTGTAGGTGTGTGTGTGCCTTGGCAACGAGCGAGAGGGAGGAGGCTACTGTGCCATGCTCAGTCGATTGCAGAGAACGAGAGGGAGAGTGAGAGGGAGGGGGGGGAGAGAGAGAATGGGGGGTGGGGTTGTAGCGAGAGGCTGAGGTGGTGAGGAGGGAGATGGGGTAGGTGTGTGTGTGTATGGGTGGGTTCAAACGAGAGAGAGAGAGAGAGAGAGAGAGAGAGAGAGAGAGAGAGAGAGAGAGAGAGAGAGAGAGAGAGAGAGAGAGAGAGAGAAACTACTGCGCCATGTGGGCTGCCGACAAGAGTTGGAAAGAGAGAGCGAGTCCAAGAGTGAAGCGAGGGGGGAGAGAGAGTAAGGGAGAGGGTGAGGGAATTGAGAGTGTGTGTGAGTGTAGGTGTGCATGGTGGGGGTTAAGAGAGAGAGAGGGATTCTTGCATGGCGGGCTGGCTGTGCCGACACCGAGAGGGGAGAGTCAACGGGAGGGAAAGAGAGAGAGTGGGGGGGGGGTATAGCGGGCCAGGGAGAGAGGGGGAGTGGGTAAGGAGGAGGCTGAGGTGGCGGGAGTGTGTGTGTGTGTGTGTGTGTGTGTGTGTGTGTGTGTGTGTGTGTGTGTGTGTGTGTGAGTGTGTGAGTGAGTGGAGAGAGAGAAAAACTACTTGCATGGCGGCCTGCTTTCGTTGACAAACAAAGGAGAGAGAGAGAGAGAGAGAGAGAGAGAGAGAGAGAGAGAGAGAGAGAGAGAGAGAGAGAGAGAGAGAGAGAGAGAGAGAGAGAGAGAGAGATTGTATATCCCTTCTTTTTTTTCCCTTCCATGCGCCCTATGGGCTTAGCCTACACAGAGAATGAGAGAGGGAGAGAGAGAACGTGAGTGAGAGATAGAGTGAGGGGGTGTGTGTGTGTGAGAGAGAGAGAGAGAGAGAGAGAGAAAATGTGAGTGAGAGATAGAGTGAGGGGGTGTGTGTGAGAGAGAGAGAAGGTTAAATAATAGACGAGAGGGAGAGAGAAAGAGTGTAGTTGAGGGGGAGGGTGGGGTGGCGATAATGGAGGGGACATAGGGGATAATGGAGGAGAGAGAGGGAGTGGTGCCAAAGGAGGTGTGGTGGCCTATTGCACACGCACGAGCAAGGGGGGGCGGGGGGGGGGGGGGGGGGGGTTTGTTTGGCGGCAGTGATAAAAGAAAACACTTTTTTGTTGTTTTTACCTTATGCTCCCCAAATGGGGTTGATTCCCGCGGCCTCGGCTCCAAAAACCGAGCCAACTTTAGTTTCTCCGGCCAGGCTAGAGGGTGGTGTGGCGGCTAACCCGGTATCATTAGCCCTCCCCCTAACATTTGGGGCATTTATGCCTCTAACTCATTTTTTTTATCATTGTCATCGGAGGTGGAGGTTGATGGTGTATCCTCATCAAGAATGTCGATAGGTGGAGTTTGATCAAATCGTAGAAAATAAGGTTTAAGCCGCCATCCATTTACTCTGGTCTTATGAAGCTTACCATCAGCTTCCATGAGCTGGTAACTCCCATTGGCATATTCTTTCTGATAATGAAAGGGCCTTCCCATCGGAGTAGGAGCTTCTTATCTTTGCGTGTGTCAAAGCGATTGTCATAGTGGAGAACGAGCATGCCCTTCTTTAAATCTTTGCACCGAAGATGTTGATTGAAACTAAGCCATCTGTGTTCTACCTGTGCCGCATAATGGTTGATTGCTTCTTCTCTGTCTAGTTGTAGTCGTTCCAAGTCAAGGATGTGATCTCTCAAATGCATGTTGGGTCATTGAAATTGGCTTGCCATCACTCTGAGACTTGCTAGTTGCACCTCAATAGGTAAGATTGCCTCCTTACCAAATACCAAATGATATGGGGTGAGCCCCAAAGATGTGTGGAATGAAGATGTCGTTGCATCCTTCTAGAGTAGCACAACCCCCAAGGAGTCATCACCCATGCTTGAGGTGACATAGAACTTTTCATCCCACTTATGTGGTGAGATAGTTTGTAGGGTGGCTAAGACCTCCTTTACCTTGTTGTAGTGATGTTCTCTTTCTTCGTCCCATGTGAAAGTCGATCGTTGTGTGAGTTTTTGCAGTGGTAGAACAAGTTGTGATAGTAGATGTATGAATCTACTCAAGTACCTCACCTTTTGTAGAAAAGAGACTAGTTGACTGTGAAGGTAGTGTTTTTTATCAACTTATTCGAAGCAAGATTTTACTTTGGGGAATTTTGATGGAGTACGAGCGGAAGTGCGACGCGGGAGAGAGTGCGAGAAGAAGAGCGCGACGATATGGTGAACTCGCTCGACTGTAATGTGTAGAGCATAGTGAGTTCTTATTAGGTTTTTACAAAAGAATATGTGTACATACCTGGCGGCCCGCCCACTTACTTGGGAAACCACTTTGAAGGAGTACGAGCGGAAGTGCGATGCGAGAGAGAGTGCGAGAAGAAGAGCACGACGATATGGTGAACTCGCTCTACTGTAATGTGTCTCTAGAGCATAGTGAGTTCTTATTAGGTTTTTACAAAAGAATATGTGTACATACCTAGCGGCCCGCCCACTTACCTGGGCGACCACATTGGGCTTTATACCCCAACAACCTCCCACTTAAAGTCCAATGTGGTGCTTTAAGTGTGAGAGAAGCTACTATACAAGCTAATATACAAGAGATGTAGAGAAGTGATGTACTACCCTACACCTAACTGCTTGCGAAAATGCGCAAATCTCTCTGTGGGAAGCCCTTTTGTAAGTAGATCAGCAGGATTTTCTGTGGTGTGAACTTTGACAAGCTGAAGTTGCTTATCCTCGAGCATTTCCCTGATGAAATGATACTTCACATTCACATGCTTTGTCTTTGAGTGATAAACTGGATTGCGAGCCAATTGTATAGCACTTTGACTATCACAATATAACACAGGCATCTCTTCTTTGATTCCCAAATCTGTTACTAGTCGATTAAGCCAAATTGATTCTTTGCATGCCTCTGATGCTGCAACATATTCAGCCTCTGTAGTAGACTGAGTAACACAATCTTGTAATCTAGAACGCCATGATACTGCTCCACCAACCAATGTAAAGACATACCCTGGCGTAGACCTTCGGTTGTCTAAGTCACCTGCATAATCTGAGTCTGTAAAACCCTTTACACTTAGCTCCTGACTCCCATAGCATATACGCATACTCTTTGTAGCTTTCAGGTATCTCAATATTCCTTTCACTGCCTCCCAATGTTTCTTGCCTGGGTTTGACATGTATCGACTTACTACTCCCACTGCAAATGCAATGTCTGGGCGAGTAGCAATCATTGCATACATCAAACTACCCACTGCAGACGCATATGGAATCTTATCCATTTTAGCCTGTTCTTCCTCAGACACACGACAATCTTGTTTGCTAAGTTTCACATATGGTGGCAATGGAACACTCTGTTCCTTTCCCTTCTCCATATTGAAACGTTGCAAAACCTTGTCAATATACTCTGTTTGAGATAACCAAATCAACTTCTTTGATCTATCTCTCTCAATGCGGATACCAAGTATATGACTTGCCTCACCCATGTCTTTCATGTCAAACGATTTTGCCATCTTTGTCTTCAAAGCTGAAATTTCTTCCAAGTGCTTGCCAGCAATCAACATGTCATCCACATACAAAATAAGGATCAGCCAACTACCATCCTTAGCCTTCTTTGTATATAGACAGTGATCGAACTCGCTACGTTTGTAGCCTTGAGAAAGCATAAACTTGTGGAATTTATGGTACCATGCCCTCAGTGATTGTTTTAAGCCATAAAGACTCTTTAACAACTGGCATACACAATCTTCCTTGCCTTTCTCAACAAACCCTTCTGGCTACTGCATGTAAATTTCCACATCTAAATCACCATGCAAGAACGCTGTCTTGACATCCATTTGGTGCAACACCAAATCTAATATGGCAACCAATGCAAGAAAGCATCTCAATGTAGTCATCTTGACCACCGGAGAGAAGACTTCATCAAAGTCAATGCCTTGTTCTTGCTTAAATCCCTTGGCAACAAGCCTTGCTTTGTACTTTGGCTGACTATCATGAGTGGTGATCTTATACCTGTAAACCCATTTACAAGGTAGAGCCTTTTTGCCCTGTGGTAATTTAACTAGCTTCCATGTCTTGTTTTTATGCAGAGCTATCATCTCTGACTGCATGGCCAATTGCCAATTCTCGGAGTCCTTCATTTGCACTGCTTCCTTGTAACATGAAGGCTCATTGCAATCAGTCAACATGACATAGTTCATAGATGGAACAAACCTATCAGGAGGTCGCGTGACACGTCCAGATCTACGCACAATAGGTGGCTCAGGCTCAGCCACAACCTGTGGTTCCACTCTATCCTGTCCTTGCTCCTCTTGAGCCCTGACATTTTGTCTTGCACGTGCAGGTCCATCTTCTTGGAAGACAACTCTTCTAATCTCCTCAACCCTCTCTGGTTTAGAATGATATTTGGATTCATTAAAGTGAACATCATTGCTGCGGACAACCTTTCTGGATTCGGGATCCCAAAGTCTGTACCCCATCTCACCAGAATTACCATAGCCTAGAAAGATGCACTTTCTACTCTTTGGCTCAAGTTTGTTCCTAAATTCCTTTGGAACGTGAGTATATGCCTCACAGCCAAAGACTCTGAGATGCTTGTATGAGGGCATTTTGCTTGACCATACCATCTCTGGCACTGAATCCTTCTGCAAAACCTTGCTAGAAGATCTATTTACAAGATGAACAGCTGTTGATACAGCTTCAGCCCAAAACCCATTTGGCAGTTGTGCATTAGACAACATACTTCTGACCTTCTCTTGTATGGTCCTATTCACCCTCTCAGCAAAACCATTTTGAGGAGGATTGTAAGGAGCAATAAGTTCACGTTTTATACCTTTTGACTCACAAAAGTCCTGAAAGGCCTTTGAAACATACTCTCCACCATTGTCAGTGTGTAAGCATTTAAGCTTCTTCCCACTCTGATTCTCCACAAGTGTCACAAACGTTTTGAAAACACTAAACGCTTCATCCTTGTGCTTGAGAAAGTAAACCCATACTTTCCTCGAGTAATCATCTATAAATGTCATAAAGTAAGAAGCTCCCCCTAGAGATAGGTTAGGCATAGGTCCACACAAATCACTATGAACAAGTGCCAACTGTGTATCTCTTCTACTGCTTCTATGCTTATGTGGCTGCTCTGTTTGCTTACCATACAGACAATGTTCACAGAATTCAAAATCATTAAATGAAAAGCCAGGCAAATAACCAGAATGAGACAAGATTTCCATTCCCTTCTTGGACATATGTCCTAACCGGCTATGCCACAAAGAAACGTTCGGCTGCTCGGTTACATTGATTACATTTTTAGAGACATTTGATACATGAATCATGTAAAGTCCTCCAGACTTTACTCCATGTGCTACTGTCATAGAACCCTTGGATATCTTCCACATGTTCTGTCCAAAAGTGGTGACGTAGCCAGCATCATCAAGTTAACATGTGCTGATCAAGCTCTTTGTAATTGCGGGAACATGTCTCACATTCTTCAGCGTGAAAGAAGAGCCATTCTGAAACTTCAATTGAACATCTCCAACACCTAAGATCTCACATGTCTGCCCATTGCCTAGCCGAACATGATCTTTAGTGGTCACATAAGAGGTAAACCACTCCTTGTTTGGAGACACATGAAGTGATGCCCCTGAGTCTATAATCCAGTCACTCAGTGCATTTCCATCAGATGCTGTAAGAAGAGCTGAGTCCATTGTATTCTTCAAGAAGTAGATGTCTCCTGACACTAGACTGTCATCCTCTGCAACAGTGTTTGTCACATTTATTTCTTGAATCTTCACTGAGGACTTGTTCTTCTCACCATGGTCTTCAGCTTTCTCTTTGCCTTTTTCTTCTTTCCATTCTCTGCAGTCTCTTTTCATGTGGCCCTTCTTGCCACAATGGTAGCATTCTATGTCACTCTTGCCTTTAGCACTGCGAGACTTGCTACGAGACTGATTCCTCTTTCCACCTTTGTACTTTTCTTTGGTCCTTCCCCTGACAACTAAGGCTATTCCTTTGCCTTTGTCCATTGTCTTTCTATTGGTTTCTTCAGTAAGCAGACTTCCTTCTACACCTGCTATGTTCAAACCATCTGGAGGTGTAGAATTACTCAAAGCTATGCGAAAAGTGTCCCAACTTTCCAGCAATGTGATCAACAGGAACATAGCTCTAACAAGTTCATCAAACTTGACACCTTGAGCTGACAACTGACTATAGATTGTGTTGAATTCATTCAGATGATTGGACATAGGTGTCCCTTCTTTCATCTTCAAGTCAACAAGCTTCTTAAGCCAGTATACCTGTGAAGCTGCACTCTGCTTCTCATAAAGATCACTCAGCTTTAACCATGCTTGATAAGCCGACATCTCGTCTGCTACATTGAAGTAAACGCTTTCTGCCAAAGTCAACATAATGGTAGAAAGTTCCAATTCATCCATTTCGCTCCATTCATCTTCGTCCATATCTTTTGGTTTTATCCCCTTGAAGTAAACGCTTTCTGCCAAAGTCAACATAATGGTAGAAAGTGCCAATTCATCCATTTCGCTCCATTCATCTTCGTCCATATCTTTTGGCGTTTGGCGAGTGCATTTCACCATTGAGGAAGACTCTTCAGGAAACTTGCGGCCAGAGTTCATGCTTCATAGACTCACATTTGGTGAATTTTTCCCTCATTTGCGTCTTATTAATAGTCTTCCTTTCGCTTTCAACAAAGGAGATAGGGAGCTATTCAGAGCTTGTCTTAATAAAGAGAGCATAGAGAAGATTGCAAATTTGTATAAATTCTCATCCTTCTCTACTTTCTATGACACTTTGTTCATAGAGACATTGTAAATCTCTTTATGCTTTTGAATGATTTAACCATAATCCTAAGGAGTTTTTGTCCAGGAATTTTGTAGCACAAGTGGAGTCTTTAAATCTTGCAAACTTGATTGGACTTGATGAGGATGTTCTTTATGAAATTGTGAGAAGGTTGCCTCACTCCAACTGTGTGGAACTCGAAGGAAAGGAGCTCCTAGTCAATTGCTACTTTCTCACGGCCTTCGACGAGCATGAAGATCTAGTTTTTATACAAACCGCTTGTGCGTTGGGAATTGTAGAGCAAGTGCAATTTATCACTTGGGACGTGGTTGCTCTTTTGGATCCAGAAAATGAAGTTCTAGAGATTTCTATTTATCGCCTTAGCTTTGAAGAATTTCAACCCTTCTTAGAGCTCATCAATAGTCTACCTTTTTGTTTTGATCAAACAAATCGAGACCTCATTGAAGCTTGGATAGCTGAAGAAGAAAACCTAGAGTGGTATTTTGTTACTTCTTCATTTGCAGGCGAGTGGTTCTAAATCTCTATTGTATCCCTTATTGTAACTCGTGTTGTAATCTTTCATAATAATGGAGAGCCTAGAGAGGATGCAGAATTATTTTTAGCAAATTTCAAGATGTCTTGCCGTATCAAGAGGATAGTAACCGATCAAGAACGTGTAGAAATGTTTGAGGTGGTCCTTAGGAAAGATGCTAGTACTTGGTTTGACTCTTTGCCTGAGGAAGTTAAGGGGAATTACACAGAAGTTTTGAATCGTTTTAAGAGATACTTCTTTGATCCCCAAAACACTCAAAAACTATGGCAAGACATTGTTTCTCATAAGCAAAAAGACTTAGAGGACTACTACTTGTACAAGCAAGAGTTTCTACTTCTTTGGGCTCTATGGATACGAAATGTTGCTAACCCTGGTGATGGTGCAGAATTTTTAAAGAAGGAGAGGTTCATAGCCGGACTCTTTCCTGACCTTACGGTAAAAGTTGAGGCGGGTGCACCTGCTACTTTTGATGCAGCTGAAACTAGAGCTGCTGAGAAGTATAGGAAACTCAAGTGCTTAAGGAGAGAGTTTCCAATAGAAGGTCTTAGACCCAAAGGTAAGTCACAAGCATCAGCATCTAGGGAGCTTCCTGAGGTAACGGCTGAAGTGATTGAGAAGTTAAATGAATCTTTAAGCAGGTTGTCAATTCACCTTGCACAAGCTGTAGGTCCAAAGGGACAAGCAAAGAAGTCAGAAGAGAGAGAGACACGAACTAGGAGAGTCTTGCAATGTTGGAATTGCGGAGAGTCTGGACATGGGATGTATAATTGTCCTTGGCCCCGTGGAGAGCGAGGGAGACCTAACTTGAATTACCCAGTGATGAATGCAGGAGAAGGAGCTGGTCAACAACCAAGGCTTCTACAAAGGCCAAATGGACCAAGACCACCTCCACAAGGGGTAGAAGGAGTTCCACCTTTGCCAAATCCAAATGTGCATGTGGTAGAGGTGACAAATTCAAATGAGGTTGACATGGAAGCCAATGGCATTAAGCATGGCCGAGGGAAAGGTAAAGAGAAAGAAGGAGTCACATCACAGAGTGACCATGGACAAGGCAAAAAGGCAAAGGAGACCAAGGAAACCAAGAGGACTCAACGTCGTATCAACCTCCAAGACTTCCCTCTTGGACATGGTATGGCTCCGTACAACTTGTTGGAAGACATGAGAGGTAAGGGTCCTGATATTTCATGGCCTCGGTTTCTTGCATTATGTCCACAAGTTAGGAGGGATTTAACAAGGGCAGTTAGCACTAGGAGAAAGGTAAAAGAGAGTGTGCCTGTTGTAAAAATTGCACAAGCTGAAATGAATGAGGACATTACACCGGTGCTAGACTGTTACATCAAAGGAAGATTGGTTAGGAAAGGTCTAGTGGATGGGGGTGCACATATTTGCATCATGACAGAGGGACTCATGTAAAGACTAGGCATGCACATCCATGAGACACCTGAAATCAAAGTCAAGATGGCAAACAATAGCAAGGCTAGGTGTGTAGGCATTTGTAAAAATGTCTTTGTAGAGGCCTTTGGCATTAAGAAAGCGGTGGATTTTTATGTTATGTCGACCAAGGGAAGTGGTTATCCATTTATCCTAGGAAGACCATGGCTAATGAAAATGCGAGCTTTGCAGGATTGGGAGAGTGGGAAATTAATTTGCAGGAATGACAATCATAAGAAGGTTGTCTTTGACATGAAGGAGCAACGCCAAAAGGAGCTCCATGAAGAATCATCTCAAAGTGAGACGGAAGAAGGTTGAACCGATAGCACTTCAGAAGAAGAAAGTAGCGGCAGCATTACTGAAGAGGAGTCTTCCATCGAAGTCATGGGGGTAAGGTTTAAGCCAAGCAACCAAGAGACCTCTTGTCAAGGCTTGGAGGAGGTAGGTCCTCAAGAGAATGAAGGTGTTCAAGATGAAGGGATGCTGGAAGGTATGCTATCAACAACACTTACAAAGGATGAAAGAGAGGATTTCAAATGTGTGCTAAGGAAGTTTCCTAGGCTTTTTGCTAAAGACTACACCGACGTGCGTGGGGTAGATGTTGTTCAACACAAGATTGAGTTAAATCCTGAGGCCACACCTAAAGCTCAGAAGCTACGAAGGCTAGGAGTTATAAAGGAACAAGCTCTACTTAAGGAGGTAAGAAAGCTTCTAGCAGCAGGTTTCATTTATCCAGTGGAGAATTCAGAGTGGGTCTCTCCTGTTGTTGTCACTCCTAAGAAAAATGGCAAGTGGAGGGTGTGTGTGGATTACCGTCCCCTCAATGAGGCAACAAAGAGAGATCACTTTCCCCTCCCATTCCGGGATGAGATACTAAATGAGGTAGCTGGTCATGAGAAGTACACTGTGTGCGATGGTTACTCATGTTACCTTCAAATAGGGATTGCATTGGAGGATCAATTGAAAACAACCTTTATCACTCCTTGGGGTTGTTATGTTTTTAGAGTCATGCCATTTGGTCTGACAAATTCTCCTGCAACATTCCAACGTTTCATGAATATGGTGTTTCAAGCATTCTTTGGAAAGTCAATTAGGGTGTTCATTGATGACTTCTATATTTATAGCTCAAAATCATTGCATCTACAAAGGGTAGAAGAAGGTTTAAAGAAGCTCTACGACATGGGAGGTCAACTCAACCCCGACAAGTGCCATATAGGTGAGGATGAAGTAATCTTGCTTGGTCATAAAGTTTCTTACAAAGGCATTGAAGTGGATCCTTCAAAGGCAAAGGCTCTTATTGAGCTACCATCACCCAAGAGTCTTAAGGAGGTCATCTCATTCATTCAAAAGGTGAAGTATATGTCACGCTTCATTCACTTAGCCTCGGAGTTACTTCACCCTTTGCAAAAGTTGACACAACAAGTAGAATTTGCATAGTCTGATGAGCTTGAAGAGTACTTTTGTAACATTAAAGCCATTTTGTCAGAGCTACCAACACTCATGCCTCCTTGTTGGGAGTACACATTCTTCGTTAGCTCTAGTGCTGGGAAAGAAACAATTGGTGCAGTTTTGTTACAACAAGATCCCTATAGTACCAGGATGCGGCCCATCTACTTTGCTAGTAGGGTCATGAATGCTTTAGAGAGAGGCTACACGGAGGGAGAACTCATGATGCTTTCTCTCATGTTTGCGATAAGGAAGTTTAGATCCTACTTTCTCCCAAAACCTTTTGTAATCCTCACCGCAGAGAATTTGTTCCCTTGGGTGTCATCTCAAATGAATCTTAGTACTAGGATCTCAAAGTGGATTATGGAGTTGCAAGAGTTTCAATACTCTTTCAAGGTAGAAGATAGTGTGCGTGCACAATTGGCAGGGATTCTCACTTATAGGGTGCATGAAAAGGAGATTAAGGTGCCTGAAGTAAAGACCCTACCATTGCCACCACCAAAAAGTATTCCTAATGCTTTTACCTTGTTCTTTGATGGAGCTTTTCGTCAAGCCACAGGAAAAGCACGGGGAGGGCTAGTGTTGCTCAACCCAAGTGGAGAGGTGGTCATGAAAGAGAAGTTCAATCTACCAAGTTCAGCTAGCAACAATGAAGCAGAATATGACACACTACTTCATGGTTTAAAAATATGCATTGGCCATGGTATACAACGTCTCATGGTAAAAGGGGATGCACTTCTCATTGTGAAGCATATTTTAGGCATCTGGGCATGCAAAAATGAAAGACTAAGGGCCAAAGTTCATACCATCCGTAGGCTATTTAATCAATTTGAGGAGGTGCAATTATATCATATTCCTAGGAAACAAAATGAAGATGCTGATTTACTTGCACAACAAGCCGTTGCATGTGTAAAGAAAGAAGTGCAGGTCATCATGGTGGTGGCTGCTGTGAAGCAATTGAGGTACCAGGGATTGGAGTCATTGGCTCCCATCATTGGCTACATTTTGGAGGGTGAGTTTCCACCAGACTTCACAAAAGCTCAGAAGAGGAGACTCATGAAGAAGGCAAGCATGTATCTCTTCCTAGAAGGCTCCCTCTATCAAAGAGGGAAGGATAAAGTGTGCAGAAGAGTACCAACTATCGCGGAAATTCCAGCCATTCTAAAAGGTTTGCATGAAGAGGCATGTGGTGGTCATTTTTCCCAAGAATTAACTGTGAAGAATATTTTGCTTGCGGGGTATGTTTGGCCAAGTCTACATGTGGATGTCCAACATTGGTGTAAAAGTTGTCACAATTGTCAGGTAAATGGGAATAGAAGATTGATTTATGGTCCAAGGCAAATCGTGCTTGCAAATGGACCCTTTGAAAAGTGGGGCATTGATGCTATGGGTCCTCTGCCTAGGACAAAAAATGGTAAACTCTACATTCTAGTGGCTGTAGACTATATGACTAGGTGGGTGGAAGCACAAAGTGTGGCAAAGATAAATGAGAGGACAGTGAGCAAATTCGTCTACACTCACATTTGTTGTAGATTTGGCACACCTTTGGAGATTGTTTCTGATAATGGTCCAGGGTTTAGAAAGGGATTGCTCACAGAAGTCTGTGAAGAACTTCGCATTCTACATCGTCACAGTACACCCTACTATCCCCAATCAAATGGTTTGGTAGAAAAAGCTAATGGTGTCATTGCAGGCATCATTAGAAAGATGGTGAAAAACAAGACAAAGTTGTGGGATGACTTCTTGGATGGTGCCTTGTGGGCGTATCGAACCACATATAGGGAAGCCACGGAGTTCACACCATTTCACTTGGTCTATGGTCAAGAGGCTTTACAGCCAATTGAACTAAACATTCCAACAATGCGACTTCATGGATAATCAGCACAAGATGATCAAGAAGCATGGATGGATCGACTTCTTACCTTGAGCTTGAGTGGAAAAGAGAAGCAGCATACGAGTGCTATAAGAGGAAAGCCACACAGACAAAGGAGAAGCTAAGCTTGACAAGAAACTGAAGCACAAAGGCATCAATGAAGGAGATCTTGTGCTAAGGTATGACAATCGACTCGATAATCGTTTTGATGCCAAATTTGAAACAAGATGGCAGGGGCCATACATAGTCAAGAAGGCTTTCAATTCAAGTTACTATCAACTTATGGACTTGAATGGGAAAGAGCACTCCAGGAAGGTAAACGGCTATCGCTTGAAGCCTTACTTGAGTCGCCTTCTACCAAAGGATCTACCAGAGCAAAAGGCAACTATCCCATGTAAGTATTGTTCCATGAAGCATGAGTGTAACACAACCCAAAATTCCAAGGGGCCAAACAATGAAGATCTTGTCAAGGACTCTGAAGCACTCTCTTTGGAAAAGATTATTTATGATGGTACATGAATATACCATCATCCTGGGGGAGGGCTAATGATAGCCGTTTTTCGGCTCTCTGTGATTGCCATAGTGGTTACCCTCACCCTTTCACTATATATAGGTGCGTGTGAGTTAGGGGACTTTTCCCATATCTCCTTACTGAAATAAAAAACCCTCAATTAGCTAGGCATTGGGCTAGTTGAGCCAAAAAAATAAAAAATATAAAAATATAAGTATATTATGGCCCATGCATATGTAAATATTTCTTTGTATATAGGGCCTAAATAAAAGATTTTTTCATAATTATTTTGGTATTTATTTAAATATTTTTACCTAGGTGTGTGTTATTTATGCTCTGTACATTGCCTCACCATTACCACAATTTTTCTTACCATTTTTCATACTCTTTATTCCATATAGAAATATTTTCATGTAAGCTTCTCTTATATTTGGTGTAACTCCACCCCAACAAAAATCCAAAAAAACTAGTTTTATTTATGTGTATATTTTTTCACTATTGTGATTTTTCCCTTCCTACATCTATTTTGTTTTTTTTCTAAAAAATTAGAACACCAAAAATATTTATCTTTTTATGGTAGCCTCATAATGAGAGAGATTTCTTTTGACCCCTTTATATTTTTTCCACTTATATTATTTATATTTGACATGTACATATTTTTTAGACCCCTCAATATTTGATTTTCTTAGTTGTACTATTCACTTATATCATGATCTCAACAATATCTTCAATTATAGACCTACCAAATAAGGTCAAGGGTAGGTGGCATGCATACATGCACTATGGAGGGCTCACTCTTGGAGGTATTCAAAAGAATCATCCAAAGAAGGACCCCACAAGGACCTTGTGCAGTGGAAAAAAACGGTCGGTTTTGCTAAATTTTTAAAGTTCACTTGCTCTCCGAATTTGAAAAGGTGATACAAACAAAAGTTGTAGCTCGTGGGCTGAACTTTTGCCTCAAATTTTTTCATATTTTTTTGAGCTACGAGCTGTGAACTATGATTTTATTAGTGGACCCCAGTTTTCCCATGCTATGCAACCACACTCTCTCTTTCACTTTATCATTTTCCTCTTTCACACACACTTCTCCACTCATCATCCCCACCTCTCTCACCACTCCTCTCTGCACCCTACTCACCTTCTCCTCAACCTTGAAGAATAAGAGAAACCATGGTGAACTCATACCTCCCACACACAATTCCATTCCAAAATTGACCACCTAGTCTCATTTTTCCTCCTCCAAATTACCCATATCTATCAAAAAAACCACAAAATTCAGCCTCTTCTCTTAAAAAACAGCATCATGGTGGTTGATTACTCAGCTTCAATTACCTTGTCTCTCAAGGAAGGTCAAGAGTGGAGAAAAAATGTACCGTCAAAGCTAGTGGACCGTCAACAAGCGTCAAAATTGTCCCTACTCAAGACACTTGGAGCATCAACCTTGTAAGAAATCCACCTTTTCTTACCTCTTAAGAGTTTTTCTTCCTTATTTGTATCCTACATGGATACTCCCATTGTACATATCCAATTCCATTTGTAAATTAATACTAACTCTACTAACACTAACCCACTATGAAAAGTCCTATCACCTCCATTTCTCTCCTCTCTCTTTCCCCACCAACTTCTTGATAATTCCAAGCAAAAGAAATTAGATAAATTGCTGAAAATCTAACCCAACCATGGTTAGAGGAGTAACCCTAGCCTTCAAAATTGCTATAAAAGGAGGGTGTAGCTAGCACAAAAAGGGGAGAGAAGAAAGAGCACTATGCTATAGCTTGAGAAGCCAAGCTCAACCTCTTGAGAAGGAGCTCTTGAGTGGAATCTCATTGGCATTAGGCATATGTATGTGTTGTATTAGGGGTGATTAGCAAGGGAACTCTATGCCATTGTAAGAGAGAGTGATCATTAAATTGAGAGTAGGAAATCTATCATTTCTCCTACTAGAGTAAGCCCAACATTTGCTGAATCAAGGAGGGTGAATTTGGACTAAGCATGGATACCTTGTCTCCCTTCCAACGTGAATTCATGGACAATAATGATGTGTAAGTGTCTTGGTGTTTTATTTAAGTTCTTGATAGCTTGTCTCCGGGTATTGTTATCAATTTAGCCATAAATCCCATGTGTTGTAAGAGGGCAACAGGGTGGAGAGGACTCCTCTGGCCTTAAGACAGTGATTGGGGTGGCTTTTTTCTTGTGATGTGTTGTGGTGTAATTTACTCAGGCTATGTTGAACAAATACTAATCTCACTTTGATTGGTCATGACAGATTTGTAAGAAGGCATTAGTGCAACAAGCACCCCCTTCCCCCTTCTCTCTCTTTCTTACATATATATATTTATGTTTGCTTGATCATTAACAATACACTTCAAAGCAGTCCGAGCACCATCTCTCTCTCTCTCTCTCTCTCTCTCTCTCTCTCTCTCTCTCTCTCTCTCTCTCTCTCTCTCTCTCTCGTGTTTTAGTGTGTGAGAGTATTCCATTGGTGTTAGGGTTAGTGTAAATTCCTTGCTTGTTTGTGGGTTGCTCTAACGATTCTCCTTTTTTGCGTCCTAGTTCGCTCTTAAACTAGGTGGTGCCCCTTGTGTAGTTGGGATTTGGCTGGGGGTTTGTTGTTTTGGTTTGTGTTGTGTTGTGCCCCAGCCCCATTGAGCAGCACGGGAGCCTTGAAGGGTGTCTAGAGGTTGCTCTTCTTGTTGCCCGCCCCGGACCGCTTCAGTACCTAGATGTGATTTATGTTTCATATTCTATTACGGTTCAAACATTTTCACAAGGCTTGAAAGTAATTGCAGTAGGAAGTATTTACTTTCTTCTCATAACTATTCACCCTTCTCTTTCATGTGTGCTATGAGCATCACATTCTCTGTAATGGAATTGGCCTATTAACTTGAGAGTAGCGGAAATTAATGAGAGTACTTTTTGAGAAATTACTTTGTGAGCATAGCCGATGAACATAATTGAAGATAACAACATAGGTATAGCAATTAGTTAACTTGGGATGACCAATACTTCTGCAAGAGAGAGAATTTTGAGAACATGACAACAGTTGAGGACCAGATTTATGTGGAGCCGGTCCCCCCTCCAATAGACATTTGTATTATGATTTCTCCCATTAAGAGAGACTTGTTACAATACAATCTTTGTGTTCCTTGTGACCTAGGTGATGCAATGAAGATGGAAAGCTTCATGCATCACAAGCATAACATAAACTTTGAAGAAAGCTTTAACTATCTCAAGCCTCAGTCCCAAGACCTCAAACACCTTCAAAGGTGGAGAGAGCTAACAGGGAATGAGGGTAGGGAAGAGGAAGAAGAAACATTTCATAGGAGAAAGAATTAGTTCCTCACTTATCATAACCCTTCTTGCTAGCATACATAATAGCATAGTAATGAAGATGGAGAAGATGGCAAGCTCAAGCATTGAAGCATGGCTCTTGGTTGGATTTGCACTCCATAGCCAAGAGTGTTGATGTAGGCTCTCAATTTCTCAAGGAGCTTGAAGAAGGAGATGGAGCTCTTGTAGTTTGTATAGCACATAATGAGAGTGTTTGTGAGTGTGTGTGGGTGAGTATACCCCCTAGCTTTCTTGGGTCGTATCTCATTCTTGTAGCTCATTGGACCCCTCCAGGCCTAGCCAATCACAAGCAGGAGGCATTACAAGCAACAAGGGTAGCCTTGGGACAAGGAGGGGACAAGTGTCCCCCTTTCCCCTTTGAGAAATAGTACTTGATAAATGCAAAATCTCTTAAATTATCATTGGACCCCTTGAGTGCCCAACCAATAGGCTTCAGGCACACCATGAGGGCAACATGAGGAGGAACTTGACAAGTGTCCCTTTTGCTTTCTTTGTACCATGCATGCCTTGTGTGAGTGTGTGGGTGTTCTCTCTCATCCCCCGTCTTGTAGGGCTCTCCCCCTCCTTGTAGGGATTGAATCTTGACCTTTTGACACCTCAAGCCCCTCATGCATAGGCCCAATTCTCATCACAAACTTGGCCCTTAAGCACTTTAAGCTTGGGCTGGGTTCTCACCTCAAGTGCAACCCTAGCATGACAAGCACCTCAAGCATCTCAAGCACCTCAAGCACCTTAAGCTTGGGCCGGGTTCCCACCTCAAGCACCTCAAGCTTGGGTCAGGTTCCCACCTCAAGCTCAGCCCTAGCTTACCTAAGGTCAAAGGACTTTTACACTAACTATTAGAGGTCTTCAATGAATCTAACCCTAAGGTCTTATGCTCCATTGGTTATCCTTGCTCTTTGATAGACCATCTCTCATTTGGGCCCCTTTACCATTGGCCCCGTGTTGAGATAGATCTATATGTAACTATGTCAGACTTTGTATATAATTAATTTATTTACGAGAAAAGAATTATCTAACTAGTTGTGTGCATATCAGAATAGATCTAGCAGTTTCTGGGGCCTCAGGTGCGCCCAAGTTTGGGCCAGATCACCTCAGGGAGACTCTAGCAAAAAATACCCTGAAGTCCTAGTGATTGGGAAATTGGGTCTTCAATGAAGAGGTAGATAGTAGCCTCAGATTTAGGGCTCAGAAAATTACGCGCGCTAGTGCAAGCACAGGAATGAGATGGGGTCCTTAGAATAATAACCCTAAGGCCTGAATCATTTTACGGCCTTAGGATAAGTCAGTTAATGTATTTTTTTCAAATTGTCTATGCCGGACCAAATGACCAGACAAGTGCGAACAGGTAATGCCAGAGCAGTGTCGGTACGGCATTGCGTTGGGAGGCAACTAATAATTTCATTAGTAACATCTGTGTGTGCAGTTGTGAGTTAATTTGCACATTTCATTAATAGCCTAGGGATTTTTAAAAGTGAAAGTTGAAGGGTTTTTTAAGTTGTTAAGTAAGTGTGCCAAGTGGCACACTTACCAATGCAAACTAACTCTCTCTCACTCTCACTCTCACCCTCTCTCTCTTCCTAGCGCCCCCTCTCCCTGATGGCTATTTAGGAGCCCCCCCTCCCCCATTTTCAGTGTTGGCAGTGCTCCTACCCCCCCTATTGTGAGTATGCCCTACGCATTGGAGCCCTCCATGGAAGCTTGAGAGCATCCCCTTGTGACATATGTGGTGGCCTCGTGCCCCCATTGTCTAGAACAAGGGCTCTCATAGCCATAGCCAGCTTTTGGTGAAGTTTCATCGCGAGAAGTTGCAGTAGGCACTCTCTTCGTAGAGTGTGGTGGCTGTAAATTCTCTGTTTTCAGCCCTTAATCACCTCCTTTAGGGTGAATTTCAGCAAAATACATATAGAATCTAGTTCTTCTTTACCTACACTACGTGTACACAAAGTTTCGTGCAATTCCATCGCGAAAAAGGTCTCTATTTTGGCTTTGGAAGGTGCTCAGGCAACATTTTCAGGTTATGTGCAGAAAATTACAGCAAGCATGTGTGCGTGCATTTTGCGTGTTTCTCCCTTGTTTTTGTTGCATGAATAATTATGCATAAAGGGACTCGGTTAGTGGAAGGTAGACTCTCATTTTCGAGAGCTTCCGTTGAGTTTTGTGGAAGATAGACTCTCGTTTTCGAGAGCTTCCCAAAATCTCATAGCAGAGGGAAAATCCTCTTAGTATTCAGAGAGTAGCTTTCGCACTCTCAGTCAGAAGCAGAAAATAAAGAATAGAGGACGGGCTATTGCCCCGTTCTTGTGCTTGTAAAGATTCTCCCTTAGTAATAAAGATAATCTCTTTATGGGGGGGGGGGCAGCCCATCTTCTGGTCCCCAATGAAGTGTCAAGATTTCTCTCTCTCTCTCTCTCTCTAAATTCTGTTGAGTATTTGAAGTACAATTAAAAGTCAATTTACGCTTCCATATTTTTGTGACACTATAAGCACATCTCAATATCTTAACCCTTGTTCCCGTTTATTCTCCCACATTAAGTGATCCGTTTAATATGAATAAATGAGTTGGGTTGGTTAGATATTAGTTTTTATGAAAATGAAGCTAACCCTAAGGTCTTTGCTCCATTGGTTAGACTTGCGCTTTGATAGACCATCTCTCATTTGGGCCCCTTTATCATTGGCCTCATGTTGAGATAGATCTATAAGCACATCTCAATATCGTAACCCTTGTTCCCGTTTATTCTCCCACATTAAGTATCAATTTAATATGAGAAAATCATTTAGGTTGGTTAGTTATTAGTTTTTATGACATTACCTCTCTCTTGAATCATAGTCGTCCTTGACTATGAGGTAAAAGAGATAAAGCCTTAGTCATTAGTCAATCTTACTTAGCGGGTAGAGGATCCCTTTTTACCCTCTTCATCTTTCCAAGATATTGGATGACTAATCCATTTGGTGCTTGGTAGACATAGCTGCCGCAAGCATGTCTGCTCTTTAGTCCATTTCATTCTCCCAAAGTAGAGTGACAAATTCTACATGGTGTTTGAGATACGTTTTCATCACAAACAAGAATCTAAGCATGCATACTATTTAACTTTGTGCATAATAAAAAGATAACTAGTCTTATAAGACAAAAACATTAGTCATTTAAAAGAAATTTGTACATTTGCTTACTCTAATGTAGAATTGTAAGCATTGACAATGTTCATATTGTCCTTAAGCTTTATTCCTTGCATCCATCTAGCATCTTGAAAAGGATAATTTTTTAACTTAATAAGATACCATTGGGTAATCTTACCATGTCGTAACACCTTGTCTTCATGCTATCGTTACCTTGTCTTCATGCCGAAGGATAGCTTCAGGTTGTAGCACCTCTGCTTGGTCTTCAACTTCGGCAGGGTCTTCAATAATTGGTTCACTTAATGGCTCTCCTTTGTAGGGCTTAAGTAGGCTTACATGAAAGGCATTGTGTATGAGCCAATGGTTGGGAAACCTGAGTTGATAAGCAGTCTCATTGATGGGCTTCAAGATTTTGAAAGGACCATAGTATCTTTTTGCTAGTTTAGCATAATACTTTTGATGGCCCGTAGGATTTTTGTCCGTTGTTTGCCTTAATCGAGCCTTAGTAGACCCAATCATTTTCTTTGAACGTTAAGGCCCTTCTGTGCTTATCAGCAACAGCTTTTTGCCTTTGTTGAGAGATAGATATAACCTCCTTAATCTTCTGAAAAGATTCATGTAGGTCACGGCTATACTCATCGGCGGCGAAGATCTTCCCATGTACTTTGAGTAGCAAGGGACTTTAAGGTCTTCCCTCAATGATCTCAAAAGGTTCTTTTCTCGTAGAAGTATGTACATTATTATTGTAGGAATACTCTACAAGAGGTAAGTACTTTTCCCATTGTGAGAGTTGATCTACTTCGGTAACTTAAGTTTTGAGTAGATCGAGTATCGTAAGATTGGCTATCTCACTTTAGCCATCCGTTTGTGGGTGATAGGCTGAAGAGAAATTCAATCTTGTTCCTCGATTTTCAAAGAGATCTTTCCATAAATTACTGGTCATTCTAGGACCTCTACCTGACACGATGGATGGTGGTAATCCATGATGTTTGAAAATATGAGATATGAAGTGAGTTGACATTTGGTGTGCCTTACTAGACTTTTTGACAGGAATAAAGTGTGCTTGCTTGCTAAACCTATCAACTATTGTCCATATTTCTATATTCCCATGGATAGACTTGGGTAATCTAAAGATGAAATCCATGGATATACTCTCCCATGGTGAATTTGGGATAGGCAATGGCTAGAGTAATCCAGGTTGCTTCCCTCATATTTGGTCTTTTGGCATACTACACATTTTGAAACATACTCTTGTATGTCCACTTTCATGGTAGGCCAATAGAAATACGTATCTACTCCTTAGAGAGTAGGTTGAATACCTCTATGCCACGCATAGGGAGGAGAATGGGATTCATACATAACTTTCTCACGAAGGGAATGGGTAAGCCGTGGACAAAATAACCATCATGCAAGGTGAATGGTTCCTCTTTCTTTCCCAAAGCAAGGGCTGACATTATGTCTCTAAAGTCAGGGTCAGTAGCAGACTCATCTATAATAGAAGATAGATCATTGTGAGTAGCTATAGACACCGCATTAACTTTTGGTCGTCGTGAAAGTGCATCGGCCATTTGATTGTGCTTACCGGCAATGTGAGCAATATGAAAATTAAATTTCAAAAGAAAATTTTCCCACCTCATTTGTTTGTTGGAGAGCTTTGTTTGTGTCATGAAATACTTGAGACTTTGGTGATCAGTTCATAGAATGAATGGAGTCCCCAATAAGTAGTGCTTCCATGTGTCTAGGACATGTAGAACAGCTAAAAGCTCTTTCTCATAAATGCCCAAGACTCGTTCATCAATATTGAGCCTTCAGATCTCATATGCTATGGCATGCCCTTCTTGAAGCAAAACTGCTCTAAGGAAATCATCACAAGCATCACATGGGACCTCAAATGGCTTTGAGAGATCCGGAATCACAAGGACTAGTTGTGAAGTAAGCTTCTCTTTGAGCTTATCAAAAGCATTTTGCTCCTTAGCAGTCCATACATACTTAACGTTCTTCTTAGTTAAGTCATGTAGTGGTCCTGCTACTTGAGAGAATTTTGCTATGAAGTGTCTATAGTATACGCACATACCAATAAATTTTCTTAGCTCATGTAGATTCCTTGGGTTAGCCCATGCTTTTATTACCTCTAACTTTGATGGATCCATACGGATACCATCTTGAGAGATAATATGACTTAGGTATTGAATCTCTTGAAGGAAAAATTTGTTTTTCTTTTGGTTGAGAAAAAGCTTATTCTCCCTCAATGATAGTATTAACTTGAGAGTAGCGGAAATTAATGAGAGTACTTTTGAGAAATTACTTTGTGAGCATAGCGGGTGAATGTAATTGAAGATAACAACATAGGCATAGCAATTAGTTAACTTGGCATGAACATTACTTTTGCTAGAGAGAGAATTTAGAGAACATGCAACAGTTGAGGATCGGATTTATGTGGTGGATGGCATGACCTACTTGACTATCTCAAGTCCAAATTTGAGTTACATAGTTGGAGTGGCGATTCAATAAAAGAAAGTCTCCCAGGAAACCACACTTCGACGTGGTGAGGTGCACATTGTGCTATGTGAGTGCTACTTTGGATCATGATCTCTTTTATAAGGTTGATGCGTAGTTGCAGATCTATGGTTACACATATGTAGATTAGGCTGGTAGCACATATGATCTCAAGTCTACTAGTAAATTTGTGTTTTCACTTGGGAGAGTTGGTATCACATGGAGCAGTAAGAACCAATCGTAGCTTTCTCTATAGAGTATAGATGCATAATACAAGGGTGCTGCAGGTGATGGCGTGTGAAGTAGCAATTGTAGGTTTCTCTATAGAGTACAAATGCATAATACAAAGGGTGTTGCAAGTGATGGCATGTGAGGTAGCATGGATACGATTGTTACTTCCAGATTTTGGAGTATAAGTATATGGGCCTGTTGTCATCTGTTATGACAACCTTCGCAACATACAGTTGGCTTAGAACCTAGTGTTTCATGTGAGAACAAATCACAATGAGGTGCATTACAAGTTCATCAAAGAGAGGGTCTTGGAAAGCGACATCAACCTTGGGTACATGAGGATAGATGAGAAAGTTGCAAATATCTGCACTAAGGCCCTTGGAGTGAAGAAGCTATGACAATTTCGAGCGATGCTTGGAGTATGAGAGATGGCGTTGAGGTTGAGAGGAATTATTGAGATATCAAGCTCATCATTTGCTACTCATAGATGACTATCTCAACAATCATCATCATTGGTGCACCTTGGTGGATACCCATATCTTCACTAGTGATACTACAATTGGACTACACGAACTTGGTCTACCTATTGAAGTGATGTCACACTTATCCAACTAGCCCACTCACTAGCAGTTCACACTGGACTATTGTACTAGTTTTCTTCTTATGTTGTATTATCTCTTTTTATGCATAGTAGACTTCTTATCTTGTATTAGTGAAGAATAAGTTTAGCCTCCATCTATGTGTGTATGTGTGTGCATGCGCACACACAAGAGCTCAAGGTCTCTCTTTTTCTATCTCTTAACAAATTTTGACTGTAATAAAACAGATCTAATTATTCAAAAGAAGAGGAGATTTTGATCCGTTTGATGTTGTCTGACTTTTGATACTTAACAAAGACTACTACCAAAGGATCTGCAGGTTTATTCGTAGCACGTAGACAATGTGAAATTAAAATTCTCATCTCACTTTGTATGTTTTTTTATATGTGGGAGAAAATGCTACAATGTGCATAATGTCATATGTGTGAAAGCGATTCCCACGGTTGTAGTCATGTATATACCATACCAGGGATTCAAGGCCCGGGACATGACCTCGTTGCATGTTTTATCACTCTAGAAAATCCCTAGTTTTTTTAATAATATACATACGGCAAGTGCATCATGGTGGCACACGCATTTTGCCTAGAAAATTCAATGCGGCGCGAACACCATCCAGAAATACTAGCTAGCATGCACAACCGTCAATTATGTGATTAGAGATCATGAAAAGAAACAAAATGAGGTTCAGCATGAGAATTTAGCTTGAGGGAATTTTTTCACATTTGGGGGTTTCCCCAGGCATTTAACGATCAATTTAGCTCATTTTTGGGCTCAAAATGGTATAAACCTAGCCATTTTGGGTCAAACACGAGCAAAAAATCAATGTTTTTATCAGTGCTATGACAACTCAAGTTGGGTGTGTACTTGCAGAGTAAAATATCAGCAATTCTTCCCTCCTTGAAGAGGAATACTGACGGTTCTCCTATGGTGCACTATTGGAGTCCCACCTTGCTCGGACCTTGTTTTCGAGAGTGTAAGGGATCCAATTAGGGTTTTATCTCATCAAAACTATGTGTGGGCTTGTCTATGGAGGTGATTAAGTTTCCATTATATTACCTCGATAAATAATTGGGAGAAGAAGCTAGGGTTCTCTACAAGGCAAACAAGGAATATATCACAGGCATCACATGTAGGGTCAAATAATAGGTATGGGCAAGCTAAGGTAGATCATGCAGGCTGCATGGGGTTAAGGCTACATGAAATCATCGCACACACGAGTTTTAAATGTTATAATCCTTGTGTATGAGTGGAGCTTGCGTGGCTGAACTGAAGTTGTTATTTCTTGTTTCCCTCTTTAAATAAGTGGATTTTGTCATCTATTAAGCCACAAAGTCCTCACAATCAGGGGCCCGCCACATTCTTAGTCGTACCGCAAAATTTTCAATGACATGATTTCCATTTGAAGGGCATTAAGGGGAGTTGAGAAAAATAATTTTCCATGCAGATACCAACTATCAAATCTTCTCTTTCATATTGGCTTTTGCCATGATGATAGACCAAGGGAAAACTACGATCACTAATGTCTAAGGCCAATCAAGATGAAGTCACATCTCCCTCAAGCCTTATAAGTTGATCTTTGCATTTGCGGCCTCGCACGAAACACTACACACTTATCCCATTATCAACCTTCACAGCAGGCCACTTTCACCCACCAAGAAGCCCACATGGAAAGATTTGCAGTTTCAAGAGGTAGCACTACCCATGTAACTACACAAGCAGCATTTCGACTTGTCCTACCTAGAAAGGTTCACCAACCCACGGGTGCAATTAGTGAATGAATACACTAAACAATAGCTAGAAAGGAATTCATTGGCATTTGACAAGGGGTAAACACTCTACCATGACATGCAATGGGCAGCCTGTGGCATTGTAATTATTGGCTTGAACAAATCCAAGCAAAAGAAGAAGTCCTTCATTAGGGACCCTCTAACACTCACTAGGATTTTGTATATTGTGTTAAGTATGGAGCCTGATTTACCCTTATAATTTTCTGTGGTAAAAGCGCACATTTGTAAGGCCCCCAATATGAGGAGAAGCCATCGTGCGTGAAGGAAAATCACTCATCGGAAACCAAAATTTTCACGGACAAGAATCAGGGGCAACTTTAAAGGCCAGAATATTCTTTTTCGCCGGAATATTATGGCCGGACGACGGCCGAAAAGTGGTCGGAAAACAACCGGTCGGTTGGCCGGTGGCCGGTAGTCAATGGCCGATGGCCGGTGGTCGGAAGTCAATGGCCGGTGGCCGGTGGCCGAATTCAAAAGCGGACTTGTCCTCTCAAGGGCGGCCACACATGGGCGGATTGGAGGGTCCGATTTGGACTTATTGGCACAAGGGCGGCTACACATGGCTGTCTCTCATAAGAGAGGGCAGCCCTTTTGGCCTATAAAAGGAGGCCATTTCTACACACATTTCATAGTGTGAAGTTGATGCAACAAGGTGAGTGTGAGGTGGTGAGAGTGAAGCAAGGCGGGAGCTCCATTAAGGGTATAATCCCTTTGTAAACTACTTCTTGTTTTGAAGTACTAAAGCCATTGAGTGGCTGCTTTCCCGTGGACGTAGCCCACATTGGGTGAACCATGTATATCGTGTGTACTCTCTCTCTTTCTCTCTCTACTCTATAATCTCTTGTATATAAATCTGTCTCTCTCCATTAAGTAATCTACTCAATTATCTATTTAGCTACGTCTTATTTCCTAACAACTGGTATCAGAGCAAGGTTTGCTCATAGCTAAATTATCTCAAGGAAAGGATTCCTTGAATTGAGTGGGAGTTATGACGGAGGAAGGGAAGCTCAAGATTGAGAAGTTCAACGGCAAAAACTACCAACATTTGAAGATGCAGATTGAAGACTATCTTTACCAGAAGGACCTCTATTTGCCACTAGGCGGTCTTGCGAAGAAGCCCGCAACAATGGCAAATGAAGCATGGATTGTCCTTGATCGAAAGGCACTGGGAACAATCCGGTTAAGCTTGGTGTCAATGGTGGCCTTCAATGTTTCGGAGATGAAGACCACGGAGGACTTGATGAAGTCACTTGACGACTTCTACGAGAAACCATCGGCATCCAATAAGGTATTTCTTATGAAGGGCTTGTTCAATCTAAAGATGGCAGAGAATGGTTCAGTTGCAGAACACCTAAATGATTTTAACACAAACATAAGTCAACTTCGATCAGTGAAAATCAATTTCGATGACGAAGTGCGAGCTCTCCTTATACTATCATCTCTACCGGATAGTTGGGACGGCCTTGTGATGGCTGTAAGTAATTCTATCTGTGGCACAAATACTCTTAAGTTTGATGATGTTGTGGGTGTTCTCCTAAGCGAGGAAATGCGAAGGAGAAGCACAGGAGAATCATCAAGTGCTGCACTATCAGTGGAAACAAGAGGAAGGCTTAAGGAGAGGTTCAAAAACCAAAAGGGTCGTGATCGCTCAAGGCGGAGCAAGTCACGCACAAAGTCAGTTCTTGAATGTTGGAACTGCGGCAAGAAGGGCCACGTCAAGAAGGATTGCTGGTCCAAGAAGAAGAAGGAGACAGAGTCTCAAGACAACAAGCCAACATCGGAGGCCAATGTGGCAGGTAAAGTAGAGCAAGATTCTCTAGTTCTCTCATTAGACAATGTGTCTAATTCCTAGATAGTAGATTCCGGGGCTTCATTCCATGCAACACCACACAAGCAACATTTCCAAGACTACACCAAAGGTAATTTTGGGTATGTATACTTGGGAGATGATGAAGCTTGTGAGATTGTCGGCAAAGGTACAGTTTCTGTCAAAACTGCTAACGGAAATGAATAGAAGCTTAAAGATGTTAGGCATGTTCCTTCTCTTCGCAAGAATTTGATCTCTACAGGACAATTGGACGATGAAGGTCACAACATTGCATTCGGAAACAAACGGTGGAAGATCTCAAAGGGATCTTTGGTGGTTGCCAAGGGTGAAAAAGTCGGTACACTTTACTTGTGTACTGTTAACACGCAACCTTCAGCTTGTGCAGCAACTACAGAAGTTGACAGTGCGGTGTGGCACTACCGACTTGGGCATATGAGTGCCAAAGGAATGCAAATCCTTCAAACAAAGAAGCTTCTACTAGGTTTGAAAGAAGTGGACTTAGAGTTCTGTGAAGATTGTGTTTATGGTAAACAAAAGAGGGTAAAATTTCAAAAATCAGGAAATGAAAGAAAAAATAAAAAACTTGAGTTGGTTCATTTTGATGTTTGGGGTCTTGCAAGTACACCATCACTTGGTGGCTCATTGTACTATGTAGCATTCATAGACAATGCGACTAGAAAAACATGGGTTTATGTCATGAAGAATAAATCCGATGTATTTTCCATATTTCAAAGGTGGAAAGCCTTTGTGGAGAATGAAACAGGTACCAAGGTTAAATGCCTCAGATCCGACAATGGAGGCGAATATTGCAGCCAAGCTTTTGAAAGCTTTTGTGCTAGCAATGGCATTCGGAGGCAAAGGACAACCCCAAGGACATCTCAACAAAATGGGATTTCGGAAAGGATGAACAGGACAATCATGAAACGAGCACGAAGCATGCGGCTACATGCAGGCCTACCGCTTGAGCTTTGGGCGGAAGTTGTAAGTACGTCTGTGTACTTAATCAATCGGTCACCCTCAACAGCATTGGATGGGGGAGTTCCAGAAGAGGCATGGACAGGTAAACCGGTGAATTATGCATTTCTCAAAGTGTTTGGGTGTGAGGCTTTCATGCACATAGATAGAAGCATAAGATCAAAGTTAGATGCAAAGTCCAAAAAGTGTTTCTTCATTGGCTATGGAGAAGGAGACTTTGGGTATCGCCTATGGAATCCTGAAGATGGTAAAATCTTAAGGAGTAGGGATGTAATTTTTAACGAACAAAATATGTACAAAGATTACTCGGAAAGAAAACAAACAAAAGAAACAGGTGATGAGTACATGGAGCTTGAGGACGGTGAAGACTCAAGGACTGCAAACGGTGACAATGTGCAACAACGTCAACCAAATGAGGAGCCTCAACCTATTCCCCGAAGATCTACAAGAGCAAGTAGACCTCCAGAAAGGTTTTTTCCTTCCTTCAACCATCTCTTGATCTCAGATTCTGGAGAGCCGGAATCATATGAAGAAGCTATGCAACATGAATCCAAAGAAGAATGGACGAAGAGCATGCAAGTGGAGATGGACTCACTACATCGCAACCAAACATGGGAGTTGGTTGAGTTGCCTAAAGGTAAGCGGGCACTTCAAAACAAATGGGTGTACAAGCTAAAGGAAGAAGAAGGTGGGAACAAAAGGTACAAGTCTAGGCTTGTGGTAAAAGGTTTTTCTCAAAAGAAAGGTATTGACTTCAATGAAATATTTTCTCCTGTTGTAAAAATGAACTCAATTAGGCTTGTCTTAAGTGGCTGCTAATGATCTAAATCTCGAGCAAATGGATGTAAATATGGCATTCCCTCACGGTGACTTAGAGGAGGAAATCTACATGCTTCAACCAAAGGGGTATGAAGTAAAAGGTAAGGAGAAAATGGTTTGCAGATTAAAGAAGAGCTTGTATGGTTTAAAGCAAGCATCAAGACAATGGTACTTGAAGTTTGATCGATGGATGTTGGATCATGGATTCACAAGATGCAACTCGGATCACTGCGTCTACACGGAGAATTTGGGAGATGGGAAATTCATCATCCTAATGTTGTATGTTGATGACATGTTGATTGCAAGTGCTAACATGCAGGACATCAAAGACCTAAAAGAGGAGCTGTCCAAATCTTTTTCAATGAAAGATTTAGGTGCTGCAAAGAGGATACTTGGTATGAAAATATCAAGGGACAGGACGAAGAAGACAATAAAGCTATCTCAAGAAGATTACATCAAGAAGGTACTAGAAAGGTTTGCAATGCAAAATGCAAAACCAGTTTCTACACCTTTGGCTGGTCATTTTAAACTAACGAAGGATATGTGTCCAAAGACACAAGAGGAGATAGCCTATATGTCTAAAGTTCCACATGCTGCAGCGGTAGGTTCTCTAATGTATGCTATGGTCTGGACAAGGCCAGACATTGCACATGCAGTGGGAGTTGTGAGTAGGTTCATGGACAACCCAGGTAAAGAGCATTGGCAAGCTGTGAAGTGGATACTTAGGTATCTAAAAGGGACAACAACAAATGCTTTGTATTTTGGAGGAACTGATATTTTTCTAGAAGGGTATGCTGATGCAGATATGGCAGGTGACAAAGATACTCGAAGGAGCACTATTGGCTATGTGTTCACGGTTGGAAGCACAGCAGTAAGCTGGGCTTCAAAGCTGCAGAAAGTGGTTTCACTTTCTACCACGGAAGCAGAGTATGTAGCAATGACGGAGGCAAGCAAAGAAATTCTGTGGCTTCACAGATTCTTAGAAGAGCTTGGATTCAAACAAGACAATTGTGTCTTGTACAGTGATAGCCAAAGCGCTGTCCATCTTGCGAAGAACTCAGTGTTTCATTCAAGGACAAAGCACATTGAGGTGAGATATCACTTCATACGCACTCTTTTGGAAGAGGGACAACTAAAGCTAGGAAAGGTGCATACAAGTGAAAATCCTGCAGACATGTTTACAAAGGTGGTCAACAAGGAGAAGTTGAGCTTTTTCTCATCTTCAATCGGCATTCAAGGATAAGAAGCCAGAATGGAAAGCAGTCACAGGTTTGGTTTGGAGATCAGTCTCCAAGTGGGAGATTGTTAAGTATGGAGCCTGATTTACCCTTGTAATTTTCTGTGGTAAAAGCACACATTTGTAAGGCCCCCATTATGAGGAGAAGCCATCGTGCGTGAAGGAAAATCACTCACTGGAAACCAAAATTTTCACAGACAAGAATCAGGGGCAACTTTAAAGGCCTCGGGGGCGGAGGCCCCCGAGACTTTTTTTTCGCCAGAATATTATGGCCGGACGGCGGCCGGAAAGTGGTCGGAAAACAACCGGTCGGTTGGTTGGTGGCCGGTAGTCAATGGCCGATGGCTGGTGGTCGGAAGTCAATGGCCGGTGCCAATGGTCGGAAGTCAATGGCCGGTGGCCGGTGGCCGAATTCAAAAGCGGACTTGTCTTCTCAAGGGCGGCCACACATGTGCGGATTGGAGGGTCCGATTTGGACTTATTCGCACAAGGGCGGCTACACATGGCTATCTCTCATAAGAGAGGGTAGCCCTTTTGGCCTATAAAAGGAGGCCATTTCTACACACATTTCATAGTGTGAAGTTGATGCAACAAGGTGAGTGTGAGGTGGTGAGAGTGAATCAAGGCGGGAGCTCCATTAAGGGTATAATCCCTTTGTAAACTACTTCTTGTTTTGAAGTACTAAATCCATTGAGTGGCTGCTTTCCCGTGGACGTAGCCCACATTGGGTGAACCACGTATATCGTGTGTACTCTCTCTCTTTCTCTCTCTACTCTATAATCTCGTGTATATAAATCTGTCTCTCTCCATTAAGTAATCTACTCAATTATCTATTTAGCTACGTCTTATTTCCTAACATATTGCTATGGATGAAGAAAGGAACTTGCCACCACCCATTATACCACCCATACAATATGTGAGAAGTTGGAGTAGAAGAAGTGCTACTACTTGATCAAGTCAATCAAGTGCTACTACTTGATCAAGTCAATCATGTCAAAAAGAGGACCTCTAAAAAAGGTGCTTCCGAAGCCCACCTGTTGACCTAAAGAGAAAAGCGACCTCTAAGGCCATGAGGAAAGCATAGAGGAAAGGATTTCAAGAACTAATCCTAGAAAAGGAAGATAGACATTCAACCCAAACTGCGAGACCAAAACTTCCCCACATTATAAGATCGTAGTAAAGAAGTTAGCAAACTAAGCCAAGGGACACGTAGACAGCTTGGTGAAGAGCCAAAAAGGAAGGAGAAAACCAAAGACAAGAACAATAGACCACCACCCTGTCAAAGTCGACGATGCGGAAGCATAGAGACCAATGGGAGCGAGCGAGCGAGAGAGAGAGAGAGAGAGAGACTCCTGAGCCAATCAACCTTGGCAATGAATAATTGAATGTGTATACAATGGAGGCAAGGGGTTGCTTTTATAGAAATCCTAGTAAATTGCCCTACCCAAGACTTTAACAAATAAGCAAAATAAATACCTAAAAGTCAAACTAAATAATGGGTTCACATTGGGAAGTTCATTTGAGATGCCTAAACGTTAACACCCTCTTTGCAGCTCATAGTGGACATCAATAGTAAGACCAAGTCGATGAAAAAGCTACCATGGACACCCCAGCACCCACCGGGATACTAGATACACCTCGGTGTTGCTCTCCTCAACTTTGTCCTTGAAAGAAATGCCATCTTGAGCATCGGTTGCCTTTGTAGAAACTTTGAATTGTAGTCCACACTACGTCCAATAATCCCCATTCGTGAACTGTGAACACATCACGTCCAAAATATAAAACTCCAAGATAATGAACTGCTCGAACACATCCTGTCCATAATTTGACCAAAAACAATAAATTGGCTAGCCCATCCATAGTGTTTTAGACGTCTGATTGGTTCCTTGCCAAATGCATGTGCATTGAAGTCCGACCTACGACTCCAAACATTAATAACTTAAACTCCAACACACAAGGGTCCAAATTAATTATAGGGAGCATGTGGCTGCCACTCACAAACCTCTCTCTGGTTGAAGCTAGTGATGACACCGATTTTCATGTGACTAGAAGGTGGGAGTCTGTGCCAGTCTAGTCACCACCACACCAACAGCCTCCTTGTTGTCCTTCCTTGAGTCACTATCACTGCTTTCCTCATGTTTCTTTCTTTTACCTTTGTCCTTTGTAGAATCTTTGTCTTTGCCCTTGGATTTGCAATCCTTGGCCAAATGACCACGCTTTCCACATTTGTAACAATGGTACTTTGTCCTCTTTCTGGAATCCGAAGCAGCAAGTGCTTCACCATCTGCTTCCACTGTCTCAAAAATATGAATATTTCCTTGAGTTACAAACACGTCTTCCTCCTCAATGAGAAAAGAGCTGAGATCATCAAATTCCAGCTTTTCCTTCGTGACTTGTAGCCGCAGTGTTTTAGACACTATATCATAGTCTTGAGAGAACCAAAGCAACTAACTGGGTACTGGTCAGTTCACTCTTCATAGCCAATAGTTGATCATGAATAACTTTAGTCTTCATAAGAAATGATTGCATCCATGGAACTTCCTGCGGGAAAGTGGATTGCAAACAACTGGTAACTGCTCGCATCATAGAATCTTGATCAAACATACCTACGAGCTTGAATCACATTTCGTTGAAGGTATGAATAGTTGGAGAAAGGTCCTTTGTAAGAGATTCCGCAATTGCCGACATTGCCTTCGCATTAGCCTCATCCCAATCAACACACGATTTGACATATTCGTCTTCTTGAAGGCGGGTGTACCTTTTGTGGATATCTTGTGTGGGATGAGACTCCGAGCCATCCACAACATCCCATAAACCTTTCCGTGAGAACTAGAGTCGCATAGTCAAATTCCAATGAGCGTAGTTATTCCCGTTCAATTTGTCGCTCGAGCTTGAGCAACATGGGGCCATGGTGAAGTTGCTAGATCTAGAACTCCGGGAACCTCGTCGCACTCCAAAGTGTTGCTGCACGAACCAAGCCGCAAGATTTCCAATTTCCTCGCCTCTGCCAAGCCGCTCCACACCCTCTGCTATCCCTCTCTGGAACTCGAAACCGCTTGAAACTCCCACCAATTGGCCACTCTAAGCCTAGCACTCTGCACTCCTCCAAGCCACGTGATAAAACTCTCCACCAAACTCCTCCTAAGGCTCACCCTAGAAGCCCCTTGGAGACTCCAAATCTCCCCAAAAGTTGTTGACTTTGTGCCCACCAAGGCCAAGCGAAACCGGCTCCCTCATTGCAACCCAAGGAATATTCACCTTGTAGCTTACGGCGTTTCAAAATGCCACTTTGCCCAGCAGCATTTTGAAAACGCAAATCGAGAGGGGGGCTGGGCACTGCTTATTGCAACGTTTCAATACGTTGGGGACAGGGGAGCGGGACTGGCTATCATAGGCAGTGTTTCAAAACACGCAAGAGGGGGGGGGGGGGGGGGGGGGTTGGGCGGCTGGCAGAGCGTCTCAAAACGCAGGGGAGAGGAGATCCGTCGAGATGCCGCGCGTTTCAAGATGCGGGAGAGAGGACAGTAGGAGCTGACGATGGAGCGTTTTGAAACGCTCGCAGGAGCATTGTGGGGAAGACCAATCGGTGTCGGCAAGGCTTGGGGCGGGGGGGGGGGGGGGGGGCAGCGTTTTCAAACGCTATTTCTTCTTCTTCTCCGGACTGCTCCTCCATGCCAAGGGCTTCAAGCCGCCTGCTCTGATACCATGTCAAAGTCGACGATGCGGAAGCGTAGAGACCAAAGGGAGTGAGCACGAGAGAGAGAGAGAGAGAGAGAGAGAGAGAGAGAGAGAGAGAGGGAGGCAGGGAGAGAGACTCTTGAACCAATCAACCTTGGCAATGAATAAGTGAATGTGTATACAATGGAGGCAAGGGGTTGCCTATATAAAAATCCTAGTAAATTGCACTACCCAAGACTTTTACAAATAATTAAAATAAGTAAATGATATATGGGATCACATTCGGCAGTTCACTTGAGATGCTTAAACTTTAACACACCCCTCCACTTGAGATGCTTAAACTTTAACACACCCCTCCGGGATCAAACCCATAGCAAAGATGTTGTATTCTACGATGGAAGTGTTTGAGTACACTCACCATTAGCAAAAGAAGATAGAGAACACCCTTCTACTAGCTTATATCCAAACCTTTCCTCTAGCAAGTTTACAAACTCTAATGTAAAATTACTGAGGAGGGACTATTGATGAATCCAAATACCTTTCCTCTAGCAAGTTTACAAACTCTAATGTCAAAGTATGGAGGGACTATTGAGTTTGGTGCTCGATTCAAAGAAGCCAAACCTTCCATAGCTAGCAAAGAGGATGTGGTCGAACAGACGAAGGTTTCCTTAATGCAAAAATCCAAGAGTCCCTGAAAGAAATTCAACAAGAAAAGTTTAAACATGTGGGGACAAAGGCCCACAAAAAGCCCACTGACCAAAATAAAACACAAAAGCCAAAAACAACCGCTACACGACCAACCTCTCAGCTAGACCTCTAGCAGTGTAAGGTCCTCGACCCTCTGGAGGTTGAGGGGACTTGATAGGTAGACCTTCCTTTTTTCTTGGGCTCCGTTGGGAGCACCTTACTCCAATTTAGGGAAGTAGGGATAAGAGCAACAAAAGTAAGGCAATCTTCTCCCACTTCTTTGCATCTTTCTTTTCAAAAGATTGCATCCATGTGAGCGGGAGAAACTCTTCTAAGTTTGCCCTACACAAGAATGTGCATGCATACCAGCTAAGAGTCTCATCACGCCTAGCGCTTGGAGGGGTTGAAATCTCTATGGAAACTATGTGGACTAGACTTGGCAATTGCATACAATGCATACTGAGGCACAGCTCAAGCTCTCAAAGTGCTACAAAAGTTGGTCTGAGAGCAGAATTTTACAATAAACCCTTCATACAACCACGTATTGGAGGTCACAACCGTGCAAAAATAGGATAAATAGAAAGGATTGTATGTTTGCATCGCTAATCGAAGCTGGTTTCATAACCTGCAGCCAATGCTCTTGCAATTTGTGACTGCAGGAGAGTGTCTTTGACACATGAGAACACAAAGCACTGTAGTCCTGTAACCCCTATTGTTTGGTTTCCTTTTTTGAGCATAGATGTGTGAAATGGCTGCAAGCCTCTTTGCTCATCAACCCTAAACCCTCTCCTACAATCCGGGTGGGATGGGGCTCTAATAGGAATCGGCAAAAGAGCGAAGGAGGGCCACCTGCCCACAAAATATCCGTAGTCCCGAAGGGGCGGTTTCTCGTTTTGGTATAAAGCAGCGACAGTCTTCAAGCTAAGTACAAGCTCTTCTCTTTCACTTGAGGTGCTGTGGCCTGAGCCAACCGTCTTCCCCTTTGTCCTGCTATACCCCCTGTGGATATGGCTTGCCTGGCTGCAGCTTCAACTTCTGCTGCCCTTGTCAGCTCCCCTTCCAAAACCTCTTCTGCTTATAGTGGAGAATATGCCACACGTACATTGTGCTCACGTCCATTTCTCCGCTCAAGTAGGTAATGAGGCCACCACTGGGCTGTCCTGATTTGCGTTGTGAAGCAATCCATGATTTCTTCCCACGGAAGCTTGGGACTTGTTCAATCCCAACGGCTCCGCTCGTGAAATGGTGAGGAAATGCTTTCAATGGTCAAATTCCTTTGGAAATGGTGAGGAAATACTTTCAATGGTCAAATTCCTTTGAAGTACATTCTTCAAAACTGCCTTGCCATTGACACAATTGGTGAGCTAATCGGTGGTATGTGGTATGCGCTCGCTTGTAATCCGCCAGCACAGAGTGATGATCAGTCTGGTCGCCGCTCATATGCGTAGTATATCATACTTTGTATAACAAGGGCTTACTTACAGGGCATAATATCAACGATGATGTTGCTAAGCGGCATGAGGCTCCTAGGAAGTGGCTTCACTTGAAGTGTCATAAATCTAAATTGAAACCTGTATCGCTTTGACAACCGAAGAAACCAGGAATGGCTATCAGCAGCGCCGAAGGTGGCAGCCGTCACCGCCATTACTTTGTTGCTAGGTCCCGGCACACGTCGGGCAAATGTATAGTACCCTTCCCAAAGGTGGGTAGGTTTCTCGATAGGCCGTGCCCCAAGGAAGGGTTTATTTTTGCAAAGCCTTCGTAGGGAAAAGGGAAGGAGAAATGCCGAAAGTGCCCTGCAGAGATTTGAGTTGTGCTTAAGGTCTAGGGCATATGCCATGGAGTTCGAGATACCTTAGATTTTGAAAGTTGTTGAAGTATGCATCTCAAAAGTTTTTGTAGGTCAATTTTGTAAAAGCATTGGAAATGGACACGCACCTTAGAACTTGAAAGTACAATTAAGTATGTTCATGAGGGAAGTTGTCAATGCAATCATACTGGTAAAAAAAGTAGAACAAAAATTCTAACTACGCAATGTGAAATGGTAAAAAAAGTGGAAGAAAATTTCTAATGACTTCAAATTGAAAGTTGGTAAGTTGAAACGTAGGCAACTTTTCGGCCCATCTAAAGCTAGTGGCGAGCTGTGTGTAATGATAATACATTTCTCACAAGCTTGATTGAATGTGGACACTAGCATGGAACGAAGTACAGTGCAGAGTTCCAATCTTTTGGACCTCGATAGTTTTGAGCTTGTTGGCAAATTGTGGATAATGGTAGGACATGTCTCAGAGACTTGACGAAATGTGGATACTAGCATGGGATGCATGTATGTACATGGTTAAAGGGAAATTTAAGAAGCTTCCAAGAGGGGCATCAACTTTTGGGAGCATAGTTTCCAACTTGCATGTACACATCAGTATTGCAATCTATTCTACCAAAATTGCGCTATCCTTTAGGACATAATTGTTAAACTTGGAGATTGTAGCATGCTTTGTGCAAGCCTTATAGCTAGAAGCAAATCCATTTCTCCATTGACATGTCAATTGTAAATTGGATATTTCTCTTGAGACGGAAGTTCATAATACTGTTGTTGTTTTGCTCATAACTCCCCTTTTCGACTCGAATATTTTCATCTCTCTAGTAGCATGTATTTTATATTGATTTCCTTGTTTAAGGAGAGTCCAAGCATTTTTAACTTACTAACTCATTATGATATTCGATTTCTGTAGAATATTGAGGCAACAGAGAACTTGTCTTTGCATTGAAACAAGTGTCATTCTCATTGTGGTCTCTCGATGTATAGATCTATATCATCTTTGGATTCTCTTCAATATGTTGCAAATGGACTGGAGATTTGAACTAAGGACTTGTGTGACCATGTATGGACTCTTCAACACATCTAGCAAAATTAGAACCAAGGATTTAAGTGACCATGTCTAGAGCTTTGATAGCAAAATTAGAACCAAGCACTTGAGTGACCATGTCTAGAATTTTGACACCTCTATCGGGGTTTGTGGCATGGAGATGCACTAAACTTCCACAATAGATTTTATCAAGTTATGGTTTTGTTTCTGAAATTACCTTTCTAAATTCTCGGAGGCAGACTCCAATAGATTTCACAACAAGATGGGAGTGTTTTGAGTGTTAATAATCTTGTAAACGTTGACTCAGTGCTATTCATCAAGGATTGGTAAGGCGTTCGACTTGGAACCCTAAAGTTGCAATGCATAGACTAATGAATTCTTATATAGGGATATGGGTCAGAAGAAAGGTAGAGCCAATGGTCGACAAAAGGTTATGAAATATGAAGTCTTCTATGCTTTTAAACCAATGTTGCCCTTGAGGTATCTATATATAGGGTCCTTAGGGCTCCCATTTCCTTCACAATTTTCTGCTCTCAACCTCTAAGATGCCAGGTATTTTCACAAGCAAGACAAAAATTTAGAAAGCCCTTCAAAGCAAGACAAAAATTTTGGTATAAATCCTAGCTTACTAGGATAAGTTCTTCATTTTCTTTGTATTCAAGTTCGTATACTTTTTTTCTTATAAATGTTTATTGTAGGTTTGAAAGTATGTTTATCTTGCTGTTCAAGTCGAATTCAATCCTATTATTGGATCGGAAGTGTCGTCGTGAAACGCTAGACCAACAGGCATTGTTTACAAATGGTCAACTGGGTTCACTTCGACGTCATTTCTATTTTGGATTGGAAGTTGTTTTCGTTGAACATGGTTTAGTTACGTTCGATTTATAGATAATTCTATTAATCTTCTCCTTGAACCACTTTTCTTATTGGATTGGGAGTGTCGGTGTGCAAGGTAATAGGTTGGTTTTCTTTGTCTTGTGTGCAACATATGTGTGTTTAAGCTCTTCGATGTTGCTCTCGACATCAGTTCTACTACTAGGCTGGAGATGTTAATTTTATCGATTGGTTTTTAGTTTAGTTCAATGTTTCTTTTGGCATCAATTCTACTATTGGGTTGGAGATGTTAGTCTTATTGAATGATATATTGCTTTTTACACTAGTTTGGTGTTTCTTTCGACATCCGCTCTACCATTCGACTTGACATGTCGTCAGTTTTATCGAATGATGTCATATTATTTAGGTTTAGTTCGGTGTTACTATCGGTATTAGCTCTACTATTGAGTTGGAGGTGTAGTCACATTGAATGATGCCTTACTTTTTTATGCTAGTTTAGTGGTGGTCTCGTTATCAGCTTTTCTATGGGACTAGAGGTGTTACTCCCATTGAATGATGCCCTACTCTTTAAGCTAGTGTCATTAGTTCAATGAATAAAGTTTATATTTTCCGTCAAATTTTAAGTTATTATTGTCTTTAAAAATCACAAAATATGTTATCATTGTAACATAGATGGATCTTGTGCAAACGAAAGAGTTAAAAACAAAGATCAGAGCGGTTATGGTCATGTATATATGTTCCTTGGTCATCGAGGAGATCACCTCTACATTGGAAAGTTAGACTTGCAAAGAGCGTTTTTTTGATGTCATAATTAACATTTCTCAGCTTACAATGCAAAGGATATCCATAGGCTAATGGATAGTATTGTAGACAAAATGACAAAGTGTTTTGAGAGACTTGACATGGATGCACCAACGCATGCCGATGCGAATCCGGATCTAGTCAAGCTACAACATTGATGGCGTGTAAAGAGGTCAAAATAAAAAAGAGCGTGCAATATTGATGTGCAAGATATCCATAGCCGCCATGCAAGAACTATCTTTTTTCTGCAGCCTCCTCTCAAGGTGTAGTAGTGGGAAGTTTTGATGCACAAGCTGGGGCGGATTGTCAGCATTTATTACGCAACCGTTTGATGTCCCAGTGTGCCATCAGTGTTTACCTCACACTCGAAGCTATTAAGCATGGTAGAAAGCTTGGTAAAGGATTCTATGGAGTTATGTCAGAGTGCACCATGGAAGGAGTTACTTTGTTGCCACCAAAGTGTAATATGTGGTCAAGGACTTCAAGGGAGATACAGTAGAGAGCTGCCAATCTTTTCCTCTAGAGCCGAGCAAACAGTTGTAAGGTGCATAGCACAAACACATCAAGATCCATAGTCTCTCATCTTTCCTCGCTATAATGGATTGGATATAGGTGGAGTGTGTTCCACCACTTAAAAGCAGATTTTCTAACATACTAGCAGCTCAAACGGAAGATCTTAAATGCGTCCACACAGAGCAAGAGTTAGAGATGTACAAGCATATGCTCAATCGAGAGCCTTCTTTTATAGATTCCCGGGAGAAGACCATGGTACATGCACACATCAAAGGAATTATATAATGTGACTTGCACCCATGTAACATCATGATTGATTTCACCAAGGAGGGTGTGACGCGTGTGAGTGTCGTTGATTGGAGATTGGCATTGCGAGTGGACATTGAAAAGCGAGCAACCAACATCAAGGACTTCACAAAGCATGCCCTACGTCCTTGGAGGATCTCTGAGCTTTGCGTCCCAAAGTTGGCTTGTAAAGCCACTGCCACCTATGTAGTTGCTTTCTCCGTCTAGCAACTATGTAATTGTGTAGAGATTTTTAAGAACATTACAATTTTCCATGGAAAAAGAGAAAGCAAACTGATTTCGGTATGATTGACAATATAATGTGCAAAAACTATTCAAAACAACCACCTAGGCAGAGAAAGACATTGCACAATATATGTGAGCATTTGGATATGTTAGAGCTCAACTCGGACGTGTGTTTGCATCCACTTAGTGAGGTGATGTTTAGATTCTAGTTTATTCTGATTACTTTTGTAGATTGAGATCTTATTCAGATTATGTGCTCATATTTGTAAAGATCGTACATATAAATGGTATTTTTTGTATAGTCATGGACCGTGGAGTTAAATTGTATCTCTCTCACTTCTATGCTCGCTCTCATTACTTATAAACCATGGTGCAAAGTATTTCACTTTATGTGGTGTGTTGTAAAATTTATGATGATTTCTAGACCAAAGTAGCAAATAAAATTTTGATCTTATTCAGATTATGTGCCCGGATTTGTAAAGATCGTACATATAAATGGTATTTTTTGTATAGTCATGGACCGTGTAGTTAAATTGTATCTCTCTCACTTCTATGCTCGCTCTCATTACTTATAGACCATGGTGCAAAGTATTTCACTTATGTGGTGTCTTGTAAAATTTATGATGATTCCTAGACCAAAGTAGCAAATAAATTTTTTTGTACAGTCATGAACCATGGTGCAAAGTGATCAATATACCATGTGGTTTGTTTTGATCAATTTTATCTCTTTTTAGCCACTAGATCCTCTAGTAAAAAATAAATTATAATGATGGACTCATGGTATAAAGCGATTGAATACCGAACTTTGTGGTATGTTATGATAGTTTCTATTGAATTATGGATAGTGGATTTGCAAGTAAAGTCTTTTATATGATGGACTGATGGTGCAAAGTGATCAATACAGAATGTACATGTGGTGTTAATTTAATCAATTTGTACCACTGGATTAAGGGTTGTAAATGAGTTCCTGTGATGTAAACTTAAGTTTTTATCGCACATTGAAAACATTTTAAATGTGTTTCTGTCAGGCATGGCTGAGAGTGAGAAATCCGAAAAACCATGCGATCGATTGCGCGCACTTGCAAATGCAACTGGCCCAAATGACCAAACAAGAGTTGTCGCACGGATCAGTGAGTGGACACCGACAAATGGCAAGCAATGGAAAGCTATCAAGAAAGATATCACCATAGAGACACTCAAGGAAGCATGGTCGACTGTGTCTGAATTCGCCATCCACAAGGGAAGATTGAAGCTGGACAAATTTGTTGTGCCAGACTTTCGCGTGCATGTCAAGGTCATATATCTTGCATGCACATGGAGTACACTAAACCACACGGATTGTCCCTTGTGGTTTGCAAAGATGCTATACACCAGTCTGTTCAAAATGAGCCAGTGGACTTCAACAGCAGGACTCCCAATAAGAGCAAGTGGATATCTGAAGTGAATCAGTCATAATATCACAAGAGGAGTTACAATCTGCATTGACTGGTGCCACTATGTAAACATGACGCTGTGGAGGAATTGCAAACACGGATTCATCCCTTCACATAGACGATAGCGGAAGGTGACTCAACAACACCAAAGAGTTACAGAGAGACATCAAGATCCTCAGACGTGCGCTCCATGAAATGGAAGAATGATGTCAGCAACAATTGATTGTGACTATGATCAAGCATCTCAACACATTGCAGCTACCTCCATCTTACATAGAAGACATCGTGCATCCTTGTCTGATTTGCAGACACTTTTTCCACAGTTGGAGTGGTCACTATAGAATAGTTGGCCACATGTACCATTTGCCATGTCTCATGCAAAACATAGTAAATAGAAAAGAGTGCCACATCTACAACACTTTGATTGACGAGCTTATGTATTCCATGTACAAATGGAGAAAGACTATCAATGCTTAGTGGTGGTCACTGAGAGAGAGAGAGAGAGAGAGAGAGAGAGAGAGAGAGAGAGAGAGAGACTCTAATCTGGATAACTTGATATATATTTGTAAACATCTTAACCTGGAGTGGATTGTAGTGACTTTTTGATCATTGTATATGATATCCTTGCAATGAACGGTGACGCAAAGTGCCTTGTAACCAAATGTGGATAAATTGATATGTGAATGTTTTGATAGTCTTACTTGGTGTCAAGTAATATTATAAATGCAAAGTGCATAAAGTCCATTGATTCAAGCAAACAAAATTTATGATGATTTTAGACATCAGAGTAGCCATACATAACAAAGTTTATAAAGCCACCAATTGATTCAAGCAAGCAAACTTATTTTTGATCATGAATGGCAATACGGAGACTATCGTGTTGAAAGACAATAAAGTAGTAATTGTGGTATTTTCATTGGCACACAGTCACAGGTCACAAAAAAAGAGTTTACATGACTTTCAATTATTCTGCACCCCGATAAAGTGCTAAACTACAATGCTATCTATGTTTACATCGCTGCTCCACAATACCTTTCTTTGTTGAGTAGGAGGAAAATCATCCACCTCAAGGTTTACGTTCAATTCAAGCAAAGTGCATCCACCAAGCTCACAACATTTAAGTTCTTTAACCGTCACCTCTTCCCTTTTCTCATGGCCACAGTTCACCTTGGTCTATCTTCTTCATATCTTTCTGATTGAATATTGCTAAGAAGCCTGTGATTTCAATGTAGGTATACCAATTTCTCGGCTCAAGCACTGAGAAGCCGATTACGAATAGTCGAGTGTACATAGTTGTACGTACTCCAATATTGCTCAAAACTTGAACTAGCAGCACACTATGCAAGAATCCTAAGTGCCAATCGGCGTAATGTAGGCATTGAAGCACCGTTCATGAGCCACCATCTCCATGTTGGCTGTTCTAATGCAAGGTTCTACACAAACTCTAATCTAAAAAGTCCATCCTTAACCTGTACTTTTTCAGGTCGACGACTGCCTGGGGTTGATCATCTAGATTGTTGTAGAAATTATTGACCACGTCATAGAAGTCTTTAATAACTTCCTTATCTAATTCATCACAATCCATGTTCCAGTACTCTACATCAAGAAAAAAAGCCACACTATGAAGTGGACTATGCGCATTGATCCATCGAGCATGTACATACTTATTTAAGATATCCCTTTTGGCCTTATTAAAAGGTGATCTCTAGGGATTTATCAAACAATTTGCAAGCTCTAAAGGAGAGTTGAAGTTCTCTTGAACATTATATCGATCCATGTAAACCTTCCCTATATTGCGTAACTTAAGATCAAACTAACACAAGGATATCTTCATAGGCCTCATCATCAAGTATGTGTCACTAACATCAGACCAAAAGTGTCTATCATCAATAAGAACTTTCAAGGATCATACCTTTGTTTTTACTCTTTTTGGTTGCTCTGCTTCCCACTCATAGAAGCCATCACAAATAAATGTCTCCAAAACAACATTTTTGTTTTGCAAAAGGATTTCCACAGTGTAGAAGTTAGTGCAAAATCTTGTTTCATATGGAAGCTTCAATGTTGTGGACATACATTGCCGATACATGTTTAGCACACATTGTCTCTTCAAAATAAACTTCTCCACCTTCCTTGCTTTGTCTATAATGATTTTGAATCAATCAGTGTCGTCTTTTCTATACCAATCTTGCAACACAAGATTCAAGCTATGCGCATTGCAACCAAACGTGTGCAGGCTAGGAAAGCGCTCCTTCAATAGATGACCAACTGCGCGCACTGTAATTTTTGGCATTATCCATGATCACCTATACTACATTGGGGACACCAGCTTGATTAATTGTCTATGTTATTGTATCAGCTATATTACTCCCTGACTTTATCTCAACGGAGCTGTCAACCGCTTTAATAACGCACTCCCCTCGAGGATTGAATAGCATCACATTAATTAGCGGCCTACGTTGGACATTTGATCATCCATCACTAACTATAGTGCAAGTTGATCAATTGATTTCAAGATCAATCTATCAACTTCCTTTTGGGTGTGTACAAAGCATTTATCCAAGAAAGTTGTGTGCATATGGTGATATGATGGAGGGAAAAAACCAGCACCATACTTAGCGATCTTCTTCCATGCATACTTCCATCAATTTCGTGTGACCATCAACATAAAACCGCTTGTAAAATAGATAGCTTGTGCAAGAGTAGACCGTGCCTCTTCAAGAGTAGTTGATCAAAAGCTTTGCTCTAGACTTACTTGCCTCATTCTATGCATTCCAAACTGGTCCTTGAGCGATCCATCTTGAGTGCTAGCTCTTTGTGTGTGTGCACTAGCTGACATGGAGGGTGTACTATCTTGTCCGCCTTGTGTTGAGACAACACTGTCTTGGTGCTATGAAAGCCAACCGGCTTGGAGTCAATATTTAGGTTTCTTTGCATTGGCTACACCTTCTAATAACTCTCTCAAGCGTTTCGTAGCACTCTCATGACCTACACCATTACATTTGCCTCCATTTGACCTATTAGTTGTTCCATTCCATAATCCAAGGAAGTGTTCACTAATGCGAGGTGCACTTCATGATTTTTCTTTGCCACATAATTTGGAGCGTCAATCTATAAATGATCTTACATTCTCACCAAATTGCCACTCGGGTCCTGGCACCTTACCACCAGCCTTGCGTTTCCCTATATTGGAAGCTCCATTTTTTTGTCATTCACCACCAGTCGATGGGTAACTAGAAGTAGCTGCATTAATGTTCAAGCATTAGCATCCATGAGAAGTTTACAAGTCACCTATGCATTCAAACACTCAAAAACATATTAGCTTTTTGAAAAATTGTATTTAAATGAGCAATTGTATAATAAAGTAAAATAATATATAAACAAGAAGAAGTGAAATCGGTGGTAATGAGGAGCACTCTATACCAACAATAGAAATGGGCAAACAAGAACACCATCGTAGCGATGAGGAGCACTCATTCCAACCATAGGAATGAGCCCCAGACACTTGCACCATATAAACCTTTCACGAGGATGCTCCCTATCCAGACCTGTTTCCAGAAGGATAGACACTCATGGAAGGTAACTAAACATACAAACAAGTACGCCAGAGTGCAGTGATAAGGAGAGCTTTATTACAACAATAGAAATGAGCCCCAAGCACTTGCACCATGTAAGCCCTTCACGAAGATGCTCCATATCTAGACCTAATTCCAGGCGGTGGAGGTAACTAAACATAACAGACAAATACGTCGGTGTAGTGATTAGGCCTCCACAAGCTCAAAAAATTAAAGAAACTTTCAAAAGATTAAAAAAGACTAAGTGAAGGGTGAGTTTAAGAAACGAAAAGACCCATGGACTTCAAAGTCAAAAGACTTTTTTATATAAAGAGAGATGGTCAAGTGCACATTCCTACATTTACGTTTTTTTTTTTTGCTTGATTGGCATGTCCAAAGGGCTAAGGCTATAGTAATGTGTTCTCTTTTTGTTAGTAAAAACTCATATATATTTTTAAAAAATAAATTTAAATTGTATAATTTTTGGCTTGCCCAAAGAGCAAAGGACAGAGAGATTACTCCTCTTTTTGGCTTGCTTTGCTCTTGGGTTGCCTTGCGACCTCTAGGGCACTGCCAACGCCTTCTCTCCCTCTCATGTACTCGACCTCGTCTTCTCTCTCTCTCTCTCTCTCTCTCTCTCTCTCTCTCTCTCTCTCTCTCTCTCTCTCTCTCTGTGTGTGTGTGTGTGTGTGTGTGTGTGTGTGGGTGTGTGTGTGTGTGTGTGAGAGAGAGAGGCGTCGAGTAGTATCTTCTACAGCAAGGTGACGAGCTGCATGACTGGTTGCAGATTTGGGGGGAGAATTCACTACGATGGCTAGGGTTAGAAACTGGGTAGAGTGTAATAGGACTAGTTTTTGAAGTTCTTAAAGTCGAAAAGAATGTAGCAGGGCATATCTTTCGTTAGTACGATTTGAAAGATTGTTGAATAGTCTATTAAATAGAGCTTATACGAATGAGTTGAGATATTAAGAGAGAACATATATATATATATTTTTTAAATAATACACTAAAAACGGATTTGATAAAGATTAATGAATAACAGATAGTCTGTCTATGAACAGTAAAATTGAGATTTTTATCAATATCAATGTTTTATATTTATGTGTTTTAAGCTTAAAATGCATGGGTGGGCTTAAAATAAGTTGTAAAAGTAGTGGAGACCCAAAAATAGAGGTTTTATGAGTCGCGACCTAAAAGTTGTGTTTTTAACCAAACCGCAACGTTTTTCGCAATTCTGTCCACGCGACCTTGTAGACCAGACCTATTCCCGTCGTTTTGAGTACCTGGATCGCTCTGTTCTGAGTTTGTTTGTAAAAGTTATAATGAAAACAAACAGAAGGCAGCAGCAGTGTAGTGTACACAGGGACAGACAGACATACAACATCATACAGTTCTCCCTGCTATCAACCAAGAAGTGGATTGTTTCTTCATGGTAGAGTATGACAATTGAGATTATGAAGGTATATAATTATGTTTTTTTTACTTTGATTATCATGTTGAATTGGTTGCACGAGTATGTTCTTTTGGCTATTTTGTAGGCGATGCAGAAATCAATGTGTGAAACAGGATCTGTGCAAAGTGTCATGATAAAAATCTAACCTTTACGGATCGCTTAGCGATCACGTTCTTATATTATTCTCGCAGGTATACTCGGTACGAAAATCGTGCAGGCTTTTCGAGGAAAAGAAGGATAAAAGCACGACGGGTGGTGCGTTTGGGGATCATTCACCGATCTCTTCTTCTGCGAGTGCGAGTGCGAGTGTGAGTGAGAGTGAGAGTGAGAGTGCGAGTGCGAGTGCGAGTGCGAGTGAGACGCTGCATGCAAGCGAACTGAAGCTCGGGGGTGGTCGAGAGGTTCGAGCTCCGTACAACGGAGTGCGCCCATATATTTTTCTCCTCTGTTGTATCAAAACTCTACAAAGATTCATCAATACAAAGATCTCTTTCTCTATCTTTTTCTATCGATCTCTATTATTCGGTTCCCGTGACAATTGGTATCAGAGCAAGCGGTTGATTCTGGACATGGAAGGATACGAGAGGAGGATGAAGGAGCAAGAAGACCTGATTCGGCGACTATGAGAAGATCTGAAAATTGCAAATCGGGAGTGTGTTGAGGCTCTGCGGGGCAAAGCAGCACGAGAGCTTGATATCTATGTACACCTTGATGGCCAACATGAAGGTGAAAACCATGCTAATCCACCTGGAAACAATAATCATCGTGGTGGCACTGGGGTACCGCCAAAAGAAACGATGACGATATGGGAGAAGCGACAACCAAATCATTCTTAACGAAGGCTAAGCTTAAAGAGTTTGATGGCATAAGAAAGATATTCGAAGATTTAGAAGCGTGGATTGAAGAACTCAAAGATTGGGATTATACTTTCAATATCGAGAACACGACCACGAGACTTTCGAATGCTCGAGCAAGGTGACCGATAAGACAATACGTACCAAGATGGCTCAATTGGAGACTTTTGGCGATGCGTACGATAAAGGTAAGTCATCTACTCCTTCTTTGTGATGTTTTATGTCTTTGATACGTCCTTTGAAAGCTTCTGTGAGATCGAATTTATGCGTAGAAGTTGAGATTAAAATTTGAATTTCTTAATTGATTTGGATAGTATTCATTGCTTCTTATCGTCTAAATTGATTGAGAAATTAAACTTGAAATTAAATCGAGAAGTTAAAAGACTTGTGGACTTAACTAGTGGTAATAATAGTTCCACGAAAGAGTTAGTAGAAAATTTGTTTTTTTTTCTTTGAAGCATCGAAATCATAAAGATGATTTCTATAACATAAACATTGATATGCATGATGTTATCATTGGTATCAATTAGATCATTGAAAATCATGTTTTGATTGATTGTTAAGAAAGAAAAATATATCTTTAATCATTTGATGATGATAAGTCACACTCTTTGTGGAAAGAAAGAGATTCTAAATCTAGTTTTGGCAATGGAATTGATAAGGTGACTTAGATAAGAGTGTGAGACGTTGCTTGTGTTTGCTTGTGTGAGACGTTGCTTGTGTTTGCTAATGAGATTAAAGAGAATCTGGGGATAAACATAAAGAGAATTTATAGAGGATCTCTTACATGAAGTTAAGGATGTGTTCCAGACGATCTTCCTGGTATACCTCCGCCTAGAGCGGTAGACCATGCCATAGATCTATATCCAGGAGCGACACCTTATTCCAGATCTCCATACAGGTTCAATATTGATGAGCTTAAAGAGCTCAAGATACAACTTGATGATCTTTTGAAAAAGGGTTTCATTAAACCTAGTGTATCTCCTTGGGGTAGTCCTGTGTTATTCCAAAACAAAAAGGATGGTACATATAGGTTATGCATCGACTATAGGGGATTAAACAAAAAGACCATTAAGAACAAATATCCTCTTCCTCACATAGATGAATTGATTAGTCATTTGAGTGGTGCTACAATATTTTCAAAGGTTGATCTTCGTTCTGGCTACCATTAAATCCGCATTAAGGTCGAGGACATTCCAAAGATTTCTTTTCGTACACGTTATGGACATTATGAATTTAGAGTTCTTGCTTTTGGTTTGACTAATGCACCAACAACTTTCATGTGCTTAATGAATAATATTTTTCACCCGTATCTTGATGACTTCATTCTGGTATTCTTGGATAATATTTTTGTGTATTCTACGAATGAAGAAGATAATGCATTGCACTTAAAGAAAACATTCGAGGTTTTGCGTGAACATAAATTGTATGCCAAAACAAGTAAGTATTCTTTTGCAAAGGATCAGATTGTGTATTTGGGAAGAGTGATTTCTAAAGAGGGGATTCACATTGATCTTGATAAATTTAAGACTATGTTAGTAAGAGATGTAAGAAGCTTTATGGGTCTAGCACAATATGAGAGAGCACACATTAAAGATTTCTCTAAGATAGCAAGTCTTTTGACCGAATTGACCAAGAAAGACAAGGGTTTTGTGTGGACTTCTAGCTGTGAGACTGCTTTTGAGACCTTGAAGGCTAAAATAGTGGAAAATTATGTTTTAAAAGTTCCTGAGATGGGCAAACCATTTGTTGTGTCCTGTGACTCTAGTGGTTAACAATTAGGTTGTGTTTTGACACAAGAAGGAAGAGTGGTTGCATATGAGTTTAGGAAATTAAGACGACATGAATTGAACTATGCAACACATGATCTAGAATTACTTGCTGTTGTTCATGCATTGAAGCATTGGCGTCATCTCTTGCTTGGTGTAAAATTTGAATTGCGTACTGATCATCAAAACTTGAAGTATATTTTCACTCAGCCATTGTTAAATAACAGACAAAGAAGATGGATTGAATTGCTGGCTGAGTATGACTTTGATTTGAAGTATTTGTGTGAAAAAGAAAATAAAGTTGCAGATGCATTGAGTCGTACGCCCATGGGTAATTTGTTGACTGTTGTGCGATCCAATTTGATTGATGATATGCATGCTGAAGTTGAAAATGATTCTTTTTATATGCCTATTTTGAAATTCTTGCGTGAGAATATTGGTGAGAGGTATGAGAACAGATATCACTTGTATAAGGAAAATCTGTATTATTATGACCGCTTGTGTATTCCTACAAATTCTGCTTTCAAGAGTCAAATTTTGCATGAGTGTCATAATTCAACTTTTTCTGGTCATCCTGGATTGAATAAGACACATGAAAAGATTAAAAGTTCATTCTTTTTCCGCGTATGAAATTGGATGTTAAGAATTATGTGTGTGAATGCTTTCAATGTCAACAAGTTAAGATTGAACATAAGAGGATACTTGGTGACCTTCAACCCTTAGACATTCCTTTACAGAAGTGGGAGTGTATATCCATGGACTTTATCATTAGACTTCCTACTACTCGTGGAGGGTATGATTCGATCTTTCTGGCGGTAGATAGACTCACAACACAAGCTCACTTCTTTCCTGTAAAAATAACTTATACTGCATTGACCATTGCATACTTGTTTATGAAAGAGATATTTCCTTTGCATGGCATGCCCAAGAGCATAGTGTCTGACAGAGATTCTAAGTTCACTTCTCATTTCTGGAGAGCGACTTTTGACTCTATAGGTACCCAGTTACGCATGTCTACTGCTTTTCATCCTCAAACAGATGGGGAAACGGAGAGAGTGAATCGTATTCTAGAAGATATGTTACAAATGTATGTCAATGAAAACCAATCTAATTGGAATGAATATCTGCCTTTGGTGGTTGAATTTGCATATAACAGTTCATATCATTCATCTATTAGGATGACTCCGTTTGAGGCAATGTATGGCTATAACTATCCTACACCTATTCATTTTCTTAATTCGAGGAATAAGGTAGAACTGTCACGTGAGATGCTTGAGAAAATGGATAGCGAGTTGGCCAAAATCAGGGGGAATATTAGAGAATCTCAAAAGAGACATAAACTGTATTATGACAAGAAACATCGTGTTGTGGAGTATGAAACTAGTGATATGGTTTTTTAAAGGTTATTCTTGAGAAGTCTCGTTTGATTCTTGGAAATGATAGAAGATTGTCTCCACGATTTGTTGGTCCATTTAAAATTTTGAAGCGCATTGGTTCATTAGGTTACAAATTGGAATTGCCTTCTCATGTTAAAGTGCATCATGTATTCTATGTGAGTTTATTGAAAAAGTATGTTCCTAATGTGCATCATGTTTTAGAGGACAACTCTAAGTTGAAAGATGACGGACCATTGACTGTAGAACCAGACTTAGTACTAGATAGGCGTTTTAAACATCTGAGAAATAGAGACATTGTGGAAAATTTGGTTAAGTGGCAGAACTATCCAGTAGAGGATGCATCATGGATTGATCTTAGTGTTTTGCAAACAGAATTTTCCTCTCTTTAGACCAACTCTAAGGACAGAGTTAATTTTGATCAGGGGAGAATGTAATAGGACTAGTTTTTGAAGTTCTTAAAGTCGAAAAGAATGTAGCAGGGCATATCTTTCGTTAGTACGATTTGAAAGATTGTTGAATAGTCTATTAAATAGAGCTTATACGAATGAGTTGAGATATTAAGAGAGAACATATATATATATATATTTTAAAATAATACACTAAAGACGGATTTGATAAAGATTAATGAATAACAGATAGTCTGTCTATGAACAGTAAAATTGAGATTTTTATCAATATCAATGTTTTATATTTATGTGTTTTAGCTTAAAATGCATGGGTGGGCTTAAAATAAGTTGTAAAAGTAGTGGAGACCCAAAAATAGAGGTTTTATGAGTCGCGACCTAAAAGTTGCGTTTTTAACCAAACCGAAACGTTTTTCGCAATTCTGTTCGTGTGACCTTGTAGACCAGACCTATTCCCGTCGTTTTGAGTACCTGGATCGCTCTATTCTGAGTTTGTTTGTAAAAGTTATAATGAAAACAAACAGAAGGCAGCAGCAGTGTAGTGTACACAGGGACAGACAGACATACAACATCATACAGTTCTCCCTGCTATCAACCAAGAAGTGGATTGTTTCTTCATGGTAGAGTATGACAATTGAGATTATGAAGGTATATAATTATGTTTTTTTTACTTTGATTATCATGTTGAATTGGTTGCACGAGTATGTTCTTTTGGCTATTTTGTAGGCGATGCAGAAATCAATGTGTGAAACAGGATCTGTGCAAAGTGTCATGATAAAAATCTAACCTTTACGGATCGCTTAGCGATCACGTTCTTATATTATTCTCGCAGGTATACTCGGTACGAAAATCGTGTAGGCTTTTCGAGGAAAAGAAGGATAAAAGCACGACGGGTGGTGCGTTTGGGGATCATTCACCGATCTCTTCTTCTGCGAGTGCGAGTGCGAGTGCGAGTGAGAGTGAGAGTGAGAGTGCGATTGCGAGTGCGAGTGCAAGTGAGACGCTGCATGCAAGCGAACTGAAGCTCGGGGGTGGTCGGGAGGTTCGAGCTCCGTACAACGGAGTGCGCCCATATATTTTTCTCCTCTGTTGTATCAAAACTCTACAAAGATTCATCAATACAAAGATCTCTTTCTCTATCTTTTTCTATCGATCTCTATTATTCGGTTCCCGTGAAATAGAGACACGACCTGTGCTAACAAGGCAGTAAGGCAGGGTTGCATTAGATAAATTTTGTGCGATTTACAACTGCTTTCTCTCGGTGCAAGGGGTCCAATGTGTAGGGCCATGAAAATGTTGAGCACTGGGAGCAACTAGAACCGGTGCAACAACGAGGAAGGCACAATAGAAACGCTCTACCCATATGGGTTGAATCGTGTGGATTGACGGTCAGGGGGTCAAAGTGAAGGCAAGAAATGAACTGTCCCAACATCAGGTGGGGCTAATTGGCAAACCTGGCATCTCATGAGGCCAATGCAATAAAGTAGGACCACCTTGCAAGGGGGTGACCTCAGGTCAAAGGGATCCAAAATGCCAAATTAGTGCACTCGTACTGAGATTTTCATTGCTCTAGGGCCACCATCGAGGATCACTTATGCTTTGTCGTCAACATCAAGATGCTGAGGAGGCTATTATCATGATGTGTTTCAATGGACTTTGATTGTGGGTAGCGCTATAAATCTGAGCTAGTCTTTGATAGCACCCATGTGTTGTTACCCGAGGAAGCTGAGAAATTTGTTTGGATTTCTCAAGGGGCATTGTGTTATAGCATCCAAGCCTCTTGTCATCGAATCATTACCGATAAAGCTTGTTCAAATGTGTCTAGTGCAACATCTCTGCTTGTTCAAAAGTGTATTCAGTGCCAATGATTCAAAAGTGTATTCAGTGCCAATGAGACAGAGAGAGAGAGGGCTCAGGGAAAGTGGGCCAGCCCAACGTGCCTTTTGACACCTGCCACGTCAGCCTATACTGGTCACCAGCTTGTGTGTGAATATCATGTGTCGCGGCTTGCTCCTCACATGGCATGGTGTCGACTCCCCTGCTGTAGAGCTCTCGCCACAAGCGGTGTGGATCATTCTTCCTCTTGTGATGACGTTGGTGCAACCAAAGTTGGTCGAAGCCAGCAGGTGGTCTATACCAGGCAGAGGCAACCATCGAGTGTAGTGTAGAAGGCTAGGGCAGGTGCCAGGGCCCTAGGCAGCCAAAGGATAGCGGGTATGTATGCTTAAAGCGGTTTTTTAGGCCAAACGAGCTACAGGATGGTCCAGATGGGATGGCAAGTCCAAGTGTCCGGAATGCCAAGTCAAAGCTCTAGAATGTAGAGTTCAACGTGCTCTAGAAGTTGGTCTAGACGGCTTGTCAAACAGAGCCCCGATGCTCTAGGTATTGTAGTTTAAAGAAAGAGTGTGTAGCAGATCCCCGACGGACAGGGCACTTGGGGATAAGTGGCCCGGGCTAGTGTCAGTGCATATATGTGTAGAGCTCGAGTTACGAGCATGCCTGTCTTCTCGGATTGCAAATCGGAGCTCTGGATAGCAAGTTAAGGTCATTTGAAGATTTTCCAAGGGTCGGGTATGAGCCCACTTGACCGCATCGGAAGATGTGCCATCTAGCGTCATTTTGGCCTCGCCAAGGTTCTCAGTGATAGTATATACCATGTGGAGCTAGCACGAATCGACGGCACGTCAATCGGATGCTTTGTCGGCCAGATACAGGAAGATGAAGTTGGGAACTCGGGATAGTGAAAGATCGGCAAATAATTTTTCTTTTTTTGCGGCCTCAAATCTTGGACCCGGGGAATTTTAAGTGCGGTGAGCACAGGGGATTTCAAGGTCAATAACTGGTTCTATGGGCCGAGTTTTACAGCTTGACAAACTGGTATGGGGGCAGAATATGAGAGCCGGGTAAAGAAAGACCAAAAAGGTTTTTTTTTTAAAGAGGTAAAGTGAAGCTTTTTAGAGCCTTGGAAGGCCTTGGCGCTGAGGGCTGCCACGTGGCCGGATGGGAAATCCCATATGCGAAATGGCGACGATGAGTGACTCAGTATATATAATGGGCCGTGAGGCCTCAAAGGAGCATGAGAAGGAGAGTGGAGCCCCTTCAGCTCGTGAGCTATGGTGGCGAGCGCCCCCGGCGCTGCACAGGCAGAGATGTGGCAATTTTGGCGGCGGCCGACGACGCGGGGCGGCGTAGCAACACACCCACGTGGCGGTGAGACCCAATGATGATGTGGCGGTGAGACCCAATGATGATGTGGCAGTTCCCGCGGCCCTTAGAGGCTCGAAATTTTGAGAAAAAGGGAGGGGGCAATAGCGACATCGCTATTGCCTCCCCCCCTCCAGGTAAGGAGTGAGTCCCACACCAGAGAGAGAGAGAGAGAGAGAGAGAGAGAGAGAGAGAGAGAGAGAGAGAGAGAGAGAGAGAGAGAGAGAGAGAGAGAGAGAGAGAGAGAGAGAGAGAGAGGAAACCCCGGAGGTCGTCAAGTGGGCAAAGCCAAGCAAGGCCAAGTGGCCGGACAACAGGGAAGACCAAAGGAGCAAGGGCAGAGCAAAGGCCGGGCGAACCAAATGAAAAGAGGAAAAGGGCAAGAGGAGCCGCACAGGTAAATTAAAGTCAAATCAAGAGTGCAGTGCAAAGAGGAGCTCTAAAGGGTAGAAGTGAAAGGTAAAAAATTTTTAAAAATGATGAAAAAGCCAAGAGGCAATAACGACATCGCTAATGCCCCTCCCCCTCCCCCCCCCCCCCCCCCCCCCCCCCCCCCCCCCCAAGTACAAAGAGTAAAGAAGAGAGAGATAGAGCAAGGCAGTGCCCCTTCCCAAAAATTGCTATTTCAAAGTGCCAAGTGGACCAATTAAATTGTAAATTCCCAAATTAAAAGCCCCCCCTATAAAAGTAAAAAATGGATCAAATTAGGGGCTCTTTTGAGGTGCCGTTTGAAGCCCGCAAAGTGGAGTTCTCTAGCAAGCTACCCCCTTTGTAACTTTTGCTTGAAAATGGCCATGGTGATGGCATTGCAAGCCTGTGTATATGTTTTTTGAAGGGCAATCAAGCCACAGTTGCCTCCCGTGCTGTTGTTTCCACTTCCCTGCTTCTCTTTCTCCTGCTTTCATGTCCCTCCTCCGTGCCGGCTGTGTGGAATTGTGTGCCCCCCCGGATCGATGGTGTTTTGAGTGAGAGAGTGAGATGGAGTTGTGAGTGTGTGTAAGGGTGGATATAGGCAGTGTTAGTAGGTGTATCTTGTGTGGTAGTTTTGTGGAGTGTGTGAGCAGTGGAAATCGAGCAGGCGGTGGTCTACTACTGTGAGTTGTGTGTTTGAAGGTGTTTTCCGAGAGGATAGGGGTGCTGTGAATACCCTGAGCTATAGAGAGGCCCTTTTGTTGGTGCTGGGCGTGTTCCCCCATTCCCCCTCTCCATCTTCTGGTGCCCCCATTGAGGAGCACACTGATTACTCCTAGTTAATCGAAAAGAAGCGATTTTTTGCGTTGGAAGTCATGGCAGCTAGAAGCTATGGAGCGATTTTCACAGGAGAAGAGAGCCCTGATGAGTGGATGTCAGATTTCGAGTTGTACATGCTATCGTTGCGTATGCAGAACGAGGATATCAAAATGCAGACTTTTCCTTTGGTGATGCATGGTAGAGCTAAAGCATGGTACGACGCATTGGAAGGTGAGCCGAAGCAAGCATGGCCGGCTCTACGGGCAAGGTTTCTTCACGACTTTCGCAAGGAGACTTCCCCAGTCGAGATGGATGCAAAGTTGAAGGCACTTAAGCAAGATGTAAGTGAAGAATTCAATCTGTTTTTGGGTCATTTTGAAGAGTGTTGGGTAGAGCTAGCGGTAGCCATGCAATTGGCTAATAGAGAGTACTTCAAGCTGGACAAATTCATGGCCTGTCTGCATCCCAAGGTGAGAGAGAAAGTTGATTTTGAGAGCCCAGAGAATTACAATGGTGCGGTAGCCATTGCACGGTCGAAGAGCAGAAAGATAAAGAAGAAGATAGAGCAGGGCGTGTCAGGCTATGAGACGATGGCCCATATTCAACCGCAGAGTCCGAGAGAAGCTGTACGCGAAGATAATCATGGAAACCGAGGAGTAGCTGTTGTGCCGCAAAATTGGGTGCGCAAAGTGCAAGATTTATCCGAGGAGATGCAGGATTTGCAGCTCAGTGTCATGACAGAGGACAGCCAAGAGGAGCAAGGGGCAGGGCACGACCACTGCCAGGTAGGTGTTATAATTGTGGAGAAGAAGGGCACTATGCACCTGATTGTCCTCAACCGCAGAGAGAAAGAGGAGGCCACTATTTGGTAGAGGTCGAGGTCAAGGGCAGTACAATGGTCCAAGAGAGCAAGTGGTAGAGAATCATGTGCAGCCAGCTCCACAAAACGGAGGTGAAGTTCCAAGAGTAAACATCATAGGGGTGGATAAGCAGGATGTCGCAATTTTGGCCAATAAGAGGGCAAGAGCTAAGAGGGAGACAGAGACAGAGCGGGAAACTAGAGCTCGCAAGGGTAAAGAGAAGGTGTAAGAAGGTAGAGAGCAACCTGAGCCTAGCAAAAGAAGGAGGCATCGCAAGATCAAGCAAGCGGATTTCCAGCTAGGATGTGGCTATCCCAAATACAATCTAGTGAGTGATGTTCAAAATCAAAAGGCAAATATTACGTTTGGTCAGTTGTTAGCTTTAAATCCAAAGTTAAGGAGACAGTGGTCCACAAGTGTTAGTACCAGGCTGCCAAGAGCTAAGGGAAATGTGCACAATGCAAAACATGGCTTTGACGGTAGGTAGCCCCACAGATTTTCTTCCGCTTGTAGATGCAATTATAGAGAAGAGGATGCAGGTACAAGACTACATAAAAGGTGGAGCACAGGTTTGTGTCATGACGGAAGCAGCCATGAAAGAGACGGGAGTCAAGGCAGTAGTCAGGTCAAATGCGCGGATGAGGATGGCTAACCATATCAAAGCCAGATGTCTGGGTGTGGTGCAAGATGTGAAGGTCAAGGTGATGGGCACAGAGTGCCTAATAGACTTTTTCATGATGAAGGCAGGAGATAATTCTTATCCAATCATTTTGGTAGGCCATGGCTTTTGGCAATAGGAGCAAAGCAGGATTAGGAGAGCAAAGTGTTCACTTTGCCTGACAAAGAGAAAGGCAGACAAATTGTGCTTGATTTGAAGACCAAAGAGAGCAGTTCTCGTCCTATGGCAGGTAAAGATGAGGGTGACACGACGAGCTATGAGTATGAGACCGAGACGGGCTATGATGAAAGCTATACTAGCACAGAGGAAGAGGGAGCGAGGACGACATGCTGAAGATAGATGCAGATTTGTTCGGGGTCACCATCGACAACTCTCCACCTAAAGAAGAAGGTATGCAGCGTCAAGATCATGGTTTAAGCATAGAGGAGGTTTCGAGCATGATAAGTGAAGACTTAACCAAGGGTGAAAAGGAAGGCTATGTTCAATTGTGTGAGTCCTATACAAACCTATTTGCGACGGATTACAAGCATTTGTGAGGTGCAAAAGGAGTAGAGCACAAGATTGTTCTTAAGGAGGGACATAAGCCTAGAGCAAAAAAGCTGAGAAGACTAGGGGAAATTCAAAAGGAAGCCCTTTGGCAGGAGATCAATAAGTTGTTGGAGGCAGGCATCATATATCCTGTGAAAGAGTCAGAGTGGGTCTCTCCAGTGGTCATAACCCATAAGAAGAATGGGAAATGGAGAGTGTGTGTCGACTACAAGCCATTGAATGTTGCAACTAAGAGGAATCAATACCCCTTGCCATTTCAAGATGAAATCCTAAACCAGGTGGCTGGGCATGAGCGGTACTCCATTATGGATGGCTTTTCAGGGTACTTCCAGATAGGGATTGCACTTGAGGACCATTTGAAGACCACGTTCATATCTCCGTGGGATTTTTTCGCTTATCGCAGGATGCCATTCGGATTGGTGAATGCATATTCCACGTTCCAAGGATGGATGAACAGGATATTTGGTCCATACTTGGACCGTTTTATTAGGGTCTTCATGGATGATATCAGCTGCTAGAGTTCAAGGTTGGAGCACCTATCGAAGCTCCAGTTATGCTTTCAAAGGCTTGATGAAGAAGGAGGTCAGTTAAACCCCAAGAAGTGCAAGCTAGCGCAGCTGTTAGGTCATGTGGTGTCGCAAAACGATATAGAGGCTGATCCCGAGAAGGTGAAGGCGTTGGTGTTGATGGAGCCGCCATCATACGCTCAAGGTTTGGATTCATTTGTTCATAAGTTGAAGTATTTATCACGTTTCTTTTGGATGCTGTCTCAATATGTGCATCCTCTTCAAAAGAGGGCTCAACAGGTGCATGGTTATGAATGGGATGGGGAAGCTCAGGAGGCTTTTGATAGGGTTAAAGAGATTTTGTGTCAGTTGCCAGCGGTGTGTCCTCCCAATTGAGAGGACAACTTCTATGTGTCTATGACAGTGGGCACAGTTGCTATTGGAGCGGTTCTGTTGCAAAAGGTAGGGAGAAGCTACAAGCCGATATACTTCGAGAGCAGGGTGATTAGCCCAGGAGAGGCTACCTACACCGAGGCGGAGCAATATGTGATGGCTCTAGTATTCACTTGCAGGAAGTTCAAAGCTCATTTGATTGTGCGTAAGTTTTTTGTGATGACAGCTAATAATCTATTGCCAGAGGTAGTGTTGCATTTGAAGCAAGGAAGGAGGATTATGAAGTGGGTGTTGGAGCTACAGGAGTTCGAGTTCGAGTTCGAATTCAAGGTAGATCACACAAGTCGGTCTCACCTGGCAGACATTCTTGTCAGCAAGGCCATCGATTTGGCAGCCTATCCAAGAGTGGTACGCAAAGTTAAAGATTCAGCATAGGTTTTCCTCACCCTATCACCCCCAATGCAATGGTATAGTCGAGAGTGCAAATGGTCAAATAGTCAAGATGTTAACGAAGTCTGTGTACAAACAGGAAGCTGAGTGGGAAGCAAATTTAGAGAAATGTATGTAGGTGCATAGGACGTCCTATAGAGTGGCTACAAACTTCATTCCATTCGAGCTTGTCTATGGTAAGGAGGCTCTGTTGCCAGTGCATGCACAGCTAGGTGCTTTAAAGGGTATGTGGCGTGTCAATGCCACCCAACAAGGAGTTCTGCAGGATCAGATAGCAAGCTTGGAAGCTTTGCAGATGGATAGAGAGGCAACGACAGATTACTATGTGAAACAGAGAGAGAAGCGGGTTGCCAAGATCAATCAAAACCTGTCGGACAAGAAGATATAGGAAGGAGACCTGGTTATGAAGTATGAAAGCTACCTGGATTTCACATTCCAAAAAAAGTTCAAAAGAAGTGGGCAGGTCCATATAAAGTGAGGAAGGCCTTTTCGAACGGGACCTATCAAATGGTAAGGGCAAATGGCCAGCTTCTTAGGAACAGAGTGAATGGTGTGCGGCTTCAACTGTATTTTGAGAGGGATCTAATGCCTGAAGTGCAACAAATCATAGTCAAGGGGGTGGGCAACCCACCTAGAGAATGCAGTGTGTGAGAGAAAGAAGATAAAGCTTTGTACATAGTCTATACATACAGTCATGGTTTTGTGGATGCTTTTAATCATGAGTTTGGTGTGCCGGTTTCAAAGTTCTGTATATATGCTTTTGGTCGAACATAAATGTTCGACGAGGGGGCTGGGAAATGATGGTGCAGCCAAAGTTGATCGAAGCCAGCACGTGGTCTATACCAGGCAGAGGCAGAGGCAGCAATCGAGTGCAGTGCAGAACGCTAGGACAGGTGCCAGGGCCCTAGGCAGCCAAAGGATAGCGGGTATGTATGCTTAAAGCAGTTTTTTAGGCCAAACAGCCTACAGGATGGTCCAGATGGGATGGCAGGTCAAGGTGTCCAGAATGCCAAGTCAAAGCTCTAGAATGTAGAGTTTAGCGTGCTCTAGAAGTCGAACCAGATGGCTCGTCAAACGGAGCCCCGATGCTCTAGATATTGCAGTTGAAAGAAAGAGTGTGTAGCAGATCCCCGACGGACAAGGCAGTTGGGGACAGGTGGCCCGGGCTAGTGTCAGTGCATATGTGTATAGAGCTCAAGATACGGAGCGTGCCTGTCTTCTCGGATTGCAAATTAGAGCTCTGGATAGCAAGTTAAGGTCAGTTGCAGATTTTCCCGAGGCCGGGTCTGATCCCACTTGATCACATCGTAAGATGTGCCATCTGGTGTCATTTTGGCCTTGCCAAGGTTCTTGGTGATAATATGTACCATGTGGAGCTAGCACGAATCGACGGCACATCAATCGGATGTTTGGTCGGCCAGATAATACAGGAAGATGAAGTTGGGAGCCCGGGACAGTGAAAGATGGGCAGATATTTTTCCTTTTTTTGCGGCCTCGAATCTTGGACCCGGGGAATTTTAAGTGCGGTGAGCGTAGGGGATTTCAAGGTCAATAACCGGTTCTATGGGCCGAGTTTTACGGCTTGACAAACTGGTATGGGGGCAGAATATGAGAGCCGGGTAAAGGAAGACCAAAAAGGTTTTTTTTTTAAAGAGGTAAATTTAAGCTTTTTAGAGCCTTGGAAGGCCTTGGCACTGAGGGCTGCCAGGTGTCCGGCTGGGAGCTCCCATATGCGAAATGGTGACGATGAGTGATTCGGTATATATAGTGGGCCATGAGGCCTCAAAGGAGCATGAGAAGGAGAGTGGAGCTCTTTGAGCTCGTGAGCTATGGTGGTGAGCTCCCCCGGCGCTGCGCAGGCGGAGATGTGGCGGTTTTGGCGACGGCCGGCGAGGCGGGGCGGCAGGGCGGCACGCCCGCGTGGCGATCAGACCCAATGATGACATGGCGCGCTCGGCATGGGGCAATTCCCGCGGCCCTAGAGACTCAAAATTTTGAGAAAAAGGGAGGGGGCAATAGCGACATCGCTATTGCCTCCCCCCCTCCAGGTAAGGAGTGAGTCCCACAGCAAAGAGAGAGAGAGAGAGAGAGAGAGAGAGAGAGAGAGAGAGAGAGAGAGAGAGAGAGAGAGAGAGAGAGAGAGAGAGAGAGAGAGAGAGAGGAAAACCCGGAGGTCGTCAAGTGGGCAAAGCCAAGCAAGGCCAAGAGGCCGGACAAAAGGGAAGACCAAAGGAGCAAGGGCAGAGCAAAGGCCGGGCGGACCAAAGAGAAGACCAAATGAAAAGAGGAAAAGGGCAAGAGGACCCAGATAGGTAAATTAAAGTCAGATCAAGAGTGCAGTGCAAAGAGGAGCTCTTAAGGGTTGAAGTGAAAGGTAAAAATTTAGAAAAATGATGAAAAAGCCAAGAGGCAATAGCAACATCGCTCATACCCCCCCCCCCCCCCCCCCCCCCCCCCCCCCAAGTGCAAAGAGTAAAGAAGAGAGAGATAGAGCAAAGCGGTGCCCCTTCCCAAAAATTGTCAATTCAAGGTGCCAAGTGGACCAATTAAATTGTAAATTCCTAAATTACAGGCCCCCCCTATAAAATCAAAAATGGATCAAATTAGGGGCTTTTTTCTTGGCCTTTTGAGGTGCCGTTTGAAGCCCGCAAAGTGGAGTTCTCTAGCAAGCTACCACCTTTGTAACTTTGCTTGAAAATGGCCATGGTAGGCATTGCAAGCCTGTGTATATGTTTCTTGAAGGGCAATCAAGCCACAGTTGCCTCCCGTGTTGCTGTTTCCCCTTCCCTGCTTCTCTTTCTCCTGCTTTCATGTCCCTCCTCGGTGCCGGTTGTGTGGAATTGTGTGCCCCGCCGGACCCACGGTGTTTTGAGTGAGAGAGTGAGATGGAGTTGTGAGTGTGTGTAAGGGTGGAGATAGGCAGTGGTAGTAGGTGTATCTTGTGTGGTGGTTTTGTGGAGTGTGTGAGCAGTGGCAATCGAGCAGGTGGTGGTCTGCTAGTGTGAGTTGTGTGTTTGAAGGTGTTTTCCGAGAGGATAGGGGTGCTGTGAATACCCTGAGCTATAGAGAGGCCTTTTTGTTGGTGCTAGGAATGTTCCCCCATTCCCCCTCTCCAACGTGTTGAGAGTTTCGGTCAAGACCCACCTCTCCATCTTTCCTTCTATCTTGAGACTTTATTCTAGCTTCGATGTAGCTCAAGGTGGACAGTGAGAGAGCTGATTCTTACAATGCCTGAGAGCCATTGCCAGCCAGAGAAGATATCTACCTTCTCTCTTACCCTCCTATTGCTCCGTGCATCACTCTTCAGCTGCGTAGAGCCCCTCTTAGTCCCCCCCTCCCCTAGAGGCGCTGCACCTCCGCTCACTTCAGTCAAGGATGTCGTCTCTTGGAGTGCATGGCTCTAGGTTGTTTTTATCGGATGCGAAGTGAAGGCTCCGCCTCTCTTTCTCTCTTCTCTCTTTTTCTAGAAGTAGATGGACTATTTTTAGAAAAAGATATTTTTATTTGAATAAAACCCTAATTACGAAAGGGAATGTTACAAATTGTTATTTAGGGTATTATTCAAAAATAGTAGCAAATACATCATAATTGTACACACAATACGTTTTCTTTGACTACTAGTGGTAAAGAAATTTCTTTTGTGATTATATGAGACTCTGAAATGGCCCTTTTCTTAAAGTATGCATGGCAGGCCTTGTGATTTTATCACTTGTTTTTCTTTAGCGTTTTCTTCTCTTTAGGATGTCCTTGTACTTTGTATTATGTATGTAGTGAATATATTTATTTTGAAGCCATTAGGTATACCTTTTATTTTTACGTAAGTACACCATTGCAGTGATAAGGAGCACCACATTCTAGCTATAGGAATGAGCCCCGGGCACTAGCACCACCTAAACCCTCCACGAGGATGCTCCCTATCCAAACATGTTTCCAAACGGATAGACACCCAAGGGAGGTAACATATCGTGGATTTTAAAAAATATAGGGATCAAAGCTACCAGAACAAAAGTCAACAAGTAAACCTCAACTAAAAATTATGGTGCAAGCTTTGCAGAGTGTGCCAAAATGGATGGCTAGAAGGATGGGACGACGTTTATATTGCCCACCACCAGAAATGGGGGGTGAGAAGAGGATATAGTCGAGTCCGTCAGGGCCCACTAGGGCAGGAAGGATGCTTGACGGGCCAACAAGAAGGCCCAGTTTTAGCCATTCATTATGAATTTGATGTTATTAATACTCTCATGGATTGTTAATAACATGAGTTATTACCACTTCACACTTAACGTGAAGATGTGAATGAAATCCCTGGTTGCGTAAAATGGTCTATCATGGCTTCGCAGTGAGAATAGCCATAGTTGTAACTTCATGAGTTGAACAATCAAAGGTTTGGGAGGAGACTCTCATTGTTAAGATATAATATGTCTTCACTGTAGTTGTATTGTAGCAAATTTCAAGCTTACTACTTCCCTTGCTCATTGTGTATCTTGGAGTTGTTAGTTGTAGCTCACTTGATTTTGTGAAAGATTTGATTGGAAGGGCAAGGAAAATTTTGCTCTTCATTTTAATGCTAGACAACCCTTCCCATGGGACGACAGTCAATAGTCAGGCAGTCAAGCCTTTCTAAAACTCTATTGGCCAACAATATTTCAGTCCCATTGAAATGGAACTGTAAGGCTAGCTGGTATGTTCCTTTCTAGTTTTTGCTACTTCTGCCTAGAACTGACTAGTCGTCGTAGTCCTTTGTTATTGATCTTTCTGGTTACCTCCCTCTAAAATGGGTTTAGAAGGATGCTTCCTGTCTTAGATAGCCAAAGGGACTTGTGAGTTATTGAGTTGTGAAAGTACCATGATACCTCTCCCCATTCTAAAGCCTCAACTGCTTTGTTACACTGCCAAACTAGCTCTCCCGTTATGTCTCCAAGGTTTAGGTTTGCCCACCACGGGACAAGCACTTGTCATGCATCTCTAGCCCTTTCCATTGGCCACCTTGCAAGCATAATTTGGCATTGTCCACCATAGCTTTGTGTATGTGCTCCCTGGTGGAAATCTTCAAAATTCTTTATAAAATGTAAATTGGACATGAGATATATGGGAGTGGCGAAGCATATAAATGAGTAAGAATATGCTAATAGAAATATTGGTGCACGCAAAGGGACAACTAGAGGCAAACCTTTAGAGTTGCATGTATAGGCATTATGGAGTGAAGCATGTCAATGGTTTATTTATTTTTTTAGCAAAACTCACAATTGTCAGTGAATTAAATTTATCAACCCAAATAATTACAAGGTCTTGTCATGCTCGTGTTGAGCCATGACATCATCTAGGGACCATAATTACATCGGCTAGCAGAGCATCCATACCAACCAACTCGCCCCCTTATCCCTGATACATAGGGTCGTTATCATGTTCTTCTGAGATCTTTTACCTACCAATTTTCTCCGGTCCTAGGCATGCCATCTGGTGACACCAAGGCACAAGTAGTCCTAGACCGATCCTCCTAGTGTTGCTTGCGTTCGAGCGTCTAGATTAGCACTTTGCTTTCTTGTATAATTTCTGTGAAGCTTTCCTCCTCAAGACTTTCTTCAAACACACATCGGTTCCTTGTGTGCCTACATTAAGTAAGAAGAAGTACCGGATGCTTTGAGTGTTGATGAGGATGGCAGGACCACCTGAATTCTTCCCTCCTAGGAACAGATCAGTCTTGTAAAAACCAATTTTCCATGTTCTTTGGACCCACTTGCATATTTTCCCTACAAGGCCTTTGATAGTTGGGCAATCCATAAAGAGGTGGTCAGATCTTCACTAGCCAACCTGCACCCCAAGCATCGATCTCACCCACCCTCTTTCCTGAATCTTCACCCTCGTCGATAGAGCACCCCAAATTACCTTCCACAAAAATACCTTCATGTGTTGCGGAACCTTTGGCTTCCAGATGTTCTCCATTACTTGCTCCCACCTTCCTCCGGCCATTGCTTTTTCCATATCTTGTTAAGGGGGCTAGACCAATTCTTTTTATGTATCATTATCTGGTATATGTCTTTAGGATGGGGTTTCCATAAGAGACTGCTTCCAGGCCATTTCCAGGCATTCTAGTCAAACTCCGAATCACAGATAGGCATCACTATATTGTCAAGCTCTTTCCTCACTTTGTGGACAAGCAAGACCTCCAAGCCATTCAATTGGTACTGGGTAACCAGAAGGTCAATGGTTTTCCAACTCTTGTTGTCACTGTCCAAGAAGTGCCCTAGTCGATTCAGACCCTCATTATTCAGCTTCCTGGCTGTCTCTATCCAGTAGGAAATTTGTGACGGATCAACAACTTTGGAAATCCAGGGGGACCAATGCAAAATGGTGTTCTTGAAGTATCTGGTTTTTTCCCCCCACTTTAAGACTCCTGCTGCTCTATTGCATTTTCTTATCAATTCTCCTGCGCTGCCCCCCAGTCTTAGGGTAGTCCACGTCGGGGCTAACAGCTTGTTGTGAACCTCCACCCCTCTCCATTTTCCACCTTTAGAGCCAAGTTTAGCTACTTCTATCATATCTTTGATCATGACAGCCCAAACCTGATCCTGTTTAGCCAAGGAAACCACAAATTTGGTGAAACAAGCTTCTGCATGGACCACAGGGTTGATAATTCGGAGGCCTCCTTGATTCACTGGCCGAGCAACTGATTCCCAACGGGCCCATTGCCATGGCCTGGAGGATTTTGTGTTGTTTTTCCATAAAAACCTTTTCAGTAGTTTTAAGAACTCTTTCCAGTGACACTTAGCCATCTTGAGAAGCAGGCTAGTGAAGGCAATATAAGCAATCATAAATGCATTTATCACTTTTTTCCGACTTGGGAATGGGAGAAGAGCATACTCCCACCTTCTCATTTTTGTTTTGATTTTTTCAAGCACCCACTCAAATCTTTGCTTGTGGGTTACGTCCACCCCCAAGGGGGCTCCCAGATGTCTGAAGATATTCCCTTTTGTGATAATCTCCCCTGACCAGTCAGAAGGGTCAAATGAGTCATTTTCCAATAGGGAGATCAGCCTTGACTTCTCTATATTACACTGGGACCCCGAAGCTACTGAGAATATTTGTACAATCTCCAGAGCTTTCCTGATGACATGGGGGCATGCCTTCAAAAAGAGGAGAGAATCGTCTGCAAAACGTTTTGCTAGGAGTTGGCTATTTCCTGGCAAAGCCAGGCCTTGCAACTCCCCTCGTTCCGCACTAGCTTCGAGCTTCGTGATTAAGGGATGTGATCCTATGGCAAAAAGTAGGGGGGCCAAAGGGCAACCCTGCTTAATAGACCTTTTGACCTCAAAAGAGCCCACAACTCTATCGTTGAATAGGAGCTCTGATTGGCTTCCAACTCCCAGTACACTTACCAGACGACATAGGCACGGCCCAAAGCCCAGAGCTTCCATGACGGCTTCTATGTATGCCCATGTTATTCTGTCATAAGCCTTATCCAGGTCCAACTGCAGCAGTACACACTCTTGCTTTGTGACAGTTGCATACTCGATGCTCACCATTGCTGCCAAGATGTTATCATAAATGGATCTAATTCCTTTGATGAACCCGTGTTGATGGGGAGAGATGATCTTGGTTAGTAGGGGGGCTAGTCTAAGGACTACTGCTTTAGCAATAATTTTGTAGGCCATCGACATCATCTTTATAGGGCGCCAGTGTTTCAGTTGACTACAACAGATCTGTTTGGGGATGGGTTTGATAAGCCCTCTCTTCACATTTATCTCCAATGACCCTTCGACAATGGCTTTATTGGCTAGCCTTGTGATTGGGACCTTGAGATCGTCCCAAAATTCTCTATAGAATTCCACCGTCATCCCATCCCAACAAGGGGACTTTTCCTTGCCAAGGGCTTGCAATGCTAGTGAACATTCATCTTCGGAAAATGCCCTTTCCAAGAAATTAGCTTCTGAGTGGGGAATCTTCTTCTTGACACTCTGAAGTAAGGACACTCTAGCTTCTTCCACTTTTTGGGAGTAGATCTCTGGCCGTCCAATGATTTTACTAAGATAGCTGAGCATCAGACCAGCCATCCCATCCTAGTTATGCACTCTTGTCCCTTTCTCATCATCGAGCGAACAGACGTGGCCTCGGCTCTACTTGATTTTTAAAGCCCTAAAAAAATGAGCTTGATTAGAGGCTTCCGGTTGAAGGGAAGTCTCCCTGGAGAGAAGTAGCAAGCCCATTGGATTTTTTGGAGGTAAGCAGTTGTACCTCCACTGTAAGATGCAGAAGGTGTCCCTCCCTAACTTTCTTGATTCGAGGGCCCGAGGTTTTGATTGCTTTTTGGATGCTCTGAGCAAAGAGGTCCCGCGCATTGTGTTTGTTGCGGTCTACATGTTTTTTGAGCTTACCTAGTGCTTTCTTGGTTAGATTCCTGAAAAGAGGGTCTTTGAATAGGTGTTCCCATGTTACCAACAGTTTTTTCTCACCTCTTGGAGTCTGCTCCTCCCCTCTATTCTTCTTAAAATGTATGTGCAGAGGTATGTGATCTGATAGGCTTTTTGTCGGGACTACCTTCATCTCCATCAACGACAGTATCCAGTCGGCTTGGTGTCAGCAATAGCATCTATCCAGCCTGGAGGTAGTGCGGGCATACTAGAGGCTTGTGTAGGTGAACCCAGGCATGCTGTTCCATGGGCCGATTTCCCATAAGTCAATCATCGCCCATTTTTCTCACAAAATTTACCATTTAGACCTTTTCGAGCCAGCCAGCATACTGGAGGAAAGCATGTCAATGAATTTTATCCTTGGCCCTTCACATACTTAATCTAAAATCAATTATTTTCTAGGTATGTTGGGATTTTCCTCGTTTTTGAACCTTAGAGATAGAGGGAATCTTAGAAACAAATTAATGAAGAACTTTAGAATAGACCCAGTATGCACCTACAAATTTTTGGTAGGCGGCGATCTCTCTTTCTATTTGTCTTGTATATTTGCCTTGTCACCAGGATTGAAAGGAAGAGAGAGAGAGAGAGAGAGAGAGAGAGAGAGAGAGAGAGAGAGAGAGAGAGAGAGAGAGGCTATCGTAATAACAATCTCTCTCTCTCTTTCTCTCTCCTCCATGTGCCCTCCTCACCCTTTTTTACTCAAAATCCCTTTCCATTGTAATCCTTTTCTTTTAGTTTTTCAAATGGCATCCGCTGAGATTCCATCAAAACTAATGAAACAAGGTGAGATTTCACGATGGCTTTCCAAAAAGGAAATCAAGATATGAGGGAAATTTTTTAAAAAAAATAATATATATATATATATATATATGTATATGTATAGAGAGAGAGAGAGAGAGTCACAATCGCTTGTTCTTGTGAAAAAAGCTCTTTACTCTTTAAAAGCTTTAAAAATAGAAAGGTACACAAAATAAAAGCAATGTAGTCCCATCCTAAAAGAAAAGAACAAATATTGAAAATAATATAAGATGAGCAAGGACAAAAACAATAAACAAGGCAAAGTCTTAAAAAGCCCTGCAAAAGGCTATGAAATGAAAGGGACCCATTTGACAAACTCCATCAACATTTAAGATGGGTCTCCATCGTTGGCACTGAAAACATTGGAAGGATGCCTAACTTGACTCAACACTAAGGCTTCTTTTAGGAAGCCAAAAAATATTTTAGGGACATAATTTGGTTTTTGTCTTAATACATTGTCCTAGGGAGGTAGTCTCTTAGAGATCTTTGCCATTCCAAGGCATAAAGTCCAAATTGCAAAGCAAATAATTTGGATCTCTGCCCTTGTAAACAAGAAAAGTAGAAGAAAATATATCATTGGCTATATTCAATAGCCTTGAGCCAAATTATTTGCTAACAGTTTCACTAAGAAACCACAATCTTTTTTTTTTCAAAACTCACAAATGTGAGTGAATTATATTGATCATCCCAAAAAATTACAAGATCTTGTTATGCTCGTACTGAGCCATGACATCATCCAAAGACCATAATTACATCGGTGATCTGGGGAGCCACCCCTAACGACCCGCTCCCTTATCCTTAATACACAAGGTCAATTATCATGTTCTTCATAGATTATCTATTTTCCAATGGCCAAGATTTTCCCCCTTCCAAGGCATTCCATCTGCTGTCAACAAGGCACAAGTAGTCCTAGACCAATCCTCCGAGTTTTGCTTGCGTCTGAGCATCCATATTAGCACTTTGCTTTCTTGTATGATTTCTGTGAAACCACAATCTTAACATTGACATAGATTACAATATCAAGGAAAACTTAAAAGAACTAGTATGTGACCAGCGAGTTGCTGCAACCAAGGAAACAATTCCTCTATTCTCATAGGGCTATCTTCTCTTCCAAGTGGATCACTGTCAATACTCTCCTCCTACTCGTATAGTCTATCGCATTTATTAAAGTGATGCATGACATAACCTCTCAATAGATGCTACAAAGCATTCTTTGATACCAAGATTGGAAGCTTCTCATAGACATTATTTTTCATGAGGTGCTAGCCCTTGCTCAACAAACTTAGGAGTGCTCTAATTCTATTATGGTGGGTGTGTGTGTGTGTGTGTGTGTGTGTGTGTGTGTGTGTGTGTGTGTGTGTGTGTGTACATATATTGAGAGAGAGAGAGAGAGAGAGAGAGAGAGAGAGAGAGAGAGAGACATTCCTTCGTTTGGTCTACCTTGAGCTAGCAATGCTACCAAGGTTGATTATAGAGATTAGATAAGTTAGCATGGTGTGAAGAGATGAAAGCTAAGAGAAGTCGATGTAATAATAAAAGTTTTTTTTTAAATGGAGTGTGTTCTAGAATTAGTTTCAATGATAGGAACACAATTGGATTCAATGTTTCTACTCCACTCTCTTACTTGCTTCTATCCTTGTATGTATGGATGGATGTATGTATACATATATATCTATATGTACACATAGCACACACACACACACACACACACATATATATATATATATATATATATATATATATATATATACATATATATATATGTATGTATGTATGTATGTATGTATGTATGTATGTATATATATATATATGTGTGTGTGTGTGTGTGTGTGTGTGTGTGTATACATATATCTATATATATGTATATATATATATATATATATATATATATATATATATATATATGCTTGAAGCGAAGATTTGTCACATAGGTCTTGAGGCATCTTGATAATTGTTCCAATTATGTCTATATGTACACATGGTGCACGCGCGCGTGCACACACACACACACGTAGATATGCTTGAAGGAAAGATTTGTCACATAGGTCTTGAGGCATCTTGCTATTGTTCCAATATAGTAACTATAGTATGTGACCCGCGCGTTGTTGCGACCAAGGAAATAGTGCCTCTATTCTCATAGGGCTATCTTCTCTTCCCAAGTGGAACACTATCGATACTCTCTTCCTACATGTATAGTATATCACATTTATAAAAGTGATACATGACACGACCTCTTAATAGATGCTGCAAATCATTCTTTGATACCAAGATTGGAAGCTTCTCATAGAAATTATTTTTCATGAGGTGCTAGCCCTTGTTCGACAAACTTAGAAGTGCTCTAATTCTATTGGGGTGTGTGTGTGTGTGTGTGTGTGTAGAGAGAGAGAGAGAGAGAGAGAGAGAGAGAGATTCCTCCTTTTAGTCTACCTTGATCTAGCAATGCTACCAAGCTTGATTATAAAGATTAGATAAGTTAGCATGGTGTGAAGAGATGAAAGCTAAGAGAAGTCAATGTAATAATAAAACTTCTTTTTTTAAATGGAGAGGGTTCTAGAATTGGTTTCAATGATAGGAACACAATTGGATTCAATGTCTTTGCTCCACTCTCTTACTTGATTCTATCCTTGTATGTATGTATGGATGTATGTATACATATATATCTATATGTACACATAGTGCACACACCCACATACACACATCTCTATATATATATATATATATATATATATATATATATATATATATATATAATGCTTGAAGGAAATATTTGTCACATAGGTATTGAGGCATCTTGATATTGTTCCAATTATGTCTATATATACACATAGCGTCCCCGTGCGCGTGCACGCATACACACACACATATATATATGCTTGAAGGAAAGATTTGTCACATAGATCTTGAGGCATCTTGCTATTGTTCCAATAGAGCAACTATGACATTCAAATTTTCTATGCTCCTCCCGTTTCCCCCCCCCCCCCCCCCCCCCCCCCCCAACCCTGTAGTTGAAGTGACGATCCCAAGTCAACATTTAAAAAGGAGAAGCGAAGTCCTTTTCCTCATTTTTTTTGAAAAGAAAAGAATAGATGGCTATGATTGGTCTCTCTTTGTCTCTCTCTCTCTCTCTCTCTACCATCGGATAGATCTTTGAGATCTCATTGGATGTTCCTACAACATTTCAAATTCTCCTTTTATCAAGACGTGTGTACGTGTGTGTGTGTGTGTGTGTGTGTGTGTGTGTGTGTGTGTGTGTGTGTGTGTGTGTGTGTGAGAGAGAGAGAGAGAGAGAGACAGAGAGAGAGAGAGAGAGAAGATGAAACAAAAATAACTTTATTCTCATCCATGTTGTAAGATATATTTTTTGGGATTGTTCCGATGGTATTATTTTTCTTCTTCTTTATCTTCTCTCTCTCTCTCTCTCTCTCTCTCTCTCTCTCTCTCTCTCCTCCTTCTCCCCACAGATATTCACTTTTGTTGAAAAATTGTCTTGTAACTTTTAAAATCACTGTAGATTGTTCCTACACGCGAACATTTTGTTCTGTCTTTCTCTCTCCTCCTGCGTCATTTGTTGGACTTTGCATTTCAACACATTAAATACGACACTAAAAATTTGTCCTCTCCCTCTCTCTCTCTCATTGAGTTTTTTTTTTGCACCCTTGCCTGCCAAAATTTAAGGAATTTATAGATTTTTAAACATGGCCCACATGTTAACTCTTAAAAATATAAAGAACAAAATATCTAAGAATTGCTAAAAGGTCCATCAACCAGACAATCTCTCTACTCATTTGGGGTGTTAATGTGAGGGTTGGTCTTTGTCGGGCATTTAATCCATATCCTACGTGTGAAAAACTTTAGCTATCCTTTTAAAACTACACTAATGCCAACAAATAATATCTTGAAAATTTGAAAAGTGCGTAAGCTCAACAGTAAATCTTTCTTTCTTTCTCTCCCCTTCATAAATGTACATGTGTATGCACACACAGGCAGTGTGATGGTCTCTCTCTCTCTCTCTCTCTCTCTCTCTCTCTCTCTCTCTCTCTCACACACACACACACACACACACACATAAGCAATGCGGTGGTCCCCTCTCTCTCTCTCTCTCTCTCTCTCTCTCTCTCTCTCGTGCTCATGGTCAGTAATGTGGATAATGACCTCTACATTTGCATATCATGCATGTTCTAAAAGCAAGATAGCCCCAAGTTGACTTTAGGCGAGCTTTTTTCTTTTTCTCAACCTCTTTAAAAAAATACATACTTCCAAAATTTTCTAAAACATATCAATATTGGTCTTGAAAAAAGGCCCTTGAAAAGATAAAGCTAAATATATCTTCAAAAATTATTCATTTAAAAAAACTAATATTCTTGCTTTTTTGGTATATCTTCAAAAAGTAAATTCGCGTTAAGTAACAAAACCTCCACTAAAGTTATTCCCTTTTTATTATGTGCAATCAAACTTAGTATTTATTTTATGTAGAATACAAAGTCTTTGACTTTACATTTGAAAAGGCTTGCCATTTCTTACATTGTGCAAAGGCTGTCATTTCTTACAATCTTACCCTTCACTTTTGCATTTTAGATGAGATGTTTTGTAAGGTGTTTTTTGAAATCAACCAGAGAGTGACACGTGGACACCCTCTCCTTCCTTGAAAATTGAAGTTGCACTAGTAAAACGGAGGCGGCGGCATGGCCGACTGCCTTTGACTCTCTCTCTCTCTCTCTCTCTCTCTCTCTCTCTCTCTCTCTCTCTCTCTCTCTCTCTCTCTCTCTGCACGTGCTATCCACCTGTGTATCGGCTTGTAGGGAACACGACTGGATCAAGCTGCTTGTGACACCCTTTCTCCATGCCATTTGCTTTCCTTCAAGATGCAAGCGAATGTGATTGCATCTGGAGAGACACCCTCACTTCATATCTGTCGAAAATAGCACAAAGATTCTTGGCCCTACCCAGTTGGATATATCCCCCAATTAGTGCATTCCAAGAGACAACATCCTGGTTAGGAGGCTCCTTGCGCACTTTTTGTACTTTATGTGGTGCACCACACTTATTGATACATGTGGACCAAGGCGGTGCTAAGCACGACTTTTTCTTTGAACAACCTGAGTCTAACATTATCATCGTGAATTCATGTGTAATGACACATGCCTCCAAGGTGCAAGTGTACATGATTGTGCCCTCTCTCTACATCTGCTAGAAAATAGCCCGGAGCTTCGTGACTCTAACCCTTGCCTTTCCTTCCCCCATTGTAGAGCCCGAGCTTCAGAAGTCTCGTCATAGACCCCCCCTTCACCTTGTCATGTTTTCCTTTAAGATTCAAGAGAATGTGATTGCATTTGCCAAAAATAGCACAGAGCTTGGACATATCCTGCAATTAGTGCTCTATGAAGTACACTACATTTGGGATACATGTCAACCAAGGTAGTGCTAAGCACGATGTTTTCTTTCAACAACCTCAGTCTAACAATACCATTGCGGTTTCTTTTACCCAAATTAGCATCTTGTGTAATGCCACATGCCTTCAAGGTGCAAGTGTGTGTGATTGCGTTTAGAGATCTCTCTGCATTTGGTGAAATTAGCTCAGAGCTTCGCGACCTTGATGCTTGCCTTTCCTTCCCCCACTGTAAGAGCCCAAGCTACAAACGTCTCATCGTAGATCTCCCCCTTCTCCATGCCATGTTTGCCTTCAAGATGCAAGCGAATGTGATTGTATGGAGAAACACCCTCGCTTCACATCTGTGTTGAAAATAGCACATAGCTTCTTGACCCTACCCCAGCTGGACATATCCCACAATTACTGCATTTCAAGAGACGACATTCCGGTTAGGAGGCTCCTCACACACTTTTTGTGCATGTCGACCAAGTCGATGCTAAGCACGGGGTTTTCTCCCAACAACCTCGGTCTAAGAGCCCCATCCCACCACGTGGTTACGGGGGTTCAATGTCCTCTGTGCACTGAAGGAGCTTCTTGGCCCTGCCCCAGTAGGACATATCCCGCAATTAGTGCATTCCAAGAGACGACATCCCGATCAGGAGGCTCCTCACGTACTTTTTGTGCTTTATGAAATGCACCACATTTATTGATACATGTCGACCAAGGCGGTGCTAAGCACGATGTTTTCCCTCAACAACCTCAGTCTAAGAGCCCCGTTCCACCACGTGGTTATGAGGGTTCCATGTCCTCCTTGCACTGAACAATCGATTTCCCACAGAGTGGCTTCCATGTCAAAAGGCTCCTCACGCACTTTTTGTGCTTTATAAAATGCACCACATTTATTGATACATGTCGACCAAGGCGGTGCTAAGCACGACGCTTTCTCTCAACAACCTATGTCTAAGATCCCCATCCCACCACATGGTTACAGAGGTTCAATGTCCTCCTAGAAATGAACAGTTGACATCCCACAGAGTGGGTGCAGCTCTTAGCGAGTTTTGTTACAGTGGCCTACAACCCCTTTAACAGCCGTGCGAGAAGTAGCTCTAACAATATCATGGTGATTTCTATTGCCCATATGAGCATGTTGTGGATTTCTGAGAAGACATAGGATGGAAGGTGGAGCCATGACCCAAGAGCAGGCAAGGTGGCAGCATTGCTTGGAAAAACCAAAGTTTAGTGTAATCCGTGACCCAATGCTCGGAAAATACTTTTTTAATTAACTTGGCAAACCTACTGATAGCCGTTTTTCGGCTCTCCATAATTGCCATAGTAAGTTACTCCACCCTACCAAATTCACCCAAACGCTATGACTATCCCTACCATTTCACCGTAAATAGGCGTGTGTGAGTTAGGGGGCTTTTTCCATATCTTCTTAAAATCCTCAGCTAGCTAGTCATTGGGCTAGTTGAGTCAAAAAAATAAATAAAATCAAAAAAATAAAAGTATATTATGGCCTCTTTGTGTGTAAATATTTCATTGTATATATGGCCTAAATATAGGGATTTTTTATAATTATTTTGGTATTTTATTTAAATATTTATACCTAAGTGTGTGTTTTATTAAATTTACCTTCTTTCATCCTCTTGCACCATAAGTATATTTTTTGCCAATATGTACATACTCTAACCTCATATTTTTCCTTTATACAAATCACTCCCACATTTTCACCGTCACCCTAGTGAAAACAAAAAAATTGATTTCTACTCATTGGTTACATTTATTATATTATTTACTTGCATACCTTTTCCTCTTTCACCCAAAATAATACAAAGAAGGACCATATCATATGATTCCAATATCTTTCCATATCCATAATTCCTCCATATTTTTATTATTATTTTTACTCATTATTCTAACACCATGTGCTTATTGAGCTAAAGTCCATGAATAGTCCATACACTAGTCCCACCATGTATATATTTCTTTATTCACCGATAGTCCTCCTCCATGCATGTGTCAAGGGCAACTTGGATGCTTTGTATTATGATATGACAAAGGAGGGGCTCACTCTTGGATGCATTGTACAAATTCAACAAAGGAGGGGCCACTGAAGACTTTTTGTGAAGAAAAAACAGGTCTTTTGGTGGGTTTTTTAATATCCATCTCCACTCCGAAAGTGGAGTGGTGGTCAAAACATAAAATGTAGCTCACGCTCTGAATAATCATCTCAAATTTTTTCATGATTTTTGGAGCTAACAGCGGTGAGCTATGATTTTTTGAGTGGACCCCAGTCTGCCCACTTTTCTCACAAGTAGCCCATAGTCTTCTCTCACCTCTTTCCACACTTCTACACACACACACACACATTCCTCTCAATCCCTCACTCAAACCTGCACCTTCAATGGTTTCTCTCACCTTCTTCACTATTAACCTCCCCACTTACTCCCATAGCTCTCGTATGAGCTCTCCATGTACATACACCATCTCTATGCCTCTCTCTATTATCTCCAAAGTACAATTCCATCTTACTCCTTATATATATACATACATTCAGCATGTGTACCATGCTTAACCTCTGCAAATCAAGAGATCTCATCAACGGAATTACCATTTTCATCACGATAATCAACCTTGGCGGCGGTGGCGTAAAGAAGGGAAGACGAAGAAGAAGATCGATAGTCATTTTGAGAACCTACACAAGTAAGTCCATAACTTCTTCAAGCTTCACCATCACAAGGATTTGCTCACTTCATTCAACCATCTTACTTCAACCATCCACCCCATTCTACCCATTGTAAATATATCATAAACTTTCTAGTGATTACTAACGACTAACATACTAACACAAAATAGCATTGACCTAACCATAAAAGACACCTCACCTCAAGACATGTACAAAGTAACTCTCTCTCTCTCTCTCTCTCTCTCTCTCTCTCTCTCTCTCTCTCTCTCTCCTTTTCCTTAAAACTCTACTTTCATCTTGTTCACCATCAATAATGCTCTCTTTTGAGCCCACATCCATGACTCAAGCAGACAAAGAAGGCCCGCAATGTTTTGATATTCAAAAAAAATCATAATCCTGCTTTGTTAGCTTGTAAATTAGGATTTCTAATAATCTTAATGAGGGGTCTCCAACCTATAAATAGGCCCCTCTCCTTCTTGTAAAACAACCTCCAACATCTCACATAGCACCCCAACACTCTATGCGTGAGGAGAGACTTAGGTGTAGCAACCACTTGTGAGCTTCACTCTTCGTGTGAGAGAAGCCTTCAAGCTACACATTGCAAGTGAGAGAGCGTGAGTTCCACAAATCTCAAAACCACTATTGTATATGCTCCTTCATCATCAATAAATTGAAGTTTGGTGCATCAAAGGCGTGATTCGACGTCCAAATCTTCGTCCTTCCATTTGTGAAATACGGTTTGGTGAATTCAAGGTGACTTGTGTATTTTGAGTTCTATCGTTTGATCTTCCTTTGGAAAGTGTTTTAGTGTGTTTTAATTGCCAATTTTTTGTCCATTGTAAGAGGGTATTGTGGTGAGAGGTCTCCCACACCCTAAGACGGTGTGTGTGTGTGTGTGTGTGTTGGCAATGTTTAGCAATCACTAAGCATAGAGTGATTTTTTGTACAAGTTCTACGATAGCATCATAACGAACCATCTCCATTTGCAAGTCACAAATAAGGTATTACGCAAGATCCTTTTCTCTCTCTCTCTCTTCCCTTTGCTCTAGCTCTCTCTGGTCCATTTTGTGTGTGTCTTGGTGTGAGGTTGCTTGTGTGTGTTGTGTGGTGCATCTTCTTGGTTGTACCAAAATCTCTCGTGCGTTCTAGTTCTCATACTATAACTAGGTGGTGCCCCTATCTTGTTTGGGTTGTGCTTGTGGTTGCCCCAGCCCCAATTGAGCAGCACGGGAGCCTTGAGGGGTGTTTAGAGGTCGCCTTTCTTGTTGCCTGCCCCGGACCGCCTCAATTTTGGTGCCCCCACTGAGGACCGAGCGGTTGTGTTAGCATACACAAGGTAAGTCTTCAAAAACTAGTTTTTTTTACATGAACAATCCACCACCTCCTAATCCTGCTCATGCAATTCAATTTCATCAGTTTCATTGGGTGCAAGGGATTAGGATAAATGTTTGCATTGATAGAAAAATCTTTTTTCAACAATGTATTGTATTCCTCTTTGGTGCTTAAGCATTAAGAGATATTCTACAATCTCCAAATCCTATTATACTCCCACTTGTAGACTATAATATCTCTTTTGATGTACATGTGTTTATCTTGTTTTAGCAAGGTTGATGAATCACAAGGACTTGTATCGTACATTCATTCCTTTGGCTAGACAAGACGTGCATGTAATAGTTGGCACAAAGTTACAATTTCAACGTGTTTTCCGTTGTATGTTTGAACCTAGGCAAGTAGCAGCTATCAATGCCTCAGTCAATCCGTTCATTTTGCCATTGATTCGCTATGATCTAAGCTTTGACATTTATATTTTCATTCTACTTTGAAATTTGATTTTGTTAAACAAAAATAAAAAAAGAAAAAGAAATTTTTGAGTAAAACCAGCAACATGGATACAACTAGGCAAATGAGTGGTTACCCCTTGTTCTTTGGAGAGCCTGGGGAGGATGCAGAATTATTTTTAGCAAATTTCAAAATGTCTTGCCGTATCAAGAGGATAGTAACTGGTCAGGAACGTGTAGAAATGTTTGAGATAGTCCTTAGGAAAGATGCTAGCACTTGGTTTGGCTCTTTGCCTAAGGAAGTTAAGGGGAATTACACGGAAGTGTTGAATCGTTTCAAGAAATACTTCTTTGATCCCCAAAACACTCAGAAATTATGGTAAGACATTGTTTCTCATAAGCAAAAAGACTTAGATGACTACTACTTGTACAAGCAAGAGTTTCTACGTCTTTGGGCTGTATGGGTGAGAAATGTTGCTAACCCTGGTGATGGTGCAGAGTTCCTAAAGAAGGAGAGGTTCATAGCCGGACTCTTTCCTAACCTTAAGATAAAAGTTGAGGCGGGTGCACCTGCTACCTTTGACGCAGCTGAAACTAGGGCTGCTGAGAAATATAGGAAACTCAAGTGCTTAAGGGGGGAGGTTCCAATAGAAGGTCTTAGACCCAAAGGTAAGTCACAAGCATCAACATCTAGGGAGCTTCCTGAGGTAACAGCGGAAGTGATTGAGAAGTTAAATGAATCTTTAAGCAGCTTATCAATTCACCTTGCACAAGTTGTAGGTCCAAAGGGACAAGCAAAGAAGTCTGAAGAGAGAGATTCACGACCTAGGAGAGTCTTGCAATGTTGGAATTGCGGTGAGTCTGGACATGGAATGTATAATTGTCCTTGGCCCTGTGGGGAGCCAGGGAGACCTAACTTGAATTACCCAGTGATGAATGCAAAAGAAGGAACTAGTCAGCAACCACGGCTTCTACAAAGGCCAAATGGAGCAAGACCACCTCCACAAGGAGTAGAAGGAGTTCCACCTTTGCCAGATCCAAATGTGCATGTGGTAGAGGTGACAAACTCAAATGAGGTTGACATGGAAGCAAATGGCATTAAGCGTGGCCAAGGGAAAGGTAAGGAGAAAGAAGGGGTTACATCACAAAGTGACCATGGACGAGAAAAGAAGACAAAGGAGACCAAGGAAGCTAAGAGGACTCGACGTCGTATCAACCTCCAAGACTTCCCTCTTGGACATGGAATGGCTCCATACAACTTGTTGGAAGACATGAGAGGTAAGGGTCCTGATATCTCATGGCCTCAGTTTCTTGCATTATGTCCACAAGTTAGGAGGGATTTAACAAAGGCAGTTAGTACTAGGAGAAAGGTAAAAGAGAGTGTGCCTGTTGTAAAAATTGCACATGCTGAAATGAATGAGGATATTACACCTGTGCTAGATTGTTACATCAAAGGAAGATTGGTTAGGAAAGGTCTACTGGATGGGGGTGCACAAATTTGCATCATGACAGAGGGACTCATGCAAAGACTAAGTATGCACATCCATGAGACACCTGAAATCAAAGTGAAGATGGCAAACAATAGCAAAGCTAGGTGTGTAGGCATTTGTAAAAATGTTTTTGTAGAGGCTTTTGGCATTAAGAAGGCGGTGGATTTTTATGTTATGTCGACCAAGGGAAGTGGTTATCCATTTATCCTAGGAAGACCATGGCTAATGAAAATGCGAGCTTTGCAGGATTGGGAGAGTGGAAAATTAATTTGCAGGAATGACAATCATAAGAAGCTTGTCTTTGACATGAAGGAGCAACGCGAAGAGGAGCTCCATGAAGAATCATCTCAAAGTGAGATGGAGGAAGGCTGGACCGATAGCACTTCAGAAGGAGAAAGTAGCGGCAGCATTACAGAAGAGGAGTCTTCAATCGAAGTCATGGGGGTAAGGTTTAAGCCAACCAACCAAGAGACCTCTTGCCAAGGTTTGGAGGAGGTAGGTTCCCAAGAGAACCAAAATGTGAAAGATGAAGGAATGTTAGAAGGTATATTGTCTACAACACTTACAAAGGATGAAAGAGAGGAGTTCAAAGGTGTGTTAAGAAAATTTCCTAAGCTTTTTGCTAAAGACTACACCGACGTGCGTGGAGTAGATGATGTTCAACACAAAATTGAGCTAAAGCTAGAGGCCAAACCTAAAGCTCAAAAGCTACGAAGGCTAGGAGTCATCAAGGAGCAGGCTTTACTCAAGGAGGTAAGAAAGCTTCTAGCAACAGGTTTCATTTATCCAGTGGAGAATTCAGAGTGGGTCTCTCCCGTTGTTGTCACTCCTAAGAAAAATGGCAAGTGGAGGGTGTGTGTGGATTACCTTCCACTCAATGAGGCAACAAAAAGAGATCACTTTCCTCTCCCATTTCAAGATGAGATACTAAATGAGGTAGCTGGTCATGAGAAGTATACTGTGTGTGATGGCTACTCGGGTTACTTTCAAATAGACATCGCATTGGAAGATCGGTTGAAAACAACCTTCATCACTCCTTGGGGTTGTTATGCTTTTAGAGTCATGCCATTTGGACTGACAAATGCTCCTGCAACTTTCCAACATTTCATGAACATGGTGTTTCAAGCATTCTTTGGAAAGTCCATTAGGGTTTTTATTGATGATTTTTGTATTTATAGCTCAAAATCATTGCATCTACAAAGGGTAGAAGAAGGTTTTAAGAAGCTCTACGACATGGGAGGTCAGCTCAACCCCGACAAGTGTCACATAGGTGAGGATGAAGTGATCTTGCTTGGTCACAAGGTTTCCTATAAAGGCATTGAGGTGGATCCTTCAAAGGCAAAGGCTCTTATTGAGCTCCCATCACCCAAGAATCTCAAAGAGGTCATCTCATTCATTCAAAAGGTGAAGTATATGTCACGCTTTATTCACTTAGCTTCGGAGTTGCTTCATCCTTTGCAAAAGATGACACAACAAGTAGAATTTGCATGGTCTGATGATCTTGAAGAGTATTTTTGTAATATTAAAGTCATTTTGTCAGAGCTACCAACACTCATGCCTCCTTGTTGGGAGTACACATTCTTTGTTAGCTCTAGTGTTGGGAAGGAAACAATTGGTGCAGTTTTATTAGAACAAGATCCCCACAGTACCAGGATGCGACCCATCTACTTTGCTAGTAGGGTCATGAATGCCTTGGAGAGAAGCTACACAGAAGCAGAACTCATGATGCTTTCTCTCATGTTTGCGGTGAGAAAGTTTAGATCCTACTTGCTACCAAAACCTTTTGTAATTCTGACTGCAGAATTTTTTTTTCCTGGGGTGTCATCTCAAATGAATCTTAGCACTAGGATCTCAAAGTGGATTATGGAATTGCAAGAGTTCCAATACTCTTTCAAGGTAGAAGATAGTGTGCGTGCACAATTGGCAGGGATCCTTACTTATAGGGTACATGAGAGGGAGATTAAGGTGCCTGAAGTAAAGACCCTACCATTGCCACCACCTAAAAGTATTCCTAATGCTTTTACCTTGTTCTTTGATGGAGATTTTCGACGAGTCACAGGAAAAGCAGGGGGAGGGCTAGTATTGCTCAACCCAAGTGGAGAGGTGGTCATGAAACAGAAGGTCAATCTACCAGGTTCAACTAGCAACAATGAAGCAGAATACGACACACTACTTCATGGTTTGAAGATGTGCATTGGCCAAGGGATAAAACGTCTCATGGTAAAGGGAGATGCACTTCTCATTGTTAAACAGATTTTAGGCATTTGGGCATGCAAGAATGAAAGCTTAAGGACAAAAGTTCATGCCATTCGTAGGATGTTTAATCAGTTTGAAGAAGTGAAACTATATCATATTCCGAGGAAACAAAATGAAGATGCCAATTTACTTGCACAACAAGCAGTTACATGTGTTGAGAAAGAAGTGCAGGTCATCATGGTGGCAGCAGTTGTCAAGCAATCGAGATACCAAGGGTTGGAGTCATTGGCTCCCATTATTGGATACATTTTGGAGGGCGAGTTTCCACAAGACTTCACTAAAGCTCAGAAAAGGAGACTCATGAAGAAGGCAAGTTTCTATCTCTTCCTAGAAGGCTCCCTCTATCAAAGAGGGAAGGATCAAGTGTGCAGAAGAGTACCAACTATCGAGGAAATTCCAGCCATTCTAAAAGGTTTGCATGAAGAGGCATGTGGTGGTCATTTTGCCCAAGAATTAACTGTGAAGAAGGATTTTCTTGTGGGGTATGTTTGGCCAAGTTTGCATGTGGATGTTCAACATTGGTGTAAAAGCTGTCACAATTGTCAGATAAATGGAAATAGAAGGTTGGTGCATGGCCCGAGGCAAATAGTTCTTGCAAATGGAACCTTTGAAAAATGGGGCATTGATGCTATGGGTCCTCTGCCTAGAACAAATAATGGTAAACTCTACATTCTAGTGGCTGTGAACTACATGACTAGGTGGGTAGAGGCTCAAAGTGTGGCAAGGGTAAATGGGAAAACAGTGAGCAGGTTTGTCTACACTAATATTTGTTGTAGATTTGGCACACCTCTAGAGATTGTTTCGGATAATGGTCCGGGGTTCAAGAAGGGTTTACTCACAGAAGTTTGTGAAGAGCTTCACATTCTACATCGTCATAGCACTCCATACTACCCACAGTCAAATGGTTTGGTGGAGAAGGCTAATGGTGTCATTGTAGGAATCATTAGAAAGACGATGCAAAACAAGACAAAATTATGGGATGAATTCTTGGATGGTGCCCTGTGGGCATATCGAACCACATATAGGGAAGCCACGTAGTTCACACCATTTCACTTGGTCTATGGTCAAGAGGCTTTACAGCCTATCGAGCTCAACATTCCAACAATGCGACTTCATGGCAAAGCAGCACAAGATGTCAAGCAGCATGGATGGATCGACTTCTTACGTTAGTGGAGCTTGAGTGGAAAAGAGAAGCAGCATATGAGTGCTACAAGAGGAAAGCCACACAAGCGAAAGAAAAGCTCGACCAAAAACTGAAGGACAAAGGCATCAAGGAAGGAGAGCTTGTGCTAAGGTATGACAATCGACTTGACAATCGTTTTGATGCCAAGTTTGAAACTAGATGGCAAGGGCCATACATAGTCAAGAAGGCTTCTAATTCAAGTTACTATCAGCTTATGGACTTGAATGGTAAAGAGCACTCCAGGAAGGTAAACGGATATAGCTTGAAGCCCTATTTGAGTCGCCTTCTACCAAAGGATCTACCAAAGATCTGTCAAGAGGCCGCTCTCTCATGTAAGTATTGTTACATGAAGCATGTGTAACTCCAGCCAAAATTCTGAGGGCCCAAACAATGAAGATCTTGTCAAGGACTTTGAAGCACTCTCTTTGGAAAAGATGCTCTATGACGGTACATGAATATACCATCATCCTGGGGGAGGGCTAATGATAGCCGTTTTTTGGCTCTCCATAATTTCCATAGTAAGTTACTCCACCCTACCAAATTCACCCAAATGCTATGGCTATCCCTACCATTTCACCGTAAATAGGCGTGTGTGAGTTAGGGGGCTTTTCCCATATCTTCTTAAAATCCTCAGCTAGCTAGTCACTGGGCTAGTTGAGTCAAAAAAATCAAAAAAATCAAAAAAATAAAAGTATATTATGGCCTCTTTGTGTGTAAATATTTCATTGTATATATGGCCTAAATATAGGGATTTTTTATAATTATTTTGGTATTTTATTTAAATATTTATACCTAAGTGTGTGTTTTATTAAATTTACCTTCTTTCATCCTCTTGCACCATAAGTATATTTTTTGCCAATATGTACATACTCTAACCTCATATTTTTCCTTTATACAAATCACTCCCACATTTTCACCCTCACCCTGGTGAAAACAAAAAAATTGATTTCTACTCATTGGTTACATTTATTATATTATTTACTTGCATACCTTTTCCTCTTTCACCCAAAATAATACAAAGAAGGACCATATCATATGATTCCAATATTTTTCCATATCCATAATTCCTCCATATTTTTATTATTATTTTTACTCATTATTCTAACACCATGTGCTTATTGAGCTAAAGTCCATGAATAGTCCATACACTAGTCCCACCATGTATATATTTCTTTATTCACCGATAGTCCTCCTCCATGCATGTGTCAAGGGCAACTTGGATGCTTTGTATTATGATATGACAAAGGAGGGGCTCACTCTTGGATGCATTGTACAAATTCAACAAAGGAGGGGGCCACTGAAGACTTTTTGTGAAGAAAAAACAGGTCTTTTGGTGGGTTTTTTAATATCCATCTCCACTCCGAAAGTGGAGTGGTGGTCAAAACATAAAATGTAGCTCACGCTCTGAATAATCATCTCAAATTTTTTCATGATTTTTGGAGCTAACAGCGGTGAGCTATGATTTTTTGAGTGGACCCCAGTCTGCCCACTTTTCTCACAAGTAGCCCATAGTCTTCTCTCACCTCTTTCCACACTTCTATACACACACACACACATTCCTCTCAATCCCTCACTCAAACCTGCACCTTCAATGGTTTCTCTCACCTTCTTCACTATTAACCTCCCCACTTACTCCCGTAGCTCTCGTATGAGCTCTCCATGTACATACACCATCTCTATGCCTCTCTCTATTATCTCCAAAGTACAATTCCATCTTACTCCTTATATATATACATACATTCAGCATGTGTACCATGCTTAACCTCTGCAAATCAAGAGATCTCATCAACGGAATTACCATTTTCATCACGATAATCAACCTTGGCGGCGGTGGCGTAAAGAAGGGAAGACGAAGAAGAAGATCGATAGTCATTTTGAGAACCTACACAAGTAAGTCCATAACTTCTTCAAGCTTCACCATCACAAGGATTTGCTCACTTCATTCAACCATCTTACTTCAACCATCCACCCCATTCTACCCATTGTAAATATATCATAAACTTTCTAGTGATTACTAACGACTAACATACTAACACAAAATAGCATTGACCTAACCATAAAAGACACCTCACCTCAAGACATGTACAAAGTAACTCTCTCTCTCTCTCTCTCTCCTTTTCCTTAAAACTCTACTTTCACCTTGTTCACCATCAATAATGCTCTCTTTTGAGCCCACATCCATGACTCAAGCAGACACAAAAGGCCCGCAATGTTTTGATATTCAAAAAAAATCATAATCCTGCTTTGTTAGCTTGTAAATTAGGATTTCTAATAATCTTAATGAGGGGTCTCCAACCTATAAATAGGCCCCTCTCCTTCTTGTAAAACAACCTCCAACATCTCACATAGCACCCCAACACTCTATGCGTGAGGAGAGACTTAGGTGTAGCAACCACTTGTGAGCTTCACTCTTCGTGTGAGAGAAGCCTTCAAGCTACACATTGCAAGTGAGAGAGCGTGAGTTCCACAAATCTCAAAACCACTATTGTATATGCTCCTTCATCATCAATAAATTGAAGTTTGGTGCATCAAAGGCGTGATTCGACGTCCAAATCTTCGTCCTTCCATTTGTGAAATACGGTTTGGTGAATTCAAGGTGACTTGTGTATTTTGAGTTCTATCGTTTGATCTTCCTTTGGAAAGTGTTTTAGTGTGTTTTAATTGCCAATTTTGTGTCCATTGTAAGAGGGTATTGTGGTGAGAGGTCTCCCACACCCTAAGACAGTGTGTGTGTGTGTGTGTGTGTGTGTGTGTGTGTGTGTGTGTGTGTGTGTGTGTGTGTGTGTGTTGGCAATGTTTAGCAATCACTAAGCATAGAGTGATTTTTTGTACAAGTTCTACGATAGCATCATAACGAACCATCTCCATTTGCAAGTCACAAATAAGGTATTACGCAAGATCCTTTTCTCTCTCTCTCTTCCCTTTGCTCTAGCTCTCTCTGGTCCATTTTGTGTGTGTCTTGGTGTGAGGTTGCTTGTGTGTGTTGTGTGGTGCATCTTCTTGGTTGTACCAAAATCTCTCTTGCGTCCTAGTTCGCATACCATAACTAGGTGGTGCCCCTATCTTGTTTGGGTTTGGTTGTGGGTTTGTTGTGTTGTTGTGCTTGTGGTTGCCCCAGCCCCAATTGAGAAGCACGGGAGCCTTGAGGGGTGTTTAGAGGTCGCCTTTCTTGTTGCCCGCCCCGGACCGCCTCACTACCTATGAAATTTTTTGTAGGTGGGAGTCTAGGTGGCACCTCTCTCCCTCTCTCTCTCTCTGTCTCTCTCTCTCATGCGTGCACGTGCTGACACAGACATAGCACGTCTAGTTGAAATTGAAAATGGCATGATATTCAGCTTAGACACATTTTTCCCGAACACTAAACCCCCACCTACAAAATTTTGAGGAATTTAGTGTAAATTGGTGTAAAAACCTTCAAATTTATTCAATTTACCTTTGAAATTTCTCATGGGTAGGTTTGCCAAGTTATTAGAAAAAAGGTTTTTTTTTAGCACTAGATCTGGGTGGGAAGCAGTGTTGGGGAAAAATGTGTAGGTTTGCCAAGTTATTAGGAAAAAGTTTTTTTTTTTAGCATTGGATCTAGGTGGGAAACAATGTTGGGGAAAATGTGTCTCAGTTTAATATCGTGTAGTTTTCAATTTCAAAAATTCCGGTTGAGGGCAAAGGGAAAAGGAGAAATTCCGTCCCAAAATATAGTCGAAAATATGTAAAAACCCAAAAAAATAACCTAATTTCTAAAATTTCCTCTTCGCAAATGCAAGTAAGGGAACTTTGCATGTTTGAGAAAATGGTTTTCCCCGAACACTGGTGGGAAGTCGCAACTCTTGTTAAAATTTCCTCTTCGCAAATGCAAGTAAGGGAATTTTGTATGTTTGAGAAAATGGTTTTCCCCGAACACTGGTGGGAAGTCACAACTCTTGCTCTCTCTCTCACGCGCGCACGTGCTCACTGCTGACACACATGCAGCATGTTGGATTGAAGGTGTTGGAGCTAGGTTCCAGGAGCTCTCACGTGTGCACGTGCTGACATAGAGACGCAGCCATCTCTCTCTCTCTCTCTCTCTCTCTCTCTCTCTCTCTCTCTCTCTCTCTCTCTCTCTCTCTGTTGTCCTGTCTCGCCGTTTGCAGGGCACACAATCGGAGATTCTCCTACTGCCATGTGTCAGGGAGGGGGAACCGGAATTCCCTCCCACTTTATCTATTAGTATAGATTATAAAAAGTATAGAAAGGAGAGAGCCTTGCAAAGTATAGGTGACGCATAGATTGAACATCATTCTTCCTCTGCCTTTCCTTGCAAACGCAAATGAAAGAAAACTACAAATCAATGATTGATTTCGAGTAACTTTTTAATTGAAAGGAGGAGCTCACGTCTCGCTAGCTCTTACCAATGGGCCAACCCTATTGCCTAAAGGCATATGACACTATTCAAGGTGGTTGGGTGGGGTGGTCCAAGCTGAGTGCAAACTACTGGTTGGACTCGCTATTGGTGTTGGGCAACCAAAAAAAAAGAATAGGCTCTTGGGGGGGAGGGGGGGGGTCACTATGTATAAATTGTGTATATCACGTGCGTCCAAGGACTATTCCTAAAACTCCTTGTCTGTGAATTTTTGACAGATAAAATACACCCTTTTCCTCTTTAATCTACAATTTTTTTTCCCAATTCCATTTTATGGTACCCTTTTTATGTGAAAATGTGAGAAAATAAATAAATTCAATAACCCCTTCTCTTGCACGCACGTGATAGGGCACATTATTATTAAATGACCCCCCCCCCCCCCCCCCCCCGAGGCCGAGCTGCAACTCCTTTGTGTGACGGCAATGGGCTACTTCTCTTCACTGCTTCAGGCTACACCCCTTCGACCCGCTTAGGTGGACATGGCAAGCAACAACTCTCCCTCACTCCTCTCTCTCTCTCTCTCTCTCTCTCTCTCTCTCTCTCTCTCTCTCTCTCTCTCTCTCTCTCTCTCTCTCTCTCTAATGAGTATAGTGTGCGTAGGTCTGATATATCTTAGCTCCTTTGACTGCAATAGGTCTTTACTAAGCAAAGCAGGTGATGGGCTTCTTAGCTATGGTGATGCCAACCCCCATGACCTACTAACAGGAAAGAGGAAATATTCTTCAGCTCTTTATGAGCTTTGCCACAACCCCAAGCCAAATCAAAGAGTCTTCAGAGACCAAGAAGTGGGGACTTTCGATGCAATTTGGCCTACAAATTCATCCATAGATATACAAAAGGTCTCGGTCAAAGAGAGAGAGAGAGAGAGAGAGAGAGAGAGAGAGAGAGAGAGAGACGATTCTCGGCTGTTCTGGCTTGAGACGGTTCCCAACTGTTTAGTGCCCCTAGGCCACTAGTGGACCCGCTCCTTCACCTGCACGTCTAGCCTCTTATCTCACATCACACCTCCACTTCCCCGACTCGACATCACGCTTCCTCACATGGCCTAGCATGAAAGAGTCCCTCAATGGTAGCATCTATGCATTCGTTCTTCAACGATCAAAAACCTAGTTTCTAATGGCCGTCTCCGCTAAATAGGCTGCTACAAATTATGGTGCAAAGTCTTAGTGCCCGTATTATTGGCACAAAGCTAAGATATGGTGGCACATCGGGGGAGGGATGCCGGTTCCCCTTGTTCTCTGTCTATTAATCTTCTTCATCTCTCCTCTCTTTCTCGCCATAAAAACCTTTTTGTAGTACCATCATCATATATCGCTAGTAGGCCCTCTCAATTTTCTTTGACCTGCTTCATTAGGTGGAATCTACCAGAGATTCTGTCTTTCAGCCTCGAAGAAAACGGCGAGCGAGGCACACGTGTAATAGAGAGAGGAAGCCAGAGGCGGATATCTTTTTGTGTGGACAGGGATTATTTGGGGGCGCTCACTATTTTTCTTCTCTGCATGGCACAATCCGAGACCCGATGCATATCCTCTCTCTCTCTCTCTCTCTCTCTCTCTCTCTCTCTCTCTCTCTCTCTCTCTCTCTCTCTCTCTCTCTCTCTCTCTCTCTCTCATTTTGGTGCAAGCAAGAGGCCGATTGGATGCATTGCATCTCTATCTCTCCCCCTACGTCTCGTTTCGTTAGAGCACAGGCCCTAGCTGGAGCACATGATGTATGTAGGGTAGCGTGTAGGACAAGATGAGAGCATGAGGAGGCAAGAGCTTGCTGACAGGGCATCGTAGACAGGATGCAGATGATTACCATGGTGAAGAGGGAATTGGGAAAGGCAGACAAAATTGCTTTGCATTAGGGAGAGGGAATTGGGGTGAAAAGGGGGCGCATGGCATGTGGAAGAGAGAGAGAGAGAGAGAGAGAGAGAGAGAGAGAGAGAGAGAGAGAGAGAAAGAGAGAGAGAAAGAGAGAGAGAGAGAGAGATGGCGAGGATGAGGAGCACTGGTAGAGAGATGGAGATATTATTCCTCTGTAGGTGACACATTAGGATGAGTCGACTAAGAGGGAGAGATTGCATGTGTAAGGGAGTGGGTCGAGTCTGTCTTTTTCCCCAATGGTCATCAATGACGGTGATGCTTGGCGATCCTCTAGCTAGTGGTGTAGCCCCTTTCCCTATAGGTGGATGCTGCCCTATGCTAGAGAAGTTGCAATGCAGTAAATCGAAGGTGAAATGTTGCTACATTGAGGCGTGAAGAAGGGCCGAGCGGAGAGAATGCCTATCGTGCATTTAGCCTTGTGCAACAAGTGAACGAAGGATTTGCAGTTTGAGTCAATCAGGGCACCGCGACATGGTTTAGCAAGGCGCCAATTGGACTAGAGTTAGCACGGGCAAGAGAAGGTGGGCAGCTTCACGTCATTGCCATTTGTGGGCGAAGGCAAAGAGACAACGAATCTGACGAGATGCTCTCATGGTACTTGAGGTGAAAAGGTGGGCAAGGTACTGCGTCAAGGCAAGAGAGACAGAGCCAGAGCAGGCGACCCTATGCAAGCAGGCGACAGCTATCGAGAGTTGGGGCAACTGGGGTAGACACGTTATGGACAGGTGAATCTCTCTCTCACACACACAGGTTTGTCTGCAGGGATGGCGAACTCACTCCCTCCCGTTTGTTTGCAGGCATGAGCAAGTCCCTGTTTGTCACTCTCATTTTTGCATTGCATCGAATGTCGTCTAGATGATGTCAGCCGCTAAAGACAAGAGGTTGAGCATGTGGACTGTGGGACCTGCAAATAGGTTGCTAGGGAGAGCATTCAACAAACACCGAATACATAGGAAAGGGGGCGTTGAGGGGTTGTCACCATCTCAACAGGGCAGGAGAAGAAGGGAATGCGTGGGAACAAGAGAAGAGGGGTTCGTTTCCTTTTGCCCAGACTGTCCTCGAGGAATCTCGGTGTTTAATTAATGACTAGTATGTAAACTGCGCGTTGCTGCGGCCATAAAGGCAGGGTCTTCAATGCTTTTTTGGTGCTTAAGAATGTAACACCAGTCATAAAATCAAAGCTCCATTGTTGTCTTGTTGCGGCCATAAAGGCATGGTCTTCGATAATTTTTTTGTGCCTTAAGTATGTAACACCATGCTCCATTATTGTGTATTAAAATATTTATCTTATAGCTTAGCAAGTCTATCCATCGAACGACTTATAGTAACACCTTCACAGCAAGTAAGGATCTATGAATCATTTGATGCACTCATGTGCACCATAGGGACACCATTGATAAAGAGTGACCCTGCTCTCTCTCTCTCTCTCTCTCTCTCTCTCTCTCTCTCTCAAGCCCTCATCCATTGACCCAAATTCATATCTTTGGCTTTGACATTGGTTTCAATATTTAAAATACAATTGGCTTTGGAGTCTTTCCTTTTCTCTCCTGATTTCTTGCATCTCATCCTCCTTTTGGTATGCAAGATTGATAGTAGCGGTACACATCATCACATAACCTACAAAGAGAGGTCAACTTCGTAAGTCAACATGGTCCAAGGAGATAAGGGTCTATAGCCCCTATCAGTACAACCAATAAAGCTTCGATGAAGAGTTGAGTTGCTATGACATCCGCTTCAACATTTGGAATGCAATCTTTGAGTTCAAGACTCATCATATAGATCTTTGATGTCTCTTAGGATTGAGTGGTGACCATGCTCTCTCTCTCTCTCTCTCTCTCTCTCTCTCTCTCTCTCACAATTAGCTTTGCTTTCCCAAATCCCCATTTTGTAGAGCATGGACTGTGTGTGTGTGTGTGTGTGTGTGTGTGTGTGTGTGCGTGTGTGTGTGTGTGCGCTTGCCTGCAAGGAACATTGGTACCTCTTGATGTCTATCGGTGCATGTTTTGGTCGCATGTCATAAATTCTCACAGTGCAAGGAGAGCAAGACACATGATATTGATTTTCTTTAGTACCAGGTCTTGAGTTCAAGACTTGTGAGATCTCTTGGGATTATACCCCTCTCTCTCTCTCTCTCTCTCTCTCTCTCTCTCTCTCTCTCTCTCTACAGTATCATGTCTTGAGTTCAAGTATTGTGAGGTCTATTGGGATTGTTCCTTATGCCACTCAAAACATGACCCTAGAAACATAATATTCATATATAACTTATCAAATAGTAAACACTCCTCAATAAAGAAGCAAATTTGTGAGCTAGCTGTTGTTCTTGCTAAAGGTGCAACTAAGTAAGAAGCTACCTCATTCTAAGTGTCTTGACACCAATTAAGCCTTGGTTGTCCCTTGTTCTCAATAGCAGTCTTCATAGTCAGACCGGCTGCCACCACTTGGAGGGTCATACAACCCAGCTAGGTCCTTGTATTGCCCTTTTGTGTGATTTAGTGTAAAAACCTTCAAATTTAGTCAATTTATCTCTACTATTTCTCATATGTAAGTTTGCCAAGTTTTCGTTAAAAAAAAATAAAAAAATCGAGCACTGTGTCTGTCCAATCCTGCTAGCTAGACTTGCCTACTACTCTACTAACGGCTTCTAGCCTTGCATGCGTGACTATCCAATAGCAGTGCCCAATTTTTTTGGCTCTCCCTATCCAATGCTCGGTGCTTTGTTCTCGCACCTGGCTCCCTCTCTCAGACATACTCTCTCTCTCTCTCTCTCTCTCTCTCTCTCTCTCTCTCTCTCTCTCTCTCTCTCTCAAATTGCAGGTAGTTGGTGCATGTCTGCAACGCACGTCTTTTCTCACACACACAGAGGCGCCAGTCTCGTTGTGCGTCTCTCTCTCTCTCTCTCTCTCTCTCTCTCTCTCTCTCTCTCTCTCTCTCTCTCTCTCTCTCTCACACACACACACACACACACACACACACACACACACACACGTGGGCGAATGCTGTAGCATGTATGCCATGTGAAAAGTCTGTATCCAAAATAACTCAGTGCAAGTTCCTATTCCATTCAAAGGTGCAAATTTGTGAGAGCCAACACGTGGAGACCTTCTCCTTCGTCTAAATTTTTAAGCTCCATTATATATAGTATAGATGAGAGCTCCATCATTTTTTGAAGCTTTGGAGATATTTAATCTCACAACCAGAGGTATTTTGGGAATTTTGGAAAATTTGAAGGGCATTTTGGGAAATTATGACAAAATATGGGGGATGCTTTGAGAAATTTTCAAATTTGAGGGGTATTTTGGAAATTTCAACAAATTAGAGGGGTATTTTGGTAATTTTCCCTATAATATAATAGATCCAAAGTCTCTCTCTCTCTCTCTCTCTCTCTCTCTCTCTCTCATTCTCTCATACACACTCACACACACAGCCTTCGAAGAGTCGAAGACTCTCTTTCTCACACTGTCAGGGTGCGGTGGATAATGATTAATGAGTAACCAAGTGGATTTTCTCTGTGTGTGTGTGTGTGTGTGTGTGTGTGTGTGTGTGTGTGTGTGCGCAATGGCCAGTCGCTTCTCTCTTTGACACAATGGACACACCGACGGACAGCTCTGCAGACTTGACTCCTGTCAAGCTCGCTTAAAACACTTAATAATGGCGCAGTTCAAACACACACAGACACAGACACAAACGGACATGCACGTGCGGGACTGTCTGTGTGCGTGGAGGTTCGCATACACACACTGTGACACACAGACAGTCCCACACGTGCTCTCTCTCTCTCTCTCTCTCTCTCTCACACACACACACACACACACACACACATCGAATGACGTGTAGGGAAACGGCTGTGCATCGGGGAAGATGAAAGTGCCGCATGAATACTTGCACCACCTTGCCTGCAGCGCACCAACAGCAGATGCGCTCTCTCTCTCTCTCTTACACACAGCACAGACACGCGCAGGAGTAGCTGCTATAAGAAAGAAAGTTCAAGTGCAGATTCCAGAGGTCGCCGACTCGTGGAATGATGATGGAATCAAATTCAAAAACTGCTCTCTCGTCTACACTCGACACGTGGAGGCCTTCTCCATCCTCAAAAAAATTAAGCTCCATTATATATGTATAGAAGTATGTCCTACAATATCTTTTTCATTAGTTTTTAAGGAATCTCAGCGATGCCATTTGAAAAACTAAAAGAAAAGGATTCCAGTGGAAAGGGATTTTGAGCGAAAAAGGGCAAAAAATCTATCTGCAAAATTGCAATAGCCTCTCTCTCTCTCTCTCTCTCTCTCTCTCTCTCTCTCTCTCTGAACTGTGCGTGCACATGCGACTTCTTGAGGCAGCTCAGAGGAGAAGAATGTTATGGAGATGCTTCTTAAAGAAGGAAGGGAAATAAAAATAGCCAAGTGGCAAGGCTAATTATCGCAGGCAGATGGCAAGTGCCAGTAGTGCAGAACAACAGGCAGGAGCAACATCAACGGCGACACAGAGAGAGAGAGAGAGAGAGAGAGAGAGAGAGAGAGAGAGAGAGAGAGATTGACTGTCTCCGTCATCTGTGTTGTTGGGTGATGGCGATCGTGTGAGGTAGAGCGAGACACAGAGAGAGAGTTGGGCGGGCCCATGAAAGAGAGGCTGGTCTACGGTGATGCTGCCCTCTGCCCTAGCCGGAGGTGGAGGAAAGTGCCGAGACTTGGGGAGGGCGAAGAGTGGAGAGACTGGATGCGCATGTCGAAAGTGCCGAGAGGTGCAGGAAAGCGCCGAGAGCTGGGGAGGGTGCAGAGTTGGGAACGAAGGGGGTGAGAGAGGGAACAGAGGCAGCGAGTGAGAGTACTGACATAGGCATGCGTAGGCTCTGGCTGGCCATCTACTGCCCATATCTATTCTTTGCTTTCAGGCTCAATCCGGGGATGGCAAGGGAGATAGAGGAACCGAAGAGGGTGGCGGAGAGGGAGACGGTGTCGAGAAAGGCACTGTTGAAGGAGCAAAATGCAGCAACCGCCCAATGCCAATGAGGTTGCCGTGTGTCCGACCTTCATGGGATTGTCCTAGTTTTTGAACCTTAGAAACCTTAGAGATAGAGGGAATTGTCCTAGTTTTTGAACCTTAGAAACCTTAGAGATAGAGGGAATCTTAGAAACAAATTAATGAAGAACTTTAGAAAAGACCCAAAAATAGTATGTCCCTACAAATTATCTTCCTTATGGAGTTTCTTTTCTGGCCATTTGGATTCCTTTTTTTTTTTTTTCCAGAAATCACATTAGTGAGTGGATAGTATTAAGAACATCAGAAATATACACCAACCTCGAGCTCAGACCGAGCCTTGAGGGTCAAAGGATTACAAGTTGTTTGCTTTTCTGGCCCTTTGGATTCCTCTAACTTGGATACATGCTCACGCTTGTGTGTCTCTGGATATGTGGATAAAATATATAGTTGAGCTTCCCATTTTGTATGTCTATGCATGTATACTGTTGAAAGGGTGCGCACATGTACTCTCAATGCAGTGCCGCTTGGAAATAAAGAAGCTACTGCACGGACCACTTTGCGCACACAAGATTCCTCTCTACAGGATAATCTCTCTCTCACCCTCAAGCTTCCCCCTTGAAACTCGAACCGCAGCGTCCAACTATGTGCAAAATCCTACTATTACACATGTGCCGCAACAGCTTGCCACGTCAGCTTCCCTTCCTGCTACAGTTGGCTTTTAGCTGCATGTGCGCAGCTCTTGAGGTTGTTTTAACATCTCCGATTGAAATTGTATACGCTAGATCTCAAGAGAGAGAGACTTCAAACTTCACCACACATCATGTACTCATTGGGGCATAAATTTTTGCATTCACTTTTTGTGGGTGAACTATTGCTGATGTTAGGAGGTGGCACCCCATGAAGTTCCTTTTGGTTGTGAAGAGGCTCCACAAAATTACTTAAATATGGTCAAGGAGCAGCTATTTGTAATGTGCCCCCATGAAGTTTGTCTTGGCCAAAACTGACGTAAAAAAAGCGACGCAAGCTGGCCTAACGCTAGTTGTGATTTATGCACTTATTGTGGTTTGGATGTGTGGTGGTATCAAATTTTTTTTTACCGCATTTGAGTGTATGTGTCATGCTAGTTTAGTTGTTGTCCTATCTCTTGATCCAATTTCATGTTTTCTTTTATGTGCTTATCCATCAAGCCAACCTCTAGATCACCCATAAACGAGCACATGTAACTTTATTTGAAAGATTCCCTCATTAATCTGGGAACTAGTACATCAGGCGGGCCCGCCTCTCTCTCTCTCTCTCTCTCTCTCTCTCTCTCTCTCTCTCTGCGTCATTGTGCTCCTGGAGCTGCAGGCCACACCGGCCGCTTGAAGGACGTTTGATGCGTGGCAAGGAGGGGGAACCAGAATTCCATCTCCCATTATCCTTAGTATAGATGCCCTATCAGTTTTTCTAGCATTATTTTAAGCTCACACTCCAACACAGTACATGTCATCTTTCTCGTCGTCCTATACTATACTACTGGGTCTATGTTAAAATACTTCATTAATTAAACACCGAGATTCATCCAGGGCAGGCTGAGCAAAAGAAAACGAACCCCTCTCCTCCTGTTCCCACGCATTCCCTTCTTCTCCTGCCCTGCTCCAATGGTGACCACCCCTCAAAGCCCCCTTTCCTGTGTATTCGGTGTTGCTGAATGCTCTCCCTAGCAACCTATTCGCAGGTCCCACACTTCACATGCTCAACCTCTCGTTTTTAGCGTCTGACATCATCTAGACGACATTTGATGCAATGCAAAAATGAGAGTGACAAACAGGGACTTGCTCATGCCTACAAACAAACGGGAGGGAGTGAGTTCGCCATCCCTGCAGACAAACCTATGTGTGTGAGAGAGAGATTCACTCGTCCATAACCTGTCCACCCCAGTTGCCCCAACTCTCGATAGTTGTCGCCTGCTTGCATAGGGTCGCCTGCTCTGGCTCTCTCCCTCTCCTCGACATAGTACCTTGCCGCCCTTTTCACCTCAAGTACCATGAGAGCATCTTGTCAGATTCGTTGTCTCTTTGCCTTTGCCCACAGATGGCAACGACGTGAAGCTGCCCACCTTCTCTTGCCCGTGCTAACTCTAGTCCAATTGGCGCCCTGCTAAACCATGTCGCGGTACCCTGATTGACTCAAACTACAAATCCCTCATTCACTTGTTGCACAAGGCTAACTGCACGATACGCATTCTCTCCGCTCGGCCCTTCTTCACCCCTCAATGTAGCAACATTTCACCTTCGATTTACTGCATTGCAACTTCTAGAGCATAGGGCAGCATCCACCCATAGGGAAAGGGGCTACACCACTAGCTAGAGGATCGCCAAGCATCACCGCCATTGATGACCAGTAGGGAAAAAGACAGACTCGACCCACTCCCTTACACATGCAATCTCTCCCTCTCATTCGGCTCATCCTGATGTGTCACCTACAGAAGAATAATATCTCCATCTCTCTATAAGTGCTCCTCGTCCTCGCCATCTCTCTCTCTCTCTCTCTCTCTCTCTCTCTCTCTCTCTCTCTCTCTCTCTCTCTCTCTTCCTTCTACATGCCATGCGGCCCCTTTTCACCCCAATTAATCACCCTCATGCAAAGGAATTATGTCTCCCTTTCACAATTCCCTCTTCACCATGGTAATCATCTCATCCTGTCTATGATGCCCTGTCAGCAAGCTCTTGCCTCCTCATGCTCGCGACGGCATCGGCAGACCGACAAAAGCCCGCTCTTGTCCCGCCTCACCAACCCACGCTGACCAGCGCCCCGCGTCGAGCGGCAGACCAACTCTCGCCGTTCCACATCCGACCGGGGCGCACCCGCGGCCTCCATTCGCTTCCCCCCCAACAATTTCAAGCACTTTTTAACTCTCTTTTCAAAGTCCTTTTCATCTTTCCCTCGCGGTACTTGTTCGCTATTGGTCTCTTGCCCGTATTTAGCCTTGGATGGAATCTACCACCCACTTAGGGCTGCATTCCCAACGACTCGTCGACGGCACCTTGTGGAGCGACTGGGTCCGAGCTCGACAGGTCTCTCACCCTCTCTGACGCCCCTTTCCAGGGGACTTGGGCTCGGTCCGTCGCAAAGGACGCCTCTCCACACTACAATTCGCATGGCGGGGCCGCAGGATTCTCAAGCTGAGCTCTTTCCGGTTCGCTCGCCCCTACTAGGGAAATCCTGGTTAGTTTCTTTTCCTCCGCTTAGTGATATGCTTAAACTCAGCGGGTATCCTTGCCCGATCTAAGGTCTGTGCATTCGTTTTCGGGCCTCGGCGGCGGAAGGGGGGGACGGGCGCTCGTCCCCTCCCTCCCCCCCCCCCCCGCTCCTCGGCCACGGAGCCCTTTCTCGACACAACGGCACCGGCGTCTACAATGCCCTGTCAGCAAGCTCTTGCCTCCTCATGATCGTGATGACATCGGCGGGCCGGCGAAAGCCCACTCTTGTCCCGCCGCACCAGCCCACGCTGACCAGCGCCGCGTGTCGAGCAGCGGACCAGCTCTCGCCGTTCCGCATCCGACCGGGGCGCACCCCGCGGACTCCATTCGCTTCCCTCCCAGCAATTTCAAGCACTTTTTAACTCTCTTTTCATAGTCCTTTTCATATTTCCTTGTGGTACTTGTTCGCTATTCGTCTCTTGCCCGTATTTAGCCCTGGATGGAATCTACCACCCACTTAGGGTTGCATTCCCAAACAGCCCGACTCGTCGACGACGCCTCGTGGAGCAATAGGGTCCGAGCTCGACAAGGCTTTCACCCTCTCTGACGCCCCTTTCCAGGGGGCTTGGGCCCGATCCGTTGCAGAGGACCCCTCTCCAGACTACAATTCGTATGGCGGGGCCGCAGGATTCTCAAGCTGAGCTCTTTCCGGTTCGCTCGCCCCTACTAGGGAAATCCTGGTTAGTTTCTTTTCCTCCGCTTAGTGATATGCTTAAACTCAGCGGGTAGCCTTGCCCGATCTAAGGTCTGTGCATTCGTTTTCGGGCCTCGGCGGCGGAAGGGGGGGACGGGCGCTCGTCCCCTCCCCCCCCCCCCCCCCCCGCACCTCGGCCACATAGCCCTTTCTCGACACAGCGGCACCGACGTCTACGATGCCCTGTCAGCAAGCTCTTGCCTCCTCATGCTCGCGACGGCATCAGCGGGCCGACTAAAGCCCGCTCTTGTCCCGCCGCACCAGCCCACGCTGACCAGCGCTCCGCGTGGAGCGGCGGACTAGCTCTCGCCGTTCCGCATCCGATCGGGGCGCACCCGCGGCCTCCATTCACTTCCCTCCCAGCAATTTCAAGCACTTTTTAACTCTCTTTTCAAAGTCCTTTTCATCTTTCCCTCGCGTTTCATCTTTTCCTCGCGGTACTTGTTCGCTATTGGTCTCTTGCCCGTATTTATCCTTGGATGGAATCTACCACCCACTTAGGGCTGCATTCCCAAACAGCCCGACTCGTCGACGGCGCCTCGTGGAGCAATAGGGTCCGAGCTCGACGCGGCTCTCACCCTCTCTGACACCCCTTTCCAGGGGACTTGGGTCCGGTCCGTCGTAGAGGACGCCTCTCCAGACTACAATTCGCATGGCGGGGCCGCACAATTCTCAAGCTCGGCTCTTTCCGGTTCGCTCGCCGCTACTAGGGAAATCCTGGTTAGTTTCTTTTCCTCTGCTTGGTGATATGCTTAAACTCAGCAGGTAGCCTTGCCGGATCTGAGGTCCGTGCGTTTGTTTTCGGGCCTCGGCGGAAGGGGGGACAGGCGCTCGTCCCCTCCCTCCCCCCCCCCGCTCCTCGGCCACGGAGCCCTTTCTCGACACAACGGCACCGGCCACACTGCGTCCGCAGAAGCCGATCCCCGCAGAGGGCGTACCTCGTACTCGGGAAGCGTAACCACCCTTGTGACGGGGGTCATCGCACGGTGCCATCGATGCATTTCAGCCGACCGCGGCGACGCGCTCGCCCCTCGGCTGTCGCCCCCGCGAGGGGGGCGACACGTTGGGGGCGGCGCGCTCGGACGGCCATCCCCGCCGCACCCCCCCCGGGAGCGGGATGGGGAGAGGTGTCGGCGTGGGGGTCGTGTGGACTCTCAGGCAGACATGCCCTTGGACGAAACGCAGGTGCAAGTTGCGTTCAAAGACTCGATGAGTCGCGAAATTTATCAATTCACACTACGTATCACATTTCGCTACGTTGTTCATCGTTGCAAGAGCCAAGATATCCGTTGCTGAAAGTCGTTTGCTTTACGTGATTCGCAGCTCTCTCATCCTCTCCTACACGCTACCCTACATACATCGTGTGCTCCAGCTAGGGCCTGCGCTCTAACGAAACGAGACGTAGGGGGAGAGACAGAGATGCAATGCATCCAATCGGCGTCTTGCTTGCAACAAAGCGTCTTGCTTGCAACAAAATGAGAGAGAGAGAGAGAGGATATGCATCTGGTTTTGGACCGTGACCTGCAGAGAAGAAAAACAATGAGCGTCCCCAAATAATCCCTTTCCATACAAAAAGATAGCCACCTCTGGCTTCCTCTCTCTATTACACGTGTGCCTCGCTTGCCTTTTTCTTTGAGGCTCAAGGACTGAATCTCTACTAGATTCCACCTAATGAAGCATGTCAAAGAAAATTGAGAGGGCCTTTTTCACTTGAAATCTTTAGCTACCAATTATATGCAAGGGCATCCAAGATATAGAGAAAACCAATCACTACAGACAGTCACGATAAGCTTTTGATACCAAGTTGAGTGATCAGGGTATTAGATATTTGAGAAAAAGTGCGTCGACCATACTAAGCTTCATCCTTCATTATGCATTGGCGATTTGCATCTATTTAACACTACCATTCTCTTCCAATTTTGTTTCGATCCTTTGCAAAACTGTTGAATTAGAACCTGTGAAGCTTGGTGCCTTGGCTATTGATTGCGAGGCCAGTGCACTTTGCAACAGCAACAATACTATGCTCCTGGAGATATAGCTCGCTTGCTGCAAAGACAAACTATAGGAACAAACATGAAAGTGCAGCATGACAAAATTCTCTCTCTCTTTCTGTCTCTAAAATCTTGAAGAAACACACCATGTCTTTGTGATTCTTCTATTCCTGCTCCATATAAACATGGCTCATTGGTCATCTAACTAGTACTGAAAACTCTCTCTCTCTCTCTCTCTCTCTCACACACACACACACACACACACACACATGCACACTCACACACAAAGCCAACACAATAGGCAAAACATGGCTGATTGGTCATCTAATTTGTACTTAAAACTCACTCTCTCTCTCTCTCTCTCTCTCTCTCTCTCTCTCACACACACACACACACACACACACACACATGCACACTCACACAGCCAACACAGGAGGCCAAAATGAAAAGAGAGAGTTTTGCCCTGCCTCTTGCATCAACTTTGTGTGTGTGTGTGTGAGAGAGAGAGAGAGAGAGAGAGATAGAGAGAGAGAGAGAGTGTGTGTGTGTGTGTGTGTGTGTGTGTGTGTGAGAGAGAGAGAGAGAGAGAGAGAGAGAGAGATAACTCACAGTTGTGTAAATGAGCATTTGGGCATGCAAAGTAGCAGGAAGCTTTGGTAACCATCACGCATGGGTGCGCGTGCACACACCGCGAACCTTGGACGGTCGAGGTCTGCAAGTAATCACACTTGAATAAATGTTTATGGAGCTTTGGATTACTACTTGATTCATAGCCGTTGCAAGGGGCGATGATGCTCTAGAAGAATCCTGGCCATGCCTGAAAGAGGCCCTCCATAATAGAGTAAATAGATAATAGATTGAGTACTAGTCACATTGTGCACATTCTATGCTATAAATGTGATTAAAACATGATGCATTTATAGACAAATGCATCAGAGGAGCTACCGTTATTCTCTCCTAATTAAAAAAAACGTGCACTCCTTTTCATTAGCGTCGGGAACTCCAAGTTAAGAGCTGAAGTTGAGCTGCCAGTGCTGAAAGGGCTTTTTTTTTTTCCAAAACTCACAATAGTGAGTGAATTATATTAATCAACCCAAAAAATTACAATGTTTTGTCATGCTCATGTTGAGCCATGACATCCTCCAGTGACCATAATTACATCGACAACGATCCCAACCAACTCGCCCCCTTATCCTTGATACAAAAGGTTCATTATCATGTTCTTCTTAGATCTTTTAAATACCGATAGCCAAGTCTAAACCATGTCGCGGTGCCCTGATTGACTCAAACTACAAATCCCTCATTCACTTGTTGCACAAGGCTAACTGCACGATAGGCATTCTCTCCGCTCGACCCTTCTTCACGCCTCAATGTAGCAACATTTCACCTTCGCTTTATTGCATTGTAACTTCTCTAGCATAGGGCATCATCCACCCATAGGGAAAGGGGCTACACCACTAGCTAGAGGATTTCCAAGCATCACTGCCATTGATGACCAGTGAGGAAAAAGACAGACTCAACCCACTCCCTTACACATGCAATCTCTCCCTCTCAATCGGCTCATCCTAATGTGTCACCTGCAGAGGAATAATATCTCCATCTCTCTACCAGTGCTCCTCGTCCACACCATGTCTCTCTCTCTCTCTCTCTCTCTCTCTCTCTCTCATGCCATGCACCCCCTTTTCACCCCAATTAATCACCCTTATGCAAAGCAGTTCCGTCTCCCTTTCGCAATTCACTCTTCATCATGGTAATCATCTCCATCCTGTCTATGATGCCCTGTCAGCAAGCTCTTGCCTCCTCACGCTCTCATCCTCTCCTACACGCTACCCTACATACATCATGTGCTCCAGCTAGGGCCTGCGCTCTAACGAAACGAGACGCAGGAGGGGAGAGACATAGATGCAACGCATCCAATCCGCCTCTTGTTTGCAGCAAAATGAGAGAGAGAGAGAGAGAGAGAGAGAGAGAGGATATGCATCGGGTCTCGGATCGTGCCCTGCAGAGAAGAAAAACAGTGAGCGCACCCAAATAATCCCTGTCCACACAAAAAGATATCTGCCTCTGGCTTTCTCTCTCTATTACACATGTGCCTCGCTTGCCTTTTTCTTCGAGGCTCAAAGACGGAATCTCTGCTAGATTCCACCTAATGAAGTAGGTCAAAGAAAATTGAGAGGGAGTACTAGCAACATCATAGAATTATACAATAAAAAAAGGGGGTTTTACATTCCATTTTGGAAAAAAAAAAACTAAAAACAATAGGGCATTTTATTCATTCAAACATGTTTTAAAAAAAGGGTTTTTTAAATACTTTTCGAATGCAAGTTAGATAGGTGGTTCTCAATAGTGCACCCCTCGAGGGTGCAATCACCAGTTCTTTTCTTTGAATCAAGTTAAAATAGTCTAGAGCTCCCTTGCCACAACCATGTTGTTGCAAGGCCTTTCAACCGATTGTATTCCAAAGAGGATATTCATAATGATCTTTTGTGCTTTTGTGAACACACCATATTTACCAAAGCACCCCAATGCAATGACATCCCTTGACCAGCAATCTCATCGTGAATTCTGTGACCCATGTCAACATCTTGCATAAGGCTTGTTGCATCTGGTTAAAACAGCCCAAAGCTTCCTTTGCCACAGACATGTTGGGACATATCTTGTAATCAATGCATTCCAAGAAATGAGAGGCATTGGCCAAGTGTGTGCGTGTGTGTGTGTGTGCGTGCGCGCGAGAGAGAGAGAGAGAGAGAGAGAGAGAGAGAGAGAGAGAGAGAGAAATTACCATAGGAAAAAATCTTCTCCACATGTGACTCCATGCTGGTGCAGAGGTGTGTAAGCAGGGGCCGGTTCATTCTCGACTGAATCGCAAAAAGATGACCTACCAAGCAGCAAGCATGGCTCGTATATTTGGTGCGCGACCATTTTTACATGGCTATTTGGGTTGCAACAATTTCTAATTTGGATCCATGTGGACATGCTCACAAGCCTGGAAGCCAAAATTAAGTGTAGTGTTTCCCGTGTAATAACTTGTGGGATGGTGATCTATACTAGTCTAGGGAGGGATTCCAACTCCCCCTGCCACGTGACGCGAGCTGCTTGATCTGGCCAGTGTGCTCTGAAATCGGCGTGCAGAGAGAGAGAGAGAGAGAGAGGGGAAAGGCGGCAGGCCTCCGTGAAGAGAGAGAAAGACAAGGGTAAGGGTAGATGCCAAGTTTCGAAGAAGAATTCGAAGAGGGCGCCGTGAGGGAAAGGCCGAGCTTATCAGAGGGTAGTGGCCGACCACTAACAAGAAGGGAGAGCTCTGAAACAAGCTCACAGATTGCTGCAGGAGGGAGTCTCCAAGCAAGAGGGGTGGTCTCCATGCTCAACCATGTCATTAATAGAAGGGGTGGCGGGTTGTCGGCCATGAGCAGAGCAAGAGGAAAAGAGAGCACTACAGTTCGGTGGTGCTATTGCATGTGTAGAAGGTGAGTACTTCACGGGAGGCCAGGTCTTGGGGCCGGTTGGTGCTGAGAGAAAGGAAGGGAGAGCGTTGGTGAACAAAAGAGATGCAGAAGAACATCATTGCCGGGAGCTACAGGCTGCAAGAGAAGAAGGGGGTGACCATGAGAATCAAGCCGAGTGCAATAAGAAGTAGCGCAAGGAATTGAAAAGCAAGGTAGGGCTGGTTGGTGGTGGCGAGAAAGGAGCCCAGAAATGAAGGGCGCAAGCTGCCAAGAAGAGAGGGCATAATATTTTTTTAAAACAAAGTGCTGCCTTTGATTGTTGCGAGCAGAACTACGTCAAGGAAATCAAAGAAGCTGGGCGTCCTCAGCTTGACACGGCCATCAAGCAGCGCACCCGATGCGGGCATCCTTAATCATTGATGCTCAATTTGCTCTCTTCGGTCATTTTGGCCTGTTGAAGACGTTTAATATGACATTTCATTTCATTTTTCACTCACTCTCTCTCTCTCTCTCTCTCTCACACACACACACAAAGGCACACAGATCCCTTTGATTTTTTTCACAGACATATCTCTCTCTCTCTCTCTCTCTCTCTCTCTCTCTCTCTCTCAGCGCCTCGATGCGGGCATCCTCAATCATTGATGTTCATTTTATCTTTTATTTTACTTCATTTTATTTTGTGTCCAAACATTGCATTAGATCCACCAAGATTGTATTGATTTGCTCTCATCGGTCATTTTGGCCTTTTGAAGACGGTTAAGATCCTCCAAGATTGTATCAATTTGCTCTCTTCGGTCATTTTGGCTTGTTGAAGATGTTTAATATGACATTTCATTTCATTTCTCATTCTCTCTCTCTATCTCTCTCTCTCTCTCTCTCTCTCTTAGACATACACACACACACACACAAAGGCACGTAGGTTCCTTTGGTTTTTTTCAATGACATTTGAAATTCTCTCCCTCTCACGAACAGTGCCCGATGTCGAACATCCTCGGACATTAATGTTCATTTTAGCTTTTATTTTACTTCATCTTATTTTGTACTTAGACATTGTATTAGATCCACCAAGATAGTATCAGTTTGCTCTCATAGGTCATTTTGGCCTTTTGCAAATATAACGACAGAAGAGTGAACCTATGGAAGCAACAAAACATGCACTCTCTTTATAAGGTACTCTGTCCCCGGGTTAAAGAGGCTGCTATCGGCACGACCCTTATGCAAACAAGGTTGCCTGCAATAGATTGAAATGATATATTAACATCTTCAAAAGGCCAAAGTGACCTATGAGACGAAAGAGTTTACAAATGGTCAATCTGCAATGTTTGTGTAAAAGACTAAAAAACTGAAAACTCAAAAATTGCAACTGAATTGAGCTAAAGTGAAATGGAATGAAATGAAAGGTTGAGATGCTGGAATCAAGATCCTCCTCCTATGATATCCAACATCAGTCTTTGGTGAAGCTCATGAATGTCCTCCTCAGTGAGTACTCAGACTGGGCGTCTCCCATGTTGTGCCAGAATAGTCCGGACCCTCTGATGCTGCTTCCACCGATGTCACGATGATCCTTGCAATCGTAAGCGTATGGATCTCCCAATCTCAGTGGCCCTGTCAGTCAGTGTACCTCTAGTACAGGTGGACTCTGAAGTCTGCTGTGATGCCTACTCATTTGAATGCCGCGTATGTAGTCTAAAGAAATCAGTGATCTCCCTCTGTGAGTGTCTCCTACTGTCTGGTCTCCTAGAGAGGCTCTCCCTATGTCTTCGCAGCTCCATTAAAAATAGTCCAAGGCATCTCTGATTCTGGTATCTCATAACTTTGGCCAATGGTCCAAAACCCTCTCTGAATAGGCAGTGGAAGCAAGGGGTTTGAGGGTAAGAGGGGCCATGTTGCCGCCGAAGGCGGTGCCATTTTCTAGTATACATGATAGGAATTTCCCCACTTTCTCACTTGAGTTGTCAATACGAACTAGCCACCACCTACTAGTGGGTGTCCAATAAATTTCATGCCATGCAATTCAAGCATGTGATGATAATTATACTTTCGCTCATTTACGTATTTTCACTTTTATGATTTAAGGAACTACCCAAAAAAAAAGTTCGCTGGGAATTGATAATTACTCTCTAAAATGTTATGGTAGATGGTGGTGCAAGAGTGAATATCATGTCAGAGTTGTAGGCCACTCGGGTAAAGTTAGGGTTGAGCATGATAGCTGCACCATTCGGGTAGATCTGATAGTGGCACAACCCAAAGGTCTGGTAGGCTTTGTGATGATGAAGGTGGGTGGTGTGAAATTCCTAGCAAAAATGATGTGGGTAGCCTCTGGCTCAAGACAACAAGGGTCTTTCACAATTGGCAAACCAATGAACTACCTGTCCAATTGGGGGAAAAGGCAGTAGTGGTTCCAACCAATATAGTTGGGTAACCAAGAACGATTAGACCTAAAGAAGTATATTATACAAAATCCATAAAAGAGTAAGAGAGCTCAAGGCTATAAACAATTTTCCAATGGCAACCTTGGATTTAAATCACTCATTGCTGGTTTGAAGTTGTCGGATGGTCGCCATAGATCCCGCTCATTTCACAAATAGCAAGGGAAGCATGGATTTGGAAACCCCATATTAAACGAAAGAAGATGACGAGACATCAAAAGAAGAACTAGACGAGCTAGAAGAGATTGAGCTAAGAACGTAGGAAAACCCATAGTCATTCAAAATCAATAAAAAGTTTCTATCTGAGTTCAAAGAGAAACTGATTAACCTAATTAAAGAATATAAAGATGTACATGTGTGTCATGATACAGATATGAAGGGTATTGATTTTGTTGTTATTTGCATAAAATCCCTTTAAAGATAAATGCCAAAGCCATCAGAATACAAAAGCACAATCCCAACTATGCAGTGAAGGTAAAGGAGAAAATCGATAGTTTACTCTAGGCAAGATTCATTGCTTAGTTAGAGAGCAATGACTAGCTATTTGCTATTGTGGTGGTTCTTAAGAAGAATGAAAAAATGTATGTATGTGCTGATTTGAGGAAACTAAACAACCAAGCTATCAAGGATCAAGGATCAAGGATCGTTTACCATTTTTGGCTTTCTAAAAGAAGCCTTAGAGGAGAGTTGAGTTACGCATACTTTCAATGTTTTCGGTGATGATTGAAACTTAGCTTAAATGTGATTTTGGTTTTAAAATATCAAATGGATCTTTTTATTTTACCTTTCATTTCACATCCCCACATGTCTTGACTTTTTTTTTTTGCCCTCTATTGCTTTAGAATGTTAAAGTGAAGCTTCACCTTGAAGGTGAATGATTCTAGTAAATTCTATACACACACATTTTAACGAGTTCTTTTTATATCACCTTTCATTTCACACCTCACATGGCTTGACTTTTCATGTATTATATAGCTTAATTTCAACCAATGTTCCAAAAAGTAACGGAGTTGGGAGCATTCATGTATTTGGTGTTGCCCTTAAGCCATTGTAATGCTCCTACAACATTGTGGCGTGCCATGATGTAAATTTTTAAAGACCCACCCATGGCCTCTCCCAGACCAAGGCAAAGTTCCCTCGCCTCTCTTGTACCGTGCCAGGCTGATCCACGGATCACACTCTGCTTGCGACCCATCCAGCTCCTCCTCCTCGCACCGTTCCCTCCGGCCTGGGCATCCTGGATGAAACGACGCCCCACTCTCTACAGCAATCTCCCTCTCTCTCTCTCTCTCTCTCTCTCTCTCTCTCTCTCTCTCTCTCTCGATGTCATGGTGCAAGTTCGCACTGACACCGCATGTGGAAATGTTAACCCTCACGGCACACGGACACCCTATGATCTATAAACATTGTATTATTTAGAGTCAGGTACCGGGTTTGTCGGACCAATAGGAACAGGGTAAGGGTGATCTCCGATGACAGGCGCACTCTAACTGGAATATTCAAGGAGTTAGTTGGCTAAGTATGGGCGCCCAAGTGTGAATGGGGTGAGCTCATATAAAAGCCACTAAACCTAATTTTTACTCATTCTCTCATTGTGCAATAGAAGCTGCTCTTGCTCCATCTCCACCTTCTCCTTCACCATCTCCTTGTGTGTGTGTGTGTGTGCGTGTGAGACAGAGAGAGAGAGAGAGTGTGTGAGAGTGTGTGTGCGATCAAGCGTTGCGGCGGCACGACGGCGGCGAGGCGGTTGAGCGCGGCGTAGCGGCGTCTCCCTCTTCTTCGCGGCGCGGGAATCCTTCATTTGCAACTACGCAGGAAGGTGAGTGACACACCATTCTTCCTTGTGAGCTTTTCTGTTGTATGACTGTGTGCTAGGAGCCTTTGTGGCTCGCACATGGCGCGTAGCAAGTCCCTAGCCTTGACATTTTTGGCACCGCTGTCGGGGAGCTGCTGCGCGTGAAGCTCCAATGGCGACCTGTAAATTGTATTGAAGCTATTTTTTATGTAGGAAAGGCGCAGCTTAAGTTTGATAATTGTTGTTATGCAAAAACAGTAGAGAAAGATACAATGTTGTTGACTACATTCAAGTTTTCTGTGTTCTGTTAAGCTCTGTTTTGTTAGTTCTATTAAGCTCCGATTTCAACTTACACAGTTAGTATTTCTTGCGTTTCTGCGTTTTTTGCATTCTCTGGTTTGCACTGCACAGTTCTGTCAAGTTTCAATTTTCTGCATTTTCTGTGTTTTCTGGTTTGTGCACAGTTAGGCGCACAGTTAGTTAATTAAGCAGGTTAGTAATTAGGTGAACCACTGATTAGCAGGTCAGCAGGTAGGTGGAACAGTAAATAGTTAGGTGAGGTCAACGCGCACCAAAACGCGTACCAAATAATATCCCAAAAAAAAAAATCTTTAAAAAAAAAACCGAAAAATAAAAACGTGAGTGAGGGGGAGGTTATAAAAAAAATCGAAAATATGTAAGCGTGAGTGACTGGGGTGGGGGGATCACTAAAATTTTGATCGGGATCGGGGGAGGTTATAAAAAAAATCGAAAATATTTAAGCGTGAGTGACTGGGGGGATCACTAAAATTTTGATCGGGAACAAGCCCAAGCCCAAGCCCAAGCCCAAGCCCAGGCCCAGGCCCAGGCCCAGGCCTCAGTCCTATGATATATACTAGACTCACTCTTATATATATACCCTACCCCCTCAAGAGGGAATGAGAGCATGTGGGATAAGTCCTCCACTCTCCTCCCTTCTCTTCCCACTTGCACCCTTAGACTTGCTATTTGGAGCCTAGTTCCCCATCTAGGAAAAGACTGTTTCGGGCTTTTCTGGAGCAAAATAGAACCAAACGGTGGGCTGTAAAGCACAATGCGTCCCTCCTAGCGATACGCTCGTTTCGAGCTATCACACGGCCCATTCCACGACACGCTCTAAAAAATCTAGCAAAAAAACAAACAAAAAACACGCAAAAAACTAGTCACAAGGCCTCCTAGAGCAGCTTTTTGACACATTAGGGTATCAAAAGCACATGCACTTACGCTTTGGGCGGGTGCTAGAACACGAGCATATTGAGGGTTCCTTTGTTCATACGGACACCCATTACCCATCCACGATAGGCTCTAGACCCTCAGCAGGGACACAAGGTAGCACCACCCAAGACCCTAAAATAGCTGCTAGTGATTCCTCCTCCGACTCAGAAATCATGGAAGCATACCCTACCCAAAACACTGAGAGAGAAGGCCATGCACCTCCCGAAGCTCCACAGCCTAGTACTAGTATGTTTAGCCGTTTCATGGAAACATTAGGTAGAGCTACTCGCTCGGAACCTGATGCAAATGAAGCACACGAAGGTGGTGGGGAAGTGGACTCTCCTTTCACATCGCACGTGGACCCCACACCCCCAAAGAGTGTCCATGTGGATATCCTGCCAAATTCTTACCAAGAAGGCCCTGTTGAGCTGCCTCCTTCAGAAGTTCCCTCTAGAGTATCGTTGGTGACAAGTAAAACCACGGGGAGCAACATTGCTTCTACCTCACAAGAAACCATTAACACGTCGACTCTAGAAGGATTGTTCATTAATGATCATTGGACATATGACCTCCACACTGAGGTGTTGACGGATCTACACTCTGGCCACGCCTACCATGTAGGATGGATAGAGATTGTACAATCCACCTCTAGTGCCACGAGCATCGAAGATCAACAGAAAATGATCTGTAATGTTATCCATGGAGTTATTCAATCAGAAAGGCAAAACCGAGGGGTAAATATACTCTCAATTGGCCCCATGAGATTTCTGGATACGAGCAAGGCTCAACAGCCTACTCTATCACAAATGGAGACTCCTCTAATGAGCCCCATGGACCCATCTTACGTCATTTCACCTGGGGTCTCTATTCAATCTGAGCCTCCGAGCGACAACTTTAGCTTCCCTAACTTGGCTCAACCCTCTATTAAGGAAAACACAGTGCTCACTCCAGGGATAAGCCTGACAGAGAATGTACCGATGACATCAACGGTTAGCGCAGTGCCACTACCTAGTGTCGTAGTACCTAATATGGGGCCTCGACCGTATGTGCCTCTAGCCCCTTATGCACACATGGCCCCCACACCTCCAAGTGTACCACTTGTTAATGCTCCTCGAGTGCCGCTCCCTAGCCCTTATCCGAGTGGACCTATGCCCGGTTATGTTCCATATCCTGCATCATCCACACACATGCCAAGACCGGTACCCGCCCCTCTCCCACATATGATTCCAAGAGTACCTCCACCGGCCCTGCCTCCTCACATAGGTGACTTGGCAGCGTTTGCTCAAACCATAGGTCAATCTATCGCGGAAAATATGCGTCATGCATCTGATAGAGAGCCTAGAAGTAAGGCAATACAAATTGCGAAACTCACGCAAAAATTCAATGGGGACGAAGATGCTAGAAAACACGTTGAAGTGTTTGAGCAAGTATGTGATTCCTTAGGGGAACGCAACGAACTACATAAGTGCAATGCCTTAAGCTTGACATTAAGTGGGAAGGCTGGAGATTGGTATAGAACCCTAAGGGTGGACGAGAAAACAATCTACCCTACCCTTCGAAAGTTGTTTCTAAAGGAGTACATACGAGAAGGTGTGCTTTGGGGTGTAGCATCTCAGCTATAGAAGGCCGAACGTAAGGAAGGAGAGTCAGTAAGGGACTTCATTAGTCGTCTAAAGCACTTAAACTCTCGCTGCCCTGTAAATGAGCGCTTCAATAATAACCAACTGCTTGATCGATTCATTCGAGGGTTGAGGAATGAAGGAATCTATAATGGACTAGTGATTAGAGGTATCACAACCTGGGAAGATGTCACTGCCAATGCAATCCAATTAGAGGACAACTTGATGATAGCAGGCATGAGGGTGTCTACTGACACGAGATCCACTAGCTCACAAGCCATTGAGTATGAACCCATGACTGCAAACCCCATTGCCAATGAGACAAAGGTATTTGAGACATTCTTGACAGACCTCACCAAGGCAATCCAAGAGTCTCTTAAGGATAATCGACCCCCTCAAAATAGTCACATGTATCCAAGAAGGGAGCAACAATGGTGTTCCATTTGCTTAGGTCCACATAGCACTAGTGAGTGCCCTACGTTTAGAGTAAAATATAAGGGAACTTGCAACGCATGTGGTAGGTATGGTCACCAAGCTAAGGATTGTTTAATGATCAAACGTATGATGGCAAATAGACCACCTGTAGCCTGGACGGATGCACCTCGAGCTCCTGTATTGAAAACCGTAACATGGAACCAAATGAAAACCGAATAAGAGAAAACCATAAAGAGCCTCTGAAAACACCACACGTGTTTCCAAATCCAATCCAAGACCCCCAAGATAAACCGCAGGGGCAAAAAGGGAAGAATCGTAAAAAGAAGATTGAGACGTACCCAAACCCAGTAGACGAGATTGAGCAGGTGAAACATCTAAGAGGTTTAGTGGAGGAGACTCAAAGGAAACTAGAACCAGAACCCATGCATGTCAAAATTCATGACACAGTGTTTCCCATGCAAGTTCATCCACCCCACATGAACCATAGACCGTTAGCCATATCTAGTATCATCCAAGAAGGGAGTGAGGATGGGACATCAGAAAGTGAGCATACACCTTTCTTGTTGGAAAGGATGTTTAACGAAGGAATACCTGATCCCATTGAGGAATATGAGATTCCATCCTCACCAGTTCCTAGTCAAGGACCTACACCCTGCAAAATGCCAATGAATGTTGCCAAACTAGTGGACTTCATGTCTTCTGAGGTCCGAACCACGATCATAGCAAAGCTATATGGAGATCCTGAGTTATTCCTTGCACTTCGAGCATTCCTTAACGGAGAGCTACGAACGGGATTACCGCAGTTTGCGCAACCAAATAGGCCTGACTCAATTATGATTGATGAGGAAAATCATGTGCAATCACTTGACTTAGATGGACACGAGTCTGTGATTGAGGTACCCATTAACGAATTAGAGCAGTATTTTGAAGGCGACGAGTCTAATGCGACCCTACCCATCACTACCAAGGGATTAACTATAAAGGGAATTCTTGATGGTGGTGCGGGAGTTAGCATCGTTACAAAAGATTGTTGGGAATCCATGGGAAAACCCCGCCTCAGTGTTACTAACATTGTGGTAAAGATGGCAAATGATACCATAGCCAAACCTATGGGGATGCTCAAGGATCTTAAGATCAAAGTTCTAGGACACAAGGTACGACATACGTTCATTGTAATGGATTTCTCTAAACACCTTATGTCATATGAAATGATTTTAGGACGACCATTCATGAGGGAAGCACAAATGGTTCACGATTGGTCTAAAAATCATGTCTATTTGCAATTCCAAGACTCTGTCCTTAGAGTGGATTTGGTGACTGGTAAGGTACACCCCTTAGGGAGTAAAACCATTATTGATCATCGCTCTGACACCACAGTTCACTCAGCCCCACTACAATATTGTTACACTTGTAAGAAGGATACAGACATTGGCCAAGATTCTCCTTACATGGATGTGTTACCGGGTATGACGGAATCAGACAACGTAGACTGGGTACACCTAGCTGCAACCATAGATACCTGGGGAAATAGAGGAACCACTTGGGTCACACTAGAGGGGGAAAAGGTACCACAAATTGCAGCTCTGAACATGATAAGTGCCATACATGCATCTTCTAAGGGCAAGGCAATTGTAGACCAATCTGACAGTGACACTGATAGCTCAATAGAATACTTTGACCAACACGACTCAGACACGGACTCCGAGAGTGAAATGGATTCTGAATCTCATGAATTAGAGAGTGGAGCAAGTTCAGAGTCAAAACATTCGGAAGGACCGAGCACATCAACCGATGATAGCTCCTTCGAGAGTGAAGAGGACACCAACGAGGACTCCTTTAGTGAGCCAGATCTAAATGCAAATCAAAAGCAGGTCTCAAATAAGAAAAAGAAAAACTTTAAGAGGCGTCGATATCGAGCCAATGTACGTGCTAGGATAAAAAAGAAGAGATCCTCAGCAGAATGGCTCAGTTATATAGGAGCATGTGATGCTCATCGTAAATTGGTAGACTATTGGGGTGAATATCTCCAAAATGTTATGTGGTGTAGACCACGACCCCATGACATAGCCCAATTAGAGATCATAGACAAGCCAAAATTGAGCCGCACTGCAAGGAGGCGTCAAAACCAAGAGTTAGCCTGACAACACAAGAAAGCAGAAATGGAAGCACAGACCAAAGCACAACGAGAATCCACAAACTTGCATCCTGCACCAGAACATTTCAAATCTTACACCACAGGGGAAGCAAAGGTTGTGTACACAAAAGCCCAAAGAATACCTATCGCTGGGAATAATGGAATCTATGATGGTCCGGCAATAGTTAAAGAAATAGAATTAGCCGACCCCGGTGAAGAATCAAAACCTGTTTTTATTGCCCAAGACCTCACAGAAGTTGAAGAGGCGGTCCTCAAAGAGCTTCTCAAGGAATTCAAAGACATATTCGCTTGGACATACCATGATATGAAGGGTGTTCCACCTTCTGTGGTCCAACATACAATCCCTATGATTAGCACTGCGAAGCCCGTACAACAAAGACCCTACCCGATGAATCCTAAGTACGCAAGGATCATTCAAGAAGAACTAGAAAAACTTATCAAATGTGGGTTCATATATCCTATTGAACACTCTGAATGGGTGTCTCCAATAGTTATCGTGCCCAAAAAAGAATGGGAAACTCAGGGTGTGCGTGGACCTCAAAAAAGTTAATGCAGCTACTAGAAGAGACCATTACCCCCTACCATATTCCGAACATGTACTCGAAAGAGTTGCAGGCAAGGAAGCTTATAGCTTTCTAGATGGGTACTCAGGCTACAACCAAAGCACGATAGCGCTAGAGGACCAAGCTAAAACTGCCTTCATCACAGAATTTGGCGTGTTTGCATTTCGTGTGATGGCTTTTGGCTTAACAAATGCCCCTGCTACATTCCAACGATTAATAAACACTGCTTTTAAAGAATATTTGAGAGAGTTTTGTGAAGCTTTCTTAGACGACCTTTGTGTTTACTCTTCTTGGAAAGAACATCTATCATGTTTGCGGAAGGTGTTTGAAAAGTGTAGGTTATATCGTATCTAATTGAACCCGTTCAAATGCCAATTTTGGGTCAAGCATGGAGTTATTTTAGGGCATATAGTATCTAAGAATGGTATCTCAACCGATGAGAGCAAAATTAAAGTGATTCTAGAGTTACCACCACCAACCAATTACAAGGGAGTTCAAAGGTTCATGGGACACGTGGGTTATTATCGACGGTTTATTTTATTTTTCGCTGAGATAGCACGTCCTTTGTACAAGCTTCTCATTGAATTTAAATGGACTGAAGAGTGTGACCAAGCCTATGAACAATTGAAGAAAACACTAGCAAGTGCTCCGATTTTAAGGACACCTAACTCGGATGTCATTTTCCATGTGCATATTGATGCATCAAACTTTGCTATTGGGTGTGTTCTCACTCAACCAGGAGAACACATAAATTGGACTATCCCATTAGCTTTGCAAGCCGTCAATTGAACGATGCTAAAAGGAACTACACCACTACAGAGCGAGAAGGTTTAGCAATGGTTTATGCAGTAAAGAAATTTCGCTACTACCTTTTGGCAAACAAGTTTGTATTTTATGTGGATCATCAAGCGTTGCTGTATCTGGTAAACAAGCCATGCTCCACAGGAAGAATCACACGATGGTTGTTAATTCTTCTGGAGTTTGATTTCACGATTGTAGTGAGACCCGGTAAAAGGCACGTCATGGCTAATCATTTGTCTCGCGTACCCAGTGGTGAAGCCCCTACAGGAGTTGATGATGAATTACCCGATACTTCCCTATTCATAGTTGAGACTATGCCTGAATGGAGTGAGAACATTGTTAATTTTTTAGTTAATGGTTTTCCACCCAAGGAACTTCGTAAGGATATCGCTCGAAGGCTAGTAAAAGAATGTGAACCCTATTGTTTGATTGCCGGAACTCTGTATAGACTAGGCAAGGACGATATTCTTAGGCGTTGTGCCCGCGAGGATGAATATTTGTATATCTTGCAAGAAGCACATATGGGCATAGTAGGAGGATATTTTTCAGGAGACCTGACTGCTAGAAAGGTGCTGCAATCAGGCTATTGGTGGCCAACTTTATTTAAGGATGCATCACTTTTTACAAAAGGGTGTGATGAGTGCCAACGTTACAAGACCACACAGCGCAAAGACAGAATGCCCTTACATCCTATTAAAGTAACCCAACCATTTGAAAAATGGGGCTTAGACTTTGTAGGTCCAATTAGTCCCGCAGCTTGCAACACTCAATCTCGATAGATTCTAGTTGCTACGGACTATGTAACAAAGTGGGTTGAAGCTAAGGCTTCACAAAAAGCTGACGCGAGGACAACAGCTAAGTTTCTTTTTGAGAACATTATCACAAGATTTGGTTGCCCTTTTGAAATTGTTAGTGATAATGGTACCCATTTTATAAATGAGGTAGTAAGAGAGCTTACCACGACCTTTATGATATCCCACCATAAGTCTACACCTTATTACCCGCAAGCTAATGGACAAGCCGAGAGCACCAACAAGACTCTAATCTCTATTTTAACCAAGACGGTAGAAGCTCATCGCACTGATTGAGATTTGAAGTTGACATCTGCTCTATGGGCTTATCGTACTGCGTATAAAGTGGCTATTAATTGTACGCCATTCAAAATGGTATACGGCCAAGAAGCGGTTATGCCTTGGGAGTTTGTCATTCCTAGTCTTAGGGTAGCTTCACAGGAAGGATGGAACGGTAACCCCTTAACCGAGCGTTTGTATATCTTAGAAAAACTAGACGAAGAGAGACAGTTAGCTGTGCAAAATGCTCTTGTGGAAAAGGATAGGAGAAAGAAGTGGTTTGATCGCCATGTGAAGGACAAGGACATCAAAGTTGGTGATAAAGTCCTTATGTATGGAGTACGTAAAGAGAAGAAAAAATTAAAATATGCTGGTAAAGGACCATATAGAGTATGTGAAATTACCCCACAAGGTACCCTTCGTGTGGAAACTCTTGATGGAGTTGAAACCATTGGATTCCTCAATGGGAGTAAATTCAAAAGATATTATGATCCTTTAATCCAAGAAGAACTACGGGCCATTCATCAAAAGAAGGCCGCCAAAGCACAAACCGAGTTAAACAAGATACAAGCTCAAGCTGAGGCTAAGGAGCGACAACAATGTATAAGACAAAAACGAGAGGCTAACCTTGGAGTCACAAATGCATTCCACGTGGAAATCGAAGAGGATTGGTTGGACTCTGACACACCTCTACGATACCCTATTGAGTTAAATAGTGCCTATGGAAAAGTGCTATATAACGCCTTATTGGACACGGGTGCTAAATATAATCTGCTATCCTATGGGGTGTGGTGTCAGTTAGGGAAGCCACCTCTATCTGAGAGTATTATCCAAGTCAAGGGTGTCAACAAGAAAAAAACTACGGTTTTTGGAATCTAGCACACTTCTGTCAGTTATGACAATGGAATTGTAGCTCAAGAATTTTTGGTCATGCCTAATGGAACTATGGAGGGTAATATAAACCTAGGACGCACGTGGATGATAGCCACCAAATGCACTATTGATTGGGGGACTGGGGGTGTCACAACGCAAAAACCAACTCTTATCCCTACCACTCAAGTCATAGTCCCTGAGATATTGCCTAAGGAAATAAAACCCAAGACATTGCATGTCCAGGAGGTTGAACCATACGTCCCCATAGCCCAACTCTCTAGATCTTCAATTGATGTAGTTGAAAGAAAGCTTGAGACACACAAGAACCATCCTAATATAACAAAGAAAGCATACAAGTGGGTCCCTAAAGCTTCTTTAGTAACCATGGTTGATGCTTAAAAACGGAAGCCTCGTAAGAAACGTCCCACTCGCTCCAAGAAATGTAAGAAAACGTGGCGTTGGATTCCTAAACGACTATTAAAAGCCCAAGGATACTATGATGGAAATGAGCAAATTTGGGTACCTAAACGTAAAATGTGTCCTTCCCTATCAACAACAAACCCATATGAGTCAAACAGTGTAACGCTAAAGCCAATGGCAGACCGTGGGAAGGGAAAGATCACAGAATGCTACACACCTAGTCCAGAGCTAGTTTGGGCTCCAAGGCAAACCCACTTTATTCCACCTAGCTCAGGAAGGGGGGAGTTCCATGAAGCTTCTAGATCCTCATGTAATACATCCATAGAGGTAAAAGCTTCTACACATCCTCCATCTATAGTAATGGACCAAGTGTTCAAGAATCACCTGATGAACCACTTCAAGTTCGATCCTGGGAGAGTACCTTACCACCCTTGCAACTTGACGAGGCACCTAGGGTAATAGGAAACTACTGGCAAAAATCATCACCTATTACCAACTGGAACAATTGGTTTCAAAGGGTGACAAGCTCATTTCAAACGGTATGATCTACCCAAGGAAGGGGGGAGTGTTTGTGGACATCCATCATTCACTTGCTTCCCTCTCAACCTTTCTCCCTGACCTCTTAATCTCCGATCTTAGGGAATGTATATATAAAGCCTTATACTCACAAAAACAAGATAAAAAAGAAAAAGAGCAAGAGCCATCACACAAATCATAAAAACAAATTATGCACAAAAACACGACCCTTGTAATATTTGCACTCTAACCATCATCTATTTGCGTGTACAGATATGGCTAGTACGCTAGAGTCATCCACTCCTGCCTTGGGTGAGAGGTACCCTCGTTACTTTTCACAAATATTTCACATGGTCTTTCCAGTGCTTGCATGTGAATGGGATTTGATAGGTACGCTAGCATGGCTGATACGTCTCTTGACCACGTCTGATCCATACTTAGTAGAGAGCGTTTCTCCCATTGCACAAGCCTACCCTTTTGACCAAGATGACTATAGGCGTCTAGTGACCTTCTTAGTAAACATGGGCACCTATGATGAAGAAGAAAATTTACATGACTACACGGATGGCACATATGGTCTCATGGATGATGACTTTGTTTATCTCGACGACGAGGATAGGGGTTTAGCTTTAGGGTTTCCCCCCAACCTCTACAATATCCTATTCCCTTGACTCTTTAGGGGGAGTGCAAATAATTAGGTTAGGGTTCCTTATGTTTTTTGTTGTGTTCAATAAGTGTTGGTACCTTTTCCCACTAATGTGCCTTCTGGAGGTATTCCTTTCGTTTCCTAGTGTGTACAGGAGCGTGTTGCTATTGATAGGATTTGGACCTTCATGGAACCTTTCTCTCGTTCACACTTCAAATCAAGCGCGACCATCAACACAAACAGGTGTTTTATGTCCATTAGCATTGCCCTTATCTTTTTGCATCCATGTTTGTCTGCTTGGATTGTGATTGGTAGCATAATATTCAACGCATTTGCTTAGTATCAAACATTTAATTCAATGTAATGTTTTGTCATAATCACTTGTCTAGGATTAAAAATCAAGCAGTCCGACTAAGCTAGTTTGACCAAGCTAGGTATTAGAAATCTTCTCTTAATACCATGGGGAATGCCTTTCTAATAAGCAATGGTTACTTAGGTTCTTAATCCGATTTAGGCAGCATTGTGTGAAATGTACTAGGGCTTTCTAGTGGGCTTAACCCTATTGACCTTTAGCTTAAGTATTATAAAGGGAGTTTACTAATGTGATGAGCCTGAGGAGGGTAACTGTGTTATATGACCCCCCAAAGTTACAAAATTAAAATGCTGAAAATGAACAATCAAAAAATCAAAGTGCCACAATGTAAAATTTTAAGCTGGAAAAGAAATCCCTGCTTAAATTGGCACTTCACTCACATGTATCGCCTATGGTACTAGAGCCCTAGAGGTTCTCAGTGTGGGCGCTTTTCCTTGAAAAGCAAAAAACCCAAGGCATACAAAATAAGCACACACATCAAAATCGAATCAATGTGAAAAGACTTTGGGGGGTCAAAGAAAAGGTAATCAGTCAGGCGATGATTTCATGAGAAATTCCTTTTATCGTAGCTTAACTACAAGGTCTTCTAGGTATAGCCTCTAGTTAGCCCTCGAACATCAAATACTTGGCTCTCGCAATTAAAAAACTTAATTGACCAGAAAAAATTGAGAAGTTACCCATGGTATTAATAGTCGAGCTCTAGTGCCTTTTGACCGTTAAATTAGCGACCCCGGACTTGTTTAATTTTTTACCTTTACATGTGTTTATGCATTTGATTATATTGCAATTTAATGTTTATTGCTGACAAATTGTCTAAAATTCTGTTACCAATCAATTTGTCTGTCTATTGCATATGATTTTTCATTGTATATGAGAATGCAATTATTGTGGCAATGTTGTTTGATTTTGCAGTGATTGAAGAAGACTACGCACATCCATGTCGACTGCTCTCCCATCTTGACGAACGAGCTTCAACTGGATAGCTTCCGAGGACAGAATCTACATCAGGAAGGGGGGCATGTTAACCCTCACGGCACACGGACACCCTATGATCTATAAATGTTGTATTATTTAGAGTCAGGTACCGGGCTTGTCGGACCAATAAGAACAGGGTAAGGGTGATCTCCGATGACAGGCGCACTCTAACTGGAATATTCAAGGAGTTAGTTGGCTAAGTATGGGCGCCCAAGTGTGAATGGGGTGAGCTCATATAAAAGCCACTAAACCTAATTTTTACTCATTCTCTCATTGTGCAATAGAAGCTGCTCTTGCTCCATCTCCACCTTCTCCTTCACCATCTCCTTGTGTGTGTGTGTGTGTGTGCGTGTGTGTGAGAGAGAGAGAGAGAGTGTGAGAGTGTGTGTGCGATCGAGTGTTATGGCGGCACGACGGCGGCGAGGCGGTTGAGCGCGGCGTAGCAGCGTCTCCCTCTTCTTCGCGGCGCGGGAATCCTTCATTCGCAACTACGCAGGAAGGTGAGTGACACACCATTCTTCCTTGTGAGCTTGTCTGTTGTATGACTGTGTGCTAGGAGCCTTTGTGGCTCGCACACGGCGCGTAGCAAGTCACTAGCCTTGACAGGAAAAAACGCTACGATTCCCACTCATGCCTGACAGGAAAAATCTCCCATCAATGCATGCGCCAAGCTGGGGAAGGGGAAAAGATAAAATCTATCTCAAAATAAATATAAAAACCCAATAAATAAACCTAATTTTCTAAAATTTCCTCTCCACAAATTCAAGGAAAGGAATTTTGTATCCTCTAAAAAATGAATTTTCCCAAATAGACAAGAAAAATGTCTTTGAAGATAAAGAAAATTATAGCTTTTCATAAGAAGACTAATTGTCTATCAATACAAGATGATAAAAGTAGAATTTGACTTCGCATGCTCTCTCCGGTGGTGCGCCCACATTCGAAGCAGCAATATAGAGCGGTCTCTCAATGCCTTGATTAACGTCCACTCTTCGAGTATATAGAGCAGTCTCTCAATGCCTTGATTAACATCCACTCTTCGAGTATAACACCTCACTCCCTACCTCCAATATTGTCATATGCATCATAGAGAAGCAGCACGACAAAGAACAATCTAAACACCTACGATCGTGTGCCCTCCCCACTTATTAGCGTTACGTTTACTGGGTCTCTCTCCAAGCATCACCACCGTCGCCTCGCATACGAGAAATATGGCATGGACATCTCTAATTGCGAGACCTTTGCCACAATTCCCGCCTGCGAATATGCGTCAGTTCCCATGCATGGCTGCAGTCACTGCACAGATTTGTTCTCCTGCTTCGCTACTGCCACTCTTGGTTTGCGCTTGTTGTTGTTCCCCTCCCAGTCTCCTTGTTCTCTGTGCACCCTCCACCTCCAAATTCTCTTGGCACTACAGCTCGATGCTTGCTCCCATTGCAGACGTGCTCCACCCATGGCCTCTCCCAGACCAAGGCAAAGTTTCCCTCGCCTCTCTTGTACCGTGCCAGGCTGATCCACGGATCACACTCTGCCTGCGACCCATCCAACTCCTCCTCCTCGCACCATTCCCTCCGGCTTGGGCATCCTGGATGAATCGACGCCCCACTCTCTCTCTCTCTCTCTCTCTCTCTCTCTCTCTCTCTCTCTCTCTCTCTCTCTCTCTCTCTCTCTCTCTCTCTCTCTCTCTCTCTCTCTCTCTCTCTCTCTCTCTCTCTCTCTCCCCCGATGTCATAACGCAAGTTCGCACTGACATCGCATGCAGAAAAAACACTGTGAGCAGGATGGAAACACACAGAATGCCTCTATAACGACCCGACACACACTCTTGGAAAGATACACACACACTATGGGGCACCACTCGGCTTATACAGCCCACCTAGCCGAGACAGGGAACACACCGATGGAGTGAGAGGAGAGAGACTACCCTTTTACCCACTCCACACAGAGAGACACTCACACACACACACACACCCAAAAAACTCAGATCAAAAAAGGAGAATTTATGATGTTTAGATACAATAGAGCTTGGGCCAACACCAATGGAGCATATAGCTCACACAATATGGGTAAAATGTACGAGATACAATCACAAATTGGAGCAGAAGCTTCGCTCCTAGGAGAAACTTACACAGCCAAAACAACAGAAAAATAGTGAGGAATTTGGCAAAATGGACAACACCATCGCGTCCGGAACGGCCCAAAACCCCAGTCTACAATGTCAAAGTGCTCAAATCCGACCTCGAATGAGCAGTTTACGGTCAAAACAGGCTCCAAAAACCCCAAAAACACAGTTGCAGTTGTTCCTCCTCTCTTCTCCACATTTTTTCTGGTCTTCTCTCTGTCTTTTCAGTTCCCACACTTAGCTTTATTACTTGGGCACCCTTGGCCTTTTAGATGACCTCAAACGGACCCCGAACATGCCAAAAACTGACCTCGTAGTGCATAGTTGTCACCTTTTTGCATCATCCGCACACATGGCACTCAGCTTTTTCCAATAATGGGTCTCGCAACCACGTGAAGTGGCCCCAAAAGATGGTCCTCATGATGACCTTCCTACATAATTATCACAAGAAAACCAAGTCATGCTTCTTGATACCCTTACTTTTGACCTTTTCATTTATCTTTTGCCAAAGCCCTATCCTGCATCTGCCCATAATGTTCCAATGCACTCATTCTATCCAGTTGAACCTCTTGTAACTGTAAGAGCCTCTCTTTGAATGCATCACTAGACGGCCCAAGTAGCTTCTCTAGCATCTTTACTGCAAGCAACTCTACTTCCACAGGCAATAGTGTTTCCTTTCCATATACCAAATGAAATGGAGTAAACCCTATACCTGTCTTCACCGAAGTACGGTAAGCCCATAATGCACTAGGCAATTCCAAATCCCAATTCTTTCCTTGATGCTCTGTCACTTTCGAAAGAATTTGTACCAACTCACAATTGAATCTTTCATTTAAGCCATTACACTGCGGGTAATAAGGAGTGGTATGTTGGTGCCTAATCTTCATCTTTGCGCATAAAAAATCTAGCAGTTTAGCTCTAAATCCTGGCCCCTTATCTGAAAGTAGCTCTAGTGGCACCCCAAACTTGCAACATATTTCATCATACACAAATTTTGCCACATCCTTTGCAGTGATCTGTTTTACTACTATAGCCTCTGCCCATCTAGAGAGATAGTCCACTGCAATCAAAATATAGCTTTTGCCCCTGCTTATGATAGGTAAGGGGCCGATTGCATCAATCCCCCACTTTTCAAACACATCAAATGCCATAATGGTTTTTCGTAGCTCTGGCTTCAACACTCTCTTCCCAAATGCTTGACACCTATTGCAAGACCTACACCAATGGTGAACATCCTTGTGCAAACTAGGCCATACGTAGCCCTCTTGCAAGATCTTATGCAAGGTGATCTTTAGAGCAAAATGTCCGCCACATGCGCCTTCATGATTCTCTTCCAACACTCTGTAAAGCTCCTCCCGCCAAGGTACACGTCTCAACACGAGATCAGTCCCTTTCATGTATAAGACATCACCAATCAATTTGTACCTGTATGCTCTACGCACAAAACCATCACTACAACAAAAAAAGGTGTCATCGACGCAGATATCGACGCACTGCGTCGCTATGTGCGTCGATATACGCGTCCCTGTGAACCATTCGCTATTTGCGACGCAGATATAGATATAGAGGCAGATAGCGACGACCATAACAAAAAAAAAAATCTTGGGCCTGTGCCTAGTTAAAAGATGGACACAGCCACAGCCAGACTTCCTACCCTCTGCCCAAGAAAGCGAGTAGCACCAAAAGCGAGTAGCACCAAAAGCGAGCAGCACCATGCTCCCGCGCGCAAAAATTTCGGCAAAGTTCCCTTTGTTTTTACATAAACTTTTATAAAAAAAACCATATCATATATACGCCTCCTACATGCTATCCATGTAGGATCTCACATGAGATTTCAAGCCAATGAAAGACAAGTACTGTACCAACTGAAAAGCATAACCATAACGAACCATAACCATAACTTAAAAGCATAACCATAATGCAGATAACCATAACCATAACCATAAACAAAATTAACAATAACCATAAGCATAACCAGAAAGTTAAACATAACCATTAACAAAACCTGAACCATAACTATGTCTATACAAGAATAGGAGAAATAACCATGTATATACAATGACAATGACAATAATCATAACCATAAGGGAAACAATAACTGTCTGTACAAAAAAGAGACACAGGTGTGTGTCTGTGTCTCACAAAGCATATATATGAAATCCGGTCCACTAATGACTAGGCGTCGCAACCTGCACATAAGACAACTCACAAAATTAGTATTGATATTACTTCACATATACTTACTTAATTAAATCAACTCACACATATAACGTATCACCTCAAGCGATCAACGAGACTGTAAGGCCTCCTAGTCTACAGGCTCTCCTGAAGCTTCAAGATCATTCAGTACTTCATAGATACCTCTGCGATATCCATCTGACTCCTCCTGGCGTGTCAGAGCTCGATGCATCGCAAGATTCTGCGTTTATACAAAAATCAAAGTAATAAGAATACATGATTTATCGCGTTTCAAAAAACGCCATAGTTAAGATTGGATTAGAAACTCACAAACTCATAACGAAAGGTGTCGAAGCCTCCGCTGCCAAGATGAGATGTCCCCCTGGTCATCTGTCGTACCTGCGTGGCCTCACGCTGCTGTCTGAACCGTGTGTCCGCTGTCCGCTCATCCTCCCTGATCTGCAGCCACGTCTCGTGTGGGATGCCCGAAGGCTTCGGCGAGCCGGTCCTGAAAGCCTTCCGAGCTGCATCTCGTCGATGTTTCATGGTGTCCCGTGCAACATCCTTGATCCACCTCCTCAGAACAACGGAAGAACCCAGAGCAGGCTAGTACTCTCTCAGGATGGTCTCCACTATGTAATTGAATTTGTCCCCATCCTGATCACCCAAAGACGTCAAAAGGCTGGTCGAAAACTGCAGCTCCGCGAGCTGGCGAATCCGCTTTCGCATCTCAGTCCCGACTCTATCCATGTCAACAGAACCATCTGCCTGTACAGTATAGAGCTTGGAGGCACTACGATTGTGTGCCCCCCAAGGTGTCCGAGGTGTGCCAAGAGGTGTGTCGAGAGGTGTGCCTGGGTAGGATGAGGGTCGTGAGCGAGGAGGGGTCGAAGCATCTGTGGACCCTCCTCCACAGCAACCACCACCTCCACCTGACGATCGCCGAGATCGGCGAGTGCGCCTGTGCTGCGGAGATGAGGACGTACCCGCCTCTGTCCCACCCCTAGGTGTCGAAGGGGCCGTGATGGGAGAAGCAAGCGTCGTACCCATAGGCATCCTCCTCCCCGTAGGCGTCCCCCCCCTAGGCGTCGGACCCTCCGGTGTGAAGCCCGGAGGCGTAGTACCCGTGCCTCTGGCTACCCAGTACTGAGAAGCCTCTGCCATCTAAGCAGGCGTCATCCGTGTAACGAATCCCATGAATGCATCTACACTCATGGAAGCGGGATCTGGAATCTAGTCTGCCATACTAAAGTCCTGCACAAAGAAAGTAAAATAAAGCGTCAGAACACAATTGTTTAAATTAACTTTAAGCTTAATTTTAAATCAACGTCTTCAAACAAACACTTACAGGCCTAGGCCTCGACGAGTGAGGCATCATCGATAAGATCTTGCACCGTATCATCGTCTATCTCTAATTGCAAACATAACTCTCTCCCAACTCGTTCTGGCAGATTGTCTTCATCCATTGCATCTTCATCTACAAGTGTCAATTCTGGCTCGTCTGCGTCATCCCTCGTATATCTGTCAGCTTCCTCTGCCATACCTTCGTCCATCTCATCTAATATCACAGTAGTATGGACGTCGTCTGACTGACTTTCCTCTAGGAGATCTTGCCCTTCAAATACTTGTTTATTTCTTGGAGCAACCTGAACCACAAACCACCATTGTCGCTCTCGAGGGTCCGGTACAAAGACCACTTGCTCGCAATGTTCGGGGAGAGCAAATGTGTCACTCGCATCTATCCAAATCTTTGTAGAATCTATTTGCACAAGTTTGTTTCCATCTCTACGTACCATTGCATTGCAACCATAAGTAATCACCTTGAACCACTTCACATCCAAAAAAAACATCTCAAACCGCTTGAAGCTTACTTTCAGGATATATGACACCATACCACATGAAGGAGTATGATCGGAAGTGCGACGCGAGAGAGAGTGCGAGAAGAAGAGCACGACGATATGGTGAACTCGCTCTACTGTAATGTGTAGAGCATAGTGAGTTCTTATTAGGTTTTTACAAAATAACATGTGTACATACCTGGCGGCCCGCCCACTTACCTGGGCGACCTCATTGGGCTTTATACCCCAACAAACTCCCACTTAAAGTCCAATGTGGTACTTTAAGTGTGAGAGAAGCTACTATACAAGCTAATATACAAGAGACGTAGAGAAGTGATGTACTACCCTACACCTAACTGCTTGCGAAAATGTGCAAAGCTCTTTGAGGGAAGTCCTTTTGTAAGTAGATCAGCAGGATTTTCTGTGGTGTGAACTTTGACAAGCTGAAGTTGCTTATCCTCGAGCATTTCCCTGATGAAATGATACTTCACATCCACATGCTTTGTCTTTGAGTGATAAACTGGATTACGAGCCAATTGTATAGCACTTTGACTATCACAATATAACACAGGCATCTCTTCTTTAATTCCCAAATTTGTTACTAGTCGATTAAGCCAAATTGATTCTTTGCATGCCTCTGATGCTGCAACATATTCAGCCTCTGTAGTAGACTGAGTAACACAATCTTGTAATCTAGAACGCCATGATACTGCTCCACCAGCCAATGTAAAGACATACCCTGACGTAGACCTTCGGTTGTCTAAGTCACCTGCATAATCTGAGTCTGTAAAACCCTTTAGACTTAGCTCCTGACTCCCATAGCATATACGCATACTCTTTGTAGCTTTCAGGTATCTCAGTATTCCTTTCACTGCCTCCCAATGTTTCTTGCCTGGGTTTGACATGTATCGACTTACTACTCCCACTGCAGATGCAATGTCTGGGCGAGTAGCAATCATTGCATACATCAAACTACCCACTGCAGACGCATATGGAATCTTATCCATTTCAGCCTGTTCTTCCTCAGACACGGGACAATCTTGTTTGCTAAGTTTCACATATGGTGGCAATGGAACACTCAGTGCCTTTCCCTTCTCCATATTGAAACGTTGCAAAACCTTGTCAATATACTCTGTTTGAGATAACCAAATCAACTTCTTTGATCTGTCTCTCTCAATGCACATACCAAGTATATGACTTGCCTCACCCATGTCTTTCATGTCAAACGATTTTGCCATCTTTGACTTCAAAGCTGAAATTTCTTCCAAGTGCTTGCCAGCAATCAACATGTCATCCACATACAAAATAAGGATCAGCCAACTGCCATCCTTAGCCTCCTTTGTATATAGATGGTGATCGAACTCACTACGTTTGTAGCCTTGAGAAAGCATAAACTTGTGGAATTTATGGTACCATGCCCTCGGTGATTGTTTTAAGCCATAAAGACTCTTTAACAACTGGCATACCCAATCTTCCTTGCCTTTCTCAACAAACCCTTCTGGCTGCTGCATGTAAATTTCCACATCTAAATCACCATGCAAGAACGTTGTCTTGACATCCATTAGGTGCAACACCAAATCTAATATGGCAACCAATGCAAGAAAGCATCTCAATGTAGTCATCTTGACCACCGGAGAGAAGACTTCCTCAAACTCAATGCCTTGTTCTTGCTTAACATGAAGGCATTGCAATCAGTCAGCATGACATAGTTCATAGATGGAACAAACCTATCAGGAGGTCGCGTGATATGTCCAGATCTATGCAAAACAGGTGGCTCGGGCTCAGCCACAACCTGTGGTTCCACTCTATCCTGTCCTTGCTCCTCTTGAGCCCTGACATTTTGTCTTGCACGTGCAGGTCCATCTTCTTGGAAGACAACTCTTCTAATCTCCTCAACCCTCTCTGGTTTAGAATGATATTTGGATTCATTAAAGTGAACATCATTGCTGCAGACAACCTTTCTGGATTCGGGATCCCAAAGTCTGTACCCCATCTCACCAGAATTACCATAGCCTAGAAAGATGCACTTTCTACTCTTTGGCTCAAGTCTGTTCCTAAATTCCTTTGGAACGTGAGTATATGCCTCACATCCAAAGACTCTGAGATGCTTGTATGAGGGCATTTTGGCTGACCATACCATCTCTGGCACTGAATCCTTCTATTTACAAGATGAACAGCTGTTGATACAGCTTCATCCCAAAACCCATTTGGCAGCTGTGCATTAGACAACATACTTCTGACCTTCTCTTGTATGGTCCTATTCATCCTCTCAGCAACACCATTTTGAGGAGGATTGTAAGGAGCAGTAAGTTCACGTTTTATACCTTTTGACTCACAAAAGTCCAGAAAGGCCTTTGAAACATACTCTCCACCATTGTCAGTGCGTAAGCATTTAAGCTTCTTGCCACTTTGATTCTCCACAAGTGTCACAAACGTTTTGAAAACACTAAACTCTTCATCCTTGTGCTTGAGAAAGTAAACCCATACTTTCCTCGAGTAATCATCTATAAATGTCGTAAAGTAAGAAGCTCCCCCTAGAGATAGGTTAGGCATACGTCCACACAAATCACTATGAACAAGTGCCAACTGTGTATCTCTTCTACTGCTTCTATGCTTATGTGGCTGCTGTGTTTGCTTACCATACAGACAATGTTCATAGAATTCAAAATCATTAAATGAAAAGCCAGGCAAATAACCAGAACGAGACAAGATTTCCATTCCCTTCTTAGACATATGTCCTAACCGGCTATGCCACAAAGAAACGTTCGGCTGCTCGGTTACATTGATTACATTTTTAGAGACATTTGATACATAAATCATGTAAAGTCCTCCAGACTTTACTCCATGTGCTATACTGTCATAGAACCCTTGGATATCTTCCACATGTTCTGTACAAAGTGGTGACGTAGCCAGCATCATCAAGTAAACATGTGCTGATCAAGCTCTTTGTAATTGCGGGAACATGTCTCACATTCTTCAGCGTGAAAGAAGAGCCATTCTGAAACTTCAATTGAACATCTCCAACACCTAAGATCTCACATGTCTGCCCATTGCCTAGCCGAACATGATCTTTAGTGGTCACATAAGAAGTAAACCACTCCTTGTTTGGAGACACATGAAGTGATGCCCCTGAGTCTATAATCCAGTCACTCAGTGCATTTCCATCAGATGCTGTAAGAAGAGCTGAGTCCATTGTATTCTTCAAGAAGTAGATGTCTCCTGACACTAGACTGTCATCCTCTGCAACAGTGTTTGTCACATTTATTTCTTGAATCTTCACTGAGGACTTGTTCTTCTCACCATGGTCTTCAGCTTTCTCTTTGCCTTTTTGTGCTTTCCATTCTCTGCAGTCTCTTTTCATGTGACCCTTCTTGCCACAATGGTAGCATTCTATGTCACTCTTGCCTTTAGCACTGCGGAACTTGCTACGAGACTGATGCCTCTTTCCACCTTTGTACTTTTCTTTGGTCCTTCCCCTGACAACTAAGGTTGTTCCTTTGCCTTTGTCCATTGTCTTTCTATTGGTTTCTTCAGTAAGCAGACTTACTTCTACACCTTCTATGTTCAAACCATCTGGAGGTGCAGAATTACTCAAAGCTGTGTGAAAAGTGTCCCAACTTTCCGGCAATGTGATCAACAGGAACATAGCTCTAACAGGTTCATCAAACTTGACACCTTGAGCTAACAACTGACTATAAATTGTGTTGAATTCATTCAGATGATTGGAAATAGGTGTCCCTTCTTTCATCTTCAAGTCAACAAGCTTCTTAAGCCAGTATACCTGTGAAGCTGCACTCTGCTTCTCATAAAGATCACTCAGCTTTAACCATGCTTGATAAGCCGACATCTCGTCTGCTACATTGAAGTAAACGCTTTCTGCCAAAGTTAGCATAATGGTAGAAAGTGCCAATTCATCCATTTCGCTCCATTCATCTTCGTCCATATCTTCTGGTTTTATCCCCTTGAGCTTTATAGGTTTTATCTACTTCTTTTGTACCAACACGTGCCAAATCTGCTTCTTCCACAATGGGAAATTGGTTCCATCCAGCTTCTTGATATTGTAAAGAGCAGTGTCCTGTGATCCAGCCATAGCTACGCTTCACAATAGTTTACTTTCCTGAGAAAATTTCGGCAGAGTTTCCCCTGTAAACTGACCTCTGAACCAATATCAACCTGTCAAATGAACCAAGAAAGCTTCAGATTCTGTAGAAACTTTGGCAGAGTCTCCTTTGTAAAATGGCTCTAGTGTACTACAAACAGACCAAAAAACAGCTCAAAAAACCACTGTCTCTCTAACACTGTAAGCTGTGGGTAAACCTGTCCTGCACCTGTACTATCTCTGACTGTCCTGTCACTGTCCTGTAAGCATAGACTGTGACAATGCCTCAACGGCAGTAAAGCAAAGATGCAATCCCAACTGTCTAACTCACAGTCAATACATCCTAGCTGCCTATCTAAGGGTGCTCGAGGGATCGCTCCAAGACCTGTATCACCGAAAGGATCTCAACATTCGAGAATCCCCCAGCTCAATAAAACCTCACTCGACCCTCAACAAAGGCTGCAGTAAATCTGACAGTACATAGACTTCCCACAAAGTCATACATCCACAAATTTCCCACTGTATGTTGTAACCGCTGCGGCGGTTGTTTGCTGCGTGACTCACAGCCAGCAAACCTTCAACAGACATACATCATCTCTGACAATACATCCCATGTGGAAGTACCTGCAATGTCAGGATGAAATCTGGAATATCAAGCAGCAAACACAAGCTACCTGATGAACTAGTGGATGTCGCCTACAGCCTATGTGTAGATGCGCCCGTGTCATTTGTGACACGCCCCCAAGAACTGTGAGCCATCCTTCGATGTGTAGACAGCCACAAATCAACACTCTGGGAGTGTCGATATCCTTAGCACCTGCAGTCGTAGGCCAAAAATCCCAAATTTGCAGAGTCGGATCTGCACCCGCCGAGACCACGTAGTCGAAAATGGCCTGCGCAGACCTTTGTCGAAGCCGAACGGGGGCCGTGTCTTTGCCTGTCAAATTTCACTCCAATCTGAGCTGGTGACTCTAGCCTCCTGCAGTGCTGCCCTGAGCCTCGATCTAAGCTCTGATACCAGTTGAAGGAGTAAGAGCGGAAGTGCGACGCGAGAGAGAGTGCGATAAGAAGAGCACGACGATATGGTGAACTCGCTTTACTGTAATGTATAGAGCATAGTGAGTTCTTATTAGGTTTTTACAAAAGAACATGTGTGCATACCTGGCGGCCCGCCCACTTACCTAGGCGACCACATTGGGCTTTATACCCCAACACCACAGTAATCCAGGTTGCTAGTGCTTTCATTCGTGTCTCTAGCACTGGCCCTGCTCTTTTGCATGAAACTAACCATTACCCTTCTGTCAAACGTGTTTCTTCTGCTGTCAATTTGTTGTGTTCTGAAATGCTTTCCATGAGACCCCAGTGCCATGTATGTATGATACTTCCAGTCACATCCAATAGCCAGCTCTTCCTCTTCTAGAGATATGGATTCTCCGATCTGTTGAGCTTCTCTCACTGTCTTGTCCAACCATGCCATTGTAGGGAATTCAGGTAGAGGAGCGAGATAGTCTGGCAAGGGTAAGCCTCTAGTCGCTCCACAGTCGAGGCATTTCTGGGTCAGAAACGGATAGAAATTCGGTCTTCAATACAAGAGACTCTTGCACCAGCCATCCTTCTGCCATGCTCCCCTCTGGACGCGCTTTTTGGCGAGCAAAACCCTTAAGTGTTTTCATGAACCGCTCTAGAAAGAACATCCAACGGCTATGGACTGTACCTGCCACTGCAACCTCATCTACGGCATGGACGAGCAAGTGCATTTGGATAGTTAGGCAGCTCGTGGGTAGATACTTCTCAATCATGCAAACGGCCTCAATGGAGTTAGCCCTTGCGACTGCAATAGATTCCTCCCGTATCTCCTTAGAAGAGATCCACCGCACTAGCTCTGAAATCTTGTATATGCAGGTCCGCACTTCCTCCGTTAAACACCCCTTGATTGCAATTGGAAGAATGAATTGCAAGAACTTATGCCAGTCGTGCAATTTCAATCCTGACAGTTGATCGTCACGGGTGAATGCTGTCTTGAGACATCGCATATATCCTGTTGGCGTCCTGAACTTTGAAATCACCCTTTTCACTTGTCGCTCTTCGTTTTTTAGCAATACCCATGGCGCTCTTGGAAGTTTTGTTGGGCCAGCTGCATTGGTGAAAGGCCATAGCTCTGGCATCTTTCCAACTGACTGCAAATCATCTAGTGAAGCTCGATTGTCTTTCATTCCCATGATTGTCTTCCAAAGGAGCTCTCCCACATTCTTGAATATATGCATTGGATCCAGCAAATGGTTAATTAGTAGATCACCCCAGTACGGCAACGTATGGAGAATGGACAAATGTTTCATTCCTGGAACATGTTGCCCCTCATGTTGCTCCCATCGGCGACGCCACTCTTAAACATGCATAGGACGACATTTGACGTGACCAAGCTGACCTTCGCGCAAGCCAACTGAGGTCAGAAGTTGCTTTGCGTCTGGCCTGGAGGGGAGTATTTCATTGCCAGCCGGGAGAAGTTGCTCCCGCAATAACCTATTTAAGCCACATTAAATTGAAAAGCTCTCCGAGCACATCACCGTTGCAATCGGAAAATCTCTTTTGTAAATTACGTACCTAAACAAAGCAGTGACGCTTGTATCTGACCACCCGTACATTGACTGAAGATTCAAAAACGCCAAACAAGTACGAAGCACAGATATTTTGGCGCCTTCATAGATTGGTTGACGTGCCAACTTCCTCAACATGTCTTCAAGAGATAGGCGCACGGCTTCTGGTGCTGCTTCGTTCGCGTTCTCCTCGCTTGTCTGGAAGAAGGCATCCAGCATCTCCTCCATGCTGTCGTCTTCTGTCTGTAAGCCCTTTTCTACTTCCATCCGTGGCTCTATATTGGTCGGACCTTCACGCATAATATTTTTTCTCTCTCTCAGATGTAGGTGCTATGTCGCAGAAATCAATGCCCGTTCCGTAGGAGTCGTATCGCAAATTCTGTACGGTTTCTCTAGCAAACTCTCCGTACTTGTGCACATGCTCATTACATATCCTACGCTTGCGCAGGATTTGATACTTGCAGAGCGTGCACGAGCCTGCAATCTTTTCCTCCATGTTAGTTGATGACGTTGCCATCTACAATGATTATGAATGTTGTTTTAATATATATATATATATATATATATATACTCCTCACAATGTAAACTACCTCGCATTCTCTAGTCTTGCCCAATCTCTGTACACCTCGGTCCAGAGGTGTACGGAGATCAGGACCACCGTGTCAAAATCTCATCTTTATTGGTCAAATCCTATATGGGTAGACACATACGTGCACTTCCAGGTGTACATGGCAATGCATGTAGCAGGCAAAACCCCTTTGCCTCTTTTAGTTCCAGCCGTTTCTTCTCTGTCTATGTACCCTATCTCTCGATCTCGATCTCGCTCTCGCTCTCTCTCTCTCTCTCTCTCTCTCTCTCTCTCTCTCTCTCTCTCTCTCTCTCTCTCTCTCTCTCTCTCTCTCTCTCCCTCTCTCTCTCTCTCTCTCTCTCTCTCTCTCTCTCGATCTCGCTCTCGCTATCTCTCTTTCTCTCTCTATTTCCCTATTTTCCTATCTCTCTCTCTGTCTCTCTCTCCACTTCCCTATCTCTCTCTCTCTCTCTCTCTCTCTCTCTCTCTCTCTCTCTCTCTCTCTCTCTCTCTCTCTCTCTCTCTTCTCTCTCTATTTCCCTATTTTCCTATCTCTCTCTCGCTGTCTCGCTCTCCACTTCCCTATCTCTCTCTCTCTCTCTCTCTCTCTCTCTCTCTCTCTCTCTCTCTCTCTCTCTCTCTCTCTCTCTCTCTCTCTCTCTCTCTCTCTCCTTCCCTATCTGTCTACTGATCGAACGAGCGACTGATCTAGGGAGATCTAGACGCCCACGACTGCGGAGGACTACACAACATCGACAGAGGCTGCATCAGAGGATCTAGCTAGGTCACTTTGGCTCGACATGCACAACGCCCGGTCAGACTATTGACCATGGAGGAGATTGATGAGATCCGCCAGCGACAGATGCTGGATCTCCTATGATCTACCTATCCCAGCTAGCTGGTTTAGCCGTTTAGTCCACACCCAACACTTTAGGATTCCATAATATTTTATTTTGTCATCTTCTTACTCTGACTTTGTATCAGATCCATCACATTGTAACTTTCTTGTCTCATGTCTCATAGATCACTTTGGCTTTTTGAAGACGTTAATATAACATTTCATTTCATTTCTCTCTTTAATTTTTTTTCTTTAATTTTAATTTCCTAAGCATACATTAATTCTCTCTCTCTCTCTCTCTCTCTCTCTCTCTCTCTCTCTCTCTCTTTCTCTCTCTCTCTCTCTCTCTCTCTCTCTCTCTCTCTCTCTCTCTTTCCTACACACACACACACACACACATTTCTCTCTCTCTCTCTCTCTCTCTCTCTCTCTCTCTCTCTCTCTCTTTCCTACACACACAAACACCTCTCTCTCTCTCTCTTTCCTACACACACACACACCGCTCTCTCTCTCTCTCTCTCTCTCTCTCTCTCTCTCTCTCTCTCTCTCTCTCTCTCTCTCTCTCTCTCTCTCTCTCTCCTACACACACACACACACGATGTAGAGAGAGAGAGAGAGAGGGAGGGGTTGGGGGGGCGGAGATGGACATAATACCTGCGCAGCAGGTTTCGGCCAAGATCTGAGCAGGCGAAAATGGCCCCTGCGCGCGGGTTTCGCTTTTTTCCCCCAAATTTTTTTGCGTCACTATACGCGTGGATATACACGTCGATATACGCGTGGTAAATAAATCCTTTCCACGCGTATATCGACGCACACTGCGACGCGTATAGCGACGCACGCTAATTACGTCGATATACACGTGGAAAAGCATGGCCGTCGATATATACGCGTTGATATCTTCATGTAGTGTTGTAGTGCATACTTCTTCGACTTCTGAATCTCCTTTGGAATGATTCCTGTTAGCAAAAACTCCTCTTCTTGAGGCAAACTTTCCCGGCCATGATAAAGGGGTAAAGTGGTCCTCAACACAAATAGCTCCCCAATCATGCTTTGAGTTGCTTCATGTGCCTCTCCATTTAGAGCACGTTCAATGTGTGTGATGCTCCATGCCTCAAATAACAGGCCTTTAATTCTGAAGCACATTTCCTTCAATGAGGTGTTCTTGCTCTTCCACACACCCAGCACTTGCTTCGCAACTAACAAGGCATCACCTTTTAAGCTCAACCTTCTAACCCCAGGCTTCAAACAAATGTGTAATCTAGCTTCCAATGTAGCATATTCAGCCTCGTTGTTACTATGCGCATCCAACTTGAACCCTCTCTTGCATACTAGCTTCCCCTCTGGATCATAAAGTGCTATACCCCCTGAAGCTGCATCATGGCTCTTTCTGTATGAGCCATCAAAGAACAACACATGTGCATTGCTAATCTGTGGCACTTCTTCAACTACCTTTCTCACAACCTCTTCCTTAACAAGAAGGGGATTCTCCTTGTAAGTCAACAAATCAGCCAGGGTAGCTCTTGTACTGTCTTCCACTAAAAAAGAGAACTCAAACTCTTGCAGCTCAATCACCCATTTCTTCACCACATTCGACATGTTAGTGCCATTAATTAACTGTGGCAAAAAGGCATAACTCGTCAAGAAAAAAAAAGGTCATGGTAGCAAGTAGTGACGAAATCGTTGACAAGCAAATATCACACTGGCCATCACTAGCTCTACTTCCGAGAATTTTCTCTCTGCTACCAGCTTCACTCGGCTTGCACAATACACTGGCCTCATATAATGGCTGCCCTTCCCCTTTTGCAATAGCATGGCTCCAATGGCATCATCCCCTACTGAGGGATTTACATAAAAAACTTTCTCCCAATCAAGAGCCTGCATGGCTGGCAACCCCCCTAACACCTCTTTCACCTCTTGAAACACTTCTTCACACTTGTCATCCCATTGCAATGGATCATGCTTTGCCACTTGTTGTAATGGATAAAGAAGCTGAGAAGACAATGGAATAAACCGTGCCATGTACTTCACTTTGTGTATGAAGGTTGCCAATTGCTTTGTACTCGTAGGTGATGGAAGAAGAATAATAGACTTAACCTTATCTGGATCAGCCTCAATGCCATTTTTTGACACCATATGGCCCAATAACTTCACCCTTGGCTGTGCTAGATGACATTTCTTGGGATTTAGTTGTCCTCCACATTCATCATATCGAGCCAATACCATCTGCAACTTCTCATGGTGCTCAGCCCTACTGCTGTATACACAGAAGTCATCCATAAAAGCTTTAACACAATTGCCAATGAATGGTTCCAATACCCAATTTTCTCTCTCTTGATAGAAAGATGGTCCATTTGTCAACCCAAATGGCAATACTGTGTAGCAATAGCAGCCCCATGGCATAATGAAAGTTGTCTTTGTGCGGTCTTTAAGAGCAATCTTCAATTGAAAATAGCCTGAAAAACCATCACACACATTGTACCTCTCATAACCAGCCCACTGAATCCAAGATCCGATCGATGAATGGAAGAGGGTATGAGTTCTTCTTAGTGGCTGCATTTAAGGGCTTAAAATCTACACAAATCCTCCACTTCCCATCCTTCTTTGGACTGACTACTACTGGACTCACCCATTATGTGGTCTCTACTGGAACTATGAACCCTGCCTTCAATAACTTGTCCACCTCTACCCGCAAGGCTTCCATTTGCTCTTGGCCCATCCTTCTTAGCCTTTGCCGCACTGGCTTAGCACCTTCTTTCAGCTCTATCTCTTCACCCTTAAATCCTTTGATCTCTTCATATGAAGTAATGAACAAATCAGGAAAACTAGCCAGCATGTGCAAGTATATCTCCTTCTCCATAGCTGAGAGGTCTCCACTGATCATTTGTGTCATCAATTCTTGCTTCTTTGACAACTCAACCTTGGCCTGCATCAGCCCTTCAATCACTTCATAAGGCCCTTCACTTTCATCTTCAACCTCATCTGCAAATGCGACTACACCAGACTCCTGGATTCCTTTGTCCATCAAAAGAAATGCAACATCAGCATCCTCATCACTGCTGGTAGTACATCACTATTCTCGTCAGACACTGTGGATTAGTCTTCATCACTAGACTCCTCTTCATCTTCATAAAGCTCCTCCAATCGTTTCTTTGTGTCCATATTATATAGCTTCTTGGCACCTGTCTTTCCATAGAGGCTAATCGTACCATGTCGCCAATCTTGAACAGCTCCTACTGCACGTAACCATGGTCTACCCAGTATAATAGGATATGCTCCCAACCCCGTTGGCATCACATGAAAATCAACCACTGCCTTTGCATCATATGCTTCCACTTCTAAGCTCTTTACAACACCCAAACATTTTACTTTCTGATGGTTTGCCAATCTGATCCAAAAGCCTGACACCCCAGTCACTGTAAGACCCATCTTTTCAACACATGAGTGTGTTATGACACATATTTGGGCTCCACCATCCACATAACCTTGTCGCAAATTTTTCTTTTTATGCCACAATCTACTATTGGACAAATGTCTGGTAGCTCATCCATCGCCAACACCTTCACTGAACCTCTCTCTGGTTCTTTCTCTAATGGGTTAACCATCCTCTTCCACTGTCGCTTTAGCTTAGGCACCATCTCTATAAGCTGCCCAAAAGTAGCATCGGCTTTCCTGCTTGTCAGATCCTCCTTCAAGTCATAGCTTAATTGCCCATCCCCTAGTGGAAAATCTGAAACATGAAACTTGCGACGAGCCCTTCTTTTCCTCTTGGCCTTGACATCCTCACCTTCATGGCTCTTTCCTTTCTTCTTACTAGGACATGGGGAACTTCTTCCTTCCTTTTCCTTTGTGGTCCTCTTCCCAATAGGCATCACTAATGTATCCTCTAGCTTTGATGCCTTCTCCAAGGTGATTACACTTAGCACTTTTGTCTTTCCATTTTCCTCCTGGGTTAACCCACTGGTTCCTTCTTCTCCCTTAATTTCAATGCCATAATCATTTGACCTAGTTAGCACCTATCTTGGCAATGGATAGATGTCTCCCCCCATCCTTGGTGGCTTATCACATTGCGGGCTGATGTGGCCCAACTCTCCACAATTATAACATGTGGACGTCTGCCTCCAAAACCTACCATTGCTTTGTCCACCACCATTCCTGGGTCTTTACTCACCTCCTGGCTGATTTGCAAACCTCCCTCGACATCGATTATTTCCCACTTGCCCTAGCATGTTTAGGCTGAGATTCTTCATTAAATCTACCACTTGCCTCATGTCTTGCCTTGACCCATCATCTTGCACTGTTGTTGTGACCACTGCTGGCATAACCTACGGAGTAACAGAAACCACTGGTTCATGATGAACCCCTGGCATGCGACCTTGTAAAGAGTCCATAGGCTGAAATTCAGATCTCATGGGCAAAGACTATGGGGGCTTTTCACAAGCCAAGCTCCCATACCCCTCTTCCCTCGTCCCCACCCCATGGAAACCCCCTCTTAGGGAGGGAGTGATAAAAGGCATTGAAAAAAGTAATAAAAAATAAAGTATGATTATGTAAATATATGAAAAACGTAAAATAGGCCACCTCATGCCTGCAGGGCAGCCCATCCCCACCTTGCCTCCTTTTTCTTCACTATTGTCCCGCTGTGTGTCCCTTTTCCTCTCCTCCACTCAAAAGGTCAACCCCCTCTCTCTTCCCCTTGTCCTTTCTCCTTTCTCTCTCCCCTCAAGCTACCCCACCTCTCACCAATCATGAATTCTAACTCACCAATAATGCACCCTAACTCACATGCAACTTATCCTATCTTCCAAAATAGTATACTCCACCCCCCCTTTCTCTCTCCTATCATATCCCATGACCCAAATACCCCCCTCTCTCTCTAAAGGGCGCCATGTCTCTTGTCTTGTAGCTAAATAACCTCCCCCACACTCACACACACTCAGTTTCACTGAAAAAAGGTGCCCACAGACCCATCCCCACCCGGTGGTTACCTGATTTTTTCTGTGTTCACACACATCTGCACACAGATTCACCTCTGAACACACTCCCCTCTCTCCCCTCTTGTAATTACTTTATTCTCCATGTCACCTCTCACTTTTTTTCATCAACCCATCTCTCTCTCTTAGTCTCTCTCTCATGAGCCTGCTATTCTGGCACATATACACACAGCCAGACAAGTGGGGCCCACAGTCACATGGCCTATGTAGATAATGATTTCTTTATTTCTAAATTCTAGAATTTTTCCCCTCTCCTCCCCTATATAAAGAGGGGTCACCATCACACTAAACACACACACAACATCACCAAAGAATACACTATGCACTGTGTGTGCCTAGTGCACACAGACACACCCACACCATCGCCATCACCGCAATCACCATGCTCGTCGTGAACATGACGGCTACACCCTTGGGCTATGGAAGATGAAGGGCAACTAAATGAAGGATGATGGCCATAACCCTCGTGCGAGTCTTCGCCATCAACTCCCACCTATCCGCCATGTGCTCTACCAGTCTCTCCCTTCTCATTCCCCTACCCTATGCTCCCCATTTCATCGCCTTATTCTCTAAATAAAGCTTAAGTTTTTGTGAGTATGTTTTCTTGCAATGTTTTGCCCATGTGAGGTCTGCGGAATCGCCACCTAGTCTTGTGTTTGGAGTGAGCTTGTGTATGTGTGAAGGGTGTGCGGATTCGCCATCGTTCTGTGGTGCCTAAGTACTAAGCCGCTATACCCCCTCCCTCACGTAGGGGGTAACATCTACGCAAGGTCATGAATCTAGTTGCTAATGCAGGCAACCTCCATCTTTTCCAAAAAGTCTTCCACATCTTCATCACTTCTTCCATGAAACTCCGGATAAGAGAAATCCATGGCTACCCAAATTACGATGCTTTGAGAACCCCCTTGAACACACGTGCAAGAACCCAAAACTTGTGACTGACTCAATCCCCAGAAACTTCAATGGAGCTTAACTTTAGATAAGGACAAACACATGCACTGATGGGGGCTTTTCACAAGCCAAGCTCCCATATCCCTCTTCTCTCGTCCCCACCCCATGAAAACCCCCTCTTAGGGAGGGAGTGATAAAAGGCATTAGAAAAAGTAAGAAAAAAATTAAAGTATGATTATGTAAATATATGAGAAAGGTAAAATAGGCCACCTCATGCCTACGGGGCAGCCCATCCCCACCTTGCCTCCTTTTTCTTCATTGTTGCCCCATCGTGTGTCCCTTTTTCTCTCCTCCACTCAAAAGGTCAACCCCCTCTCTCTTCCCCTTGTCCTTTCTCCTTTCTCTCTCCCCTCAAGCTACCCCACCACTCACCAATAATGCATTCTAACTCACCAATAATGCACCCTAACTCACATGCAACTTATCCTATCTTCCAAAATAGTATACCCCACCCCCCCTTTCTCTCTCCTATCATATCCCATGACCCAAATACTCCTCTCTCTCTCTAAAGGGCGCCATGTCTCTTGTCTTGTAGCTAAATAACCTCCCCCACACTCACACACACTCAGTTTCACTGAAAAAGGTGCCCACAGACCCATCCCCACCCGGTGGTTACCTGATTTTTTTTGTGTTCACACACATCTGCACACAGATTCACCTCTGAAAAAACTCCACTCTCTCCCCTCTTGTAATTACTTTATTCTCCATGTCACCTCTCACTTTTTTTCATCAACCCATCTCTCTCTCTTAGTCTCTCTCTGATGAGCCTGCTATTCTGGCACATATACACACAGCCAGACAAGTGGGGCCCACAGTCACATGGCCTATGTAGATAATGATTTCTTCATTTCTAAATTCTAGAATTTTTCCCCTCTCCTCCCCTATATAAAGAGGGGTCACCATCACACTAAACACACACACAACATCACCAAAGAGTACACTATGCACTGTGTGTGCCTAGTACACACACACACACCCACACCATCACCATCACCGCAATCACCATGCTCGTCTTGAGCATGGCCTCTACACCCTTGGGCTATGGAAGATGAAGGGTAACTAAATGAAGGATGATGGCCATAACCCTCGTGCGAGTCTTCGCAATCAACTCCCACCTATCCGCCATGTGCTCTACCACTCTCTCCCTTCTCATTCCCCTACCTTATGCTCCCCATTTCATCGCCTTATTCTCTAAATAAAGGTTGAGGTTTTGTGAGTATGTTTTCCTGCAATGTTTTGCCCATGTGAGGTGTGCGGAATCGCCACCTAGTCTTGTGTTTGGAGTGAGCTTGTGTATGTGTGAACGGTGTGCGGATTCGCCATCCTTCTGTGGTGCCTAAGTACTAAGCCGCTATACCCCCTCCCTCTCTCTCTCTCTCTCTCTCTCTCTCTCTCTCTCTCTCTCTCTCGATCTCATTTCCCTTCCTCTTCATCATTACTCCCAAGCATCCATCTCTCTTGGATAAAAACTTTGTTATGGTGGTGTGTTGTTTGTGTCCTAGCCGCTGAAGCGAGGTGGTGCCCCTTGTTTGCTTTACCATGATAGGCTCGAGGTGTGCCGTTCGGTCCCCGGTGTTTTAGAGGCTGTCGGGTGTTCGGGGTTCGCTTTGCTCTCGTCATTTGGTGCCTCCACTGAGGATCTTTTCATGAAACCCTTCAGTTTACAAGACTGAAACCCCTAAACTGTTGTGAATGGATGAATGGCTAGCATGATTTGCTAATTGGACCACAGAAGAAGAAGAGCTCCAAGCACAACTAGACAAACTCCGCATCTCCATCGAAGCTCGAGTGCTAGGCATAACGGTAATCGATTTGCAGTGGGAGAGTCAACCAACGCGCCAAACCCAGTGGATATACATAGGCCAAGTGCCAAGAAGAAGAAGGAGAAGGTCGAAACCATGTCCGCAACCTACAACCAACCCACAACAACAAAATGGAAGGAGCTCTGCATAATAGAGAATCAACACTATTCTACTGTGAGAATCTGGTAATTCAATCCACCGAGGTAATTATCACAGTCAGTTTTCAAGTCGCACCTGATGCTGCAACACAAATAACGGAATCATTGGCTCACACTCTCACTAGAGAAACTAGGGATCTACTGAGTTTGTTTCAGGAAAGAACACCACCTTCTCCCACAAGCTTGGACAGTGACTAAGCACCTCTAAGCTGCACATGAATCAGTACAACCTACCTCAAGACAGATCACACATACCAACACGTGTACGCTCAATCAAGGTAATACTGGACTTGAAGGCTCACTACCAGCACGTCATTGACACCATGCTGGGTGGGGAGCGGTTTTTTGAGGTTCTGGCATCAGATCAGCCATTTGTCTTACCTTTGGTACAAGGCAATGTACAGTTTGAAGTTTTAATCTATGTCCTAGTATAAGAGGGTCTACACGCCTCCTTGTAAAGAAGAAAAAAACTTTTGCAAGTTAAGCAGTGTGTCTTTCTAGCTCTCTCTCAGTAATCATGGCAGTGTAGCATTTCCAACATTTAAAGGAAAGAAGGGGGAGGATTTGGTAACAGACTTCCTAGATGACTTTGAAGTAGCATGTGTAGTGAGCAACAAAGATACGGATGAATCCCAGGTTAGAATCTTTAAGCATCTCATGAAGCTAGAAGCTAGATCATGGTACAATGCACTTCCACAAGCAACCAAGGATGACTCGGAACCCTTAAAAACTGCTTTTAAGAGGCGCTTTGGGGGAGGTACCACTTCAGAAAAGTTGTGGGACAAGTTGAGAGACTTGAAGCAGGAGGGTCTTTTAGAATATGCCACCTATGAGTCCAAATTTGTGGATATGTGGGAACGGTGGGTTGAGTCACTGGCAAGGGGGAAAGCTGCACCCGATTTCCTAAAAAAACATCGGTTCACGCATGGCTTATGGCCGCTTCTCAAGGAGAAGGTGAAAGGTAGATTCCCGGCTACGTACGAGTTAGCCGTTGAGATTGCTCGCCTTAAGGACAAGAAGCTGCGAATGAAAGCCAAAGAAACCGAGTCAACAAAAGCAGGAACATCGTGTCAACCAGCAACTATGACAACCACCATTCCACCACCACCACCACCGGCTCTTGGGGTAAGAGATGACCAACAAGATATGTTGGTCCATATTACTGACCAACTGCAGAATTTGTCTGTCCGCTTAATACAGCAAGGGAGGAGTCAAGATAGTAAGTTTGATGATCAATATGTTGCCAACCTTTTAAGGATGTTCCAAACTCCTCCACAACACAGCATTGTGTTTGCATGGGATGCATCAGACCTATGGCTATCGCTAGCCGCTATAACATATAGAGAGAAGATCAGCATGGAGATAAGAGCAAAGGAGCCATGGATAGACAAAAGCCTGATAGAATGCAAGAATGAAGATCTCATTCGCAATTTGGTACAATTTTTTACAAATAGTGCATCCTCTCTTTGGAGAAAGGTAAGTGGATTATGCTTGAATTTAAGCCGCAAGGTAGGTGGCTTGCTATTAGCATCAGTAAAGGAAGCTGACATGTTTGAGCACACCCAAAAGAAGCATGATATGCTTGCATTTTTTTCTAGTCATGGCAATAAGCAGGATTCTGAAGACAACTTGAGCTCACCACACCAACAAGGCGGCCATATATGGTGGATTCTTGGTACACTCTTGGGAATCATAATTTTCAATTCTGTCTTTGCATGATCCAAGATGCTCATTTCCTCTCTCGCTACTGGTGGTTACAAATTTGGTCCAATTTGGCATGCAAATTTTATTGGTTGGACACTGCAGACAATGATCCTATTTTTCACTTGGGATCCAGGAGGACACTGGCACAAAGTTCTGGAAGCCATGGGCTTCCCCTTTAATCAATCAACACTATTCCAAGGAACAAGCTATCACCCGGACTTGTTACAGATTCATGAATATCCAAGAAATCTCACCAATGGCCAAATGGAATGGCTAGTTCAGAAGGCAACTCGATATCGGATCCTACAACTAAGCGGAAGAAGAAACAGATGAGCTAGAGGCATGAATGCCCCTAGCCAAAAGGGGACGGCTAATGATGGGGGCTTTTCACAAGCCAAGCTTTTCACAAATTTGGAGAAGGGGTAACATCTGCGCAGGGTCATGAATCTGGTTGCTAATGCAGGCAACCTCCATCTTTTCCAAAAAGTCTTCCACATCTTCATCACTTCTTCCATGAAACTCCGGATAAGAGAAATCCATGGCTACCCAAATTACGATGCTTTGAGAACCCCCTTGAACACACGTGCAAGAACCCAAAACTTTTGACTGACTCAATCCCCAGAAACTTCAATGGAGCTCAACTTTAGATAAGGACAAACACATGCACTGATGGGGGCTTTTCACAAGCCAAGCTCCCATACCCCTCTTCTCTCGTCCCCACCCCATGAAAACCCCCTCTTAGGGAGGGAGTGACAAAAGGCATTGGAAAAAGTAAAAAAAAAATTAAAGTATGATTATGTAAATATATGAGAAAGGTAAAATAGGCCACCCCATGCCTGCGGGGCAGCCCATCCCCACCTTGCCTCCTTTTTCTTCATTGTTGCCCCCCCGTGTGTCCCTTTTCCTCTCCTCCACTCAAAAGGTCAACCCCCTCTCTCTTCCCCTTGTCCTTTCTCCTTTCTCTCTCCCCTCAAGCTACCCCACCTCTCACCAATAATGCACCCTAACTCACATGCAACTTATCCTATCTTCCAAAATAGTATACCCCACCCCCCCTTTCTCTCTCCTATCATATCCCATGACCCAAATACCGCCCTCTCTCTCTAAAGGGCGCCATATCTCTTGTCTTGTAGCTAAATAACCTCCCCCACACTCACACACACTCAGTTTCACTAAAAAAGGTGCCCACAGACCCATCCCCACCCAGCGGTTACCTGATTTTTTTTGTGTTCACACACATCTGCACACAGATTCACCTCTGAACACACTCCCCTCTCTCCCCTCTTGTAATTGCTTTATTCTCCATGTCACCTCTCACTTTTTTTCATCAACCCATCTCTCTCTCATGAGACTGTTGTTCTGGCACATATACACACAGCCAGACAAGTGGGGCCCACAGTCACATGGCCTATGTAGATAATGATTTCTTCATTTCTAAATTCTAGAATTTCTCCCCCCTCCTCCCCTATATAAAGAGGGGTCACCATCACACTAAACACACATACACAACATCACCAAAGAGTACACTATGCACTGTGTGTGCCTAGTGCACACACACACACACACACCATCACCATCACCGCAATCACCATGCTCGTCTTGAGCATGACCTCTTCACCCTTGGGCTATGGAAGATGAAGGGCAGCTAAATGAAGGATGATGGCCATAACCCTCGTGCGATTCTTTGCCATCAACTCCCACCTATCCTCCATGTGCTCTACCACTCTCTCCCTTCTCATTCCCCTACCTTATGCTCCCCATTTCATCGCCTTATTCTCTAAATAAAGCTTGAGGTTTTGTGAGTATGTTTTCCTGCAATGTTTTGCCCATGTGAGGTGTGCGGAATCGCCACCTAGTCTTGTGTTTGGAGTGAGCTTGTGTATGTGTGAAGGGTGTGCGGATTCGCCATCCTTCTGTGGTGCCTAATTACTAAGACGGTATACCCCCTCCCTTACTCTCTCTCTCTCTCTCTCTCTCTCTTTCTCTCTCACTTGATCTCATTTCCCTTCCTCTTCATCATTACTCCCAAGCATCCATCTCTCTTGGATGGAAAGTTTGTTATGGTGGTGTGTTGTTTGCGTCCTCGCCGCTGAAGCTAGGTGGTGCCCCTTGTTTTCTTTACCATGACAGGCTCGAGGCGCGCCATTCGGTCCCCGGTGTTTTAGAGGCCGTCAGGGGTTCGGGGTTCGCTTTGCTCCCGTCAGCACATCAAATGAGTTTTCATAGTTGATCATCGGAATTACAACAGGCAAAGTACATTCCATGATCTCTCTTAATCTTCTTGGCCCGAACATAAAGACTATGCGCTACTGGAAAAAAATCTTCCTAGACACATGAACATTTATCTGGATTCTCTGAGTTAAATGAAAAGGAGTGAATTGAGGGTCATTTTGATCATCCATTAAAGCCAACCATGCATCTCCCAAGAAGGCACACCTGACTTATCCTCTGATTTTGCCAAAATTTCAACAGCATAACAACATAAATGGCTCAAAAGAACAAAAAACCAGCCATCATATCTTGGAAAAATTTTGACGGAGTTTCCCCAGAAGTAGAGCAGTGTGAACCCAAAATATAGATTGTATATGTATGCATAAACTGCCAACAATAGAACCCGAGCATCAATTAGGAATCACTAGTACATAGCCTTTGGCGAGGTCACGAAAAGGGTCCTCCAGCTACCTGTATCACCAAAAGGATCTCCACATTTGAGAATCCCCCAGCTCAATAAAACCTCACGCTATCGACCCTCACACGAAGGCTAATGCAAATCGCGTATAGTCAAGTCTCAGAAATGACTATCTTCCAGACCAAGTCTCAGAAATGGTTGGGACTGCCAAATAAAACCAAGTATGGCTCCACAAATGCGTACAATGGCAATTTCCACAAGTAACGTACAATCCAGCAGACAATGCTCTCAAACAGGCGCCAAGTGATGCATACCCACAACAACTGCAAGTGACATCACTACTAGTATATCAGTGTACTCCATCTACCTCTACCTGTGTGAATCACCTATACATGTACCTATACCTGTCCGTGTCCCTGTAACCTGTAACCTATAACCTGTAATCTGCAACCTGTAATCCCGAATCTCAAAGCTTGTAGCTCGAAGCAGAAGGTACTCGAAGAAGATCCTCCGTGGGGGCACCAAAAGAATGTGAGCGGGATGGAAACACACAGAATGCCTCTATAACGACCCAACACACACTCTTGGAAAGATACACACACACACTATGGGGCACCACTCGGCTTATACAACCCACCTGGCCGAGACAGGGAACACACCGATGGAGTGAGAGGAGAGAGACTACCCTTTTACCCACTCCACACAGAGAACACAGAGAGACACTCACACACACACACCCAAAAAACTCAACTCAAAAAAGGAGAATTTCTGATGTTTAGATACAATAGAGCTTGGGCCAACACCAATGGAGCAAATAGCTCACACAATATGGGTAAAATGTACCATATACAATCACAAATTAGAGCAAAAGCTTCGCTAATAGGAGAAACTTACACAACCAAAATAGCAGAAAAAGAGTGAGTAATTTGGAAAAATGGACAGCGTCATCGCGTCTGGAATGGCCCAAAACCCCAGTCTACAATGTCAAAGTGCTCAAATCCGACCTCGGATGAGCAGTTTACGGCCAAAACAGGCTCCAAAAACCCCAAAACCACAGTTGCGGTTGTTCCTCCTCTCTTCTCCACGTTTTTTCTGGTCTTCTCTGTGTTTTCTCAATTCCCACACTTAACTTTATTACTTGGGTACCCTTGGCCTTTTAGATGACCTCAAACGGACCCCGAACATGCCAAAAACTGACCTCGTAGTGCATAGTTGTCACCTTTTTGCATCATCCGCACACATGGCACTCAGCTTTTTCCAATAATGCGTCTCGCAACCACGTGAAGTGGCCCCAAAAGATGGTCCTCATGATGACCTTCCTGCATAATTATCACAAGAAAACACCCACGTTGTGTCCATACTCATCCACGTGCAAATATTGACCCCGTTCGACCTCCTGACGCCACTAGATGCCATCTGACGCACCTCCTTACCTCATGTCGTCAGCCCGCGGATAGCTTCCTTGAGAAGTTTTACGCGCTACTAACTCCTCCTTATTGTAGAAAAAACACACTAGTACTGGTGATAGTGAAAATCGATGCACTATGTACATGTTGTCCTACCTGTACACATGTGGGCCCCACGTAACCACCTGGCTCTGGAAAATGGGCAATTCTTTATTTGATGCACCGTGCATGTGTATGTACATATGCGCAATCCCTTGCTCCAAAAAACTCCTGACAATGCCACGATTCCCACTCATGCCTGACAGAAAAAATCTCCCATCGACGCATGCGCCAAGCTGGGCAAGGGGAAAAGATAAAATCCATTTCAAATAAATATAAAAACCCAATAAATAAACCTAATTTTATAAAATTTCCTCTTCACAAATTCAAGGAAAGGAATTTTGTATCCTCAAAAAAATGAATTTTCCCAAATAGACAAGAAAAATGTTTTGAAGATCAAAAAAATTATGGCTTTTCATATGAAGACTAATTGTCTATCAATACAAGATGATAAAAGTAGAATTTGACTTCTCATGCTCTCTCCGGTGGTGGGCCCACATTCGAAGCAACAATATAGAGCGGTCTCTCAATGCCTTGATCAACGTCCACTCTTCGAGTATAACACCTCACTCCCTACCTCCAATATTGTCATATGCATCATACGAGAAGCAGCACGACAAAGAGCAATCTAAACACCTACGATCGTGTGCCCTCCCCACTTATTAGAGTTACGTTTACTGGGTCTCTCTCCAAGCATCACCACCGTCGCCTCACATACGAGAAATATCGCATGGAAACCTCTACACAAAAAATTTCATTTTTCCAAGCATACAAAATTCCCACACTCTTTTATAAAATTTGGTTTCTTTTTTGGGTTCACACTAATTTTCTCCTTTTCCCCTTGCCCTCAACCGGCACGATATTTAGCCAAGACACATTTTTCCCGAACATTCCCACGTCTAAAATCTCTCTTTGTCCCTCTCTCTATCCCATCCACGTGACATGTCCATGTGACAACCCTCGCCCCTCCCCTCCCCTCCCACTCACTTTAGCTTCCATCCAAAAAGCATCTTTGCTGATTCCTAACAAAAGAAATGAGAACAAGGTGAGGGATCACGAGGGCCTGCCAATGGAAGGATTTGTGAAGGTGGACGGCATCCTTCAAAGTACGTCCAACCCAACACAATGCTAAGGCCTTTCCTCAGCAGGCCAAAAATGCAAACACAGTCGATGTAATGCTAAATGGGGTCTAAGTGCCTTTATGATTCGATGGACACCTGCAACCAGTGTTCGTGAAAAATGTGTCTCAGCCTAATATCGTGCCAGTTTCAATTTCAGAAATTCCGGTCGAGGGCAAGAGAAAAGGGAGAAATTCCGCCCAAAAAGTGAGAGAAATAGTGTAAAATCCCAAAAAGATAACCTAATTTTTAAACATTTCCTCTTGAAAATCAAGGAAAGGAAGTTTGTAACTTTGTATGTTTGGAAAAATGAATTTTGTGCAGTAACTCCCCAATAATTATTATCTGTTTTTTTCTGCGATGATGAGAATGCTGCTTTACAAATAGTCAGTCAAGGCCAGTGGATCATCAGAAATTCACCTTTGTCAGTCTTCAATTGGTACTTAGGATTCAACCCTAGGGGTCCCAAACCTTCTAAAGCCCCCATCTGGATTGACTTCCCTGATTTCCCATTAGAATATTACCCTTGGCTCAAAAATATTGGTGCATGCATTGGAAGGGTGCTAGGACAAAGATCAAGGGGTAATATCAATCCTAAGTGGGATCCTCAGCTGCTTATTGAAGTAGACTTGAAGACTGAATTGAAAACTTCAGTACCCATCGAGGATTCAGCAGGGAAATTACTGCACTTGCAAGGAGTGGCATACAAAAACCTGCCTAATGCTTGCTTCCACTGTTTAAAGCAAGGGCATTTTATTAAAGACTGCCCTAAGCTCTTCCCCCAGCCAGCTCAAGCCTCTCAACCTCCTCATGAGAAAAATGATTATCAGCAAGTTCCTAAGAGGAATGGCTTGAGGAACCACAAGCCCAGTAAACCTGTCTCTTCTAGGAACAAAAAATAGTTTCAATCCACTTTTGGAGGATGTATTTGACCCCTTCAGCTACGAAATGAATGAAGAGGTTCTTGAAAACCTGAAGACAGCAAAAAATAAAGGAAAGGAACCCTCACAGCAGGATCACGGAGTCAATTAGGACTCTACTTCCAAACCCTTGCATAAGGTTTCATCTCCTCCAAATAGTCCTATGCAAGAGGACAGAGATCTCCACTCCTCTACCTCTTCAGATTCAGATGACATGGCCATTCCTAACACTCAGTACAGGGAAAATCAAGAGGATGATGACACTCTCTTTGAAGCTCAGCTTTTAGAACATGATCATAGATTAAAAGGACATGTGGAGGTGGAATCTGTCAATGCAGTAGACCCTCATTTGACACTCATGGAAGTGGAGAGGTTGCCTATCCCTCCCAATTTTTCAATAAAAAGAAAGAAGGAAGTGTCTAAGGATCCCACCAGGGCCTCTCTGACTCTGGCCAAGCCAAACAAAAATAGCAAGAAATGAAGTGCCCAAATATTAAAATTGTCTCCTTGAACTGTAAAGGGCTCACTGATCCCACCAAAGCTCAAGCTATCCAAAACTCGTTCTTGGATACTAGCCTTAAACCAGACCTTATCTGTCTGCAGGAAGTCAAGGTCTTTGGCCAGGCTCTGATTTCTAACCTTCAGAGGTTGGGTTCAGGATATAAATGGTATTCCACTTCACATTCTCATGGTAAGGGTGGAGCTACTATCGGAGTGTTTGGTAAATATGCTAACTTCGTTCTGAATGTCAAATCAGATGCTAAAGGTAGTTAGGTTGCTATTTCTCTTGATAAACCTTTTGATTTTATTGTTGTTTCCATCTATGCTTCTAATTCTACAGTAGAAAGAGCTGGAATGTGGTACGAGCTCTCCAATATGCCTGGACATGTGTTGTGGGCTGGTGACTTTAATATGGTGGAAACTGTGCAGGACAGGTGGCAACAACTGGGACAAGCAGTACAGGGGAATGAAAAAGTCAAATTGGATAATGCAGCTACTAAAGTCAAACTTGTTGATGTATCAGAAGAGACTGGTATGACCTGGTCTAACAGGCAGCATGGCAATTGTTTCAGAGCAGCTAGGTTGGACAGATGCTACATGAGCTCTGAGTTCCTTGATTCTATATGGCAGGTAAACTGCAGTAAGGACAGTTCTTTGTTATTGTTTGATCATGCACCTGTCATTGTAGAGATCCAGAAAGAAACATGCATGTACAGGGCAGGTTGGCCTCATCTTGATCAAACTCTATTGAGCATTGATGTTATTAGAGATAAAATCAGAGGGTACTTTGATCATTCTTTTGCTGTTAACTTTTCTGCTTTCAAAGCCTGGGATCAAGCTGTGAAACTTTCTCAAAAACTGCTAACTGAGTACAAAAACAAAGCTAGAGAACTTAGAGAAAACAGAAGGATGATGATAAGGAGGCACATTGAGACCTTAGAAATTGGTCTAAACCCAAGGAATCCTTCTAGTCCCCTTTTGACTAAGCTTAAAGAAAAACTTAAGGCAAAAGAGCTCCTAGCTGCCAAGGCCTCACTCCATTAGACAAGGGACTTTTGGGTAGGTAAGATTGATAGACCAGATAAAAGTATGTTCAATTTGTTAAAAAAGAAAAATCTAAGGACTTTATCCCTTTTTTGAAGAATGCCGAAGGTTATGTGGTGGATTCTCATGAGCAGAATCTTAAAGTGGCTAAGGACTTTTACTCTGACATTTTTTCTTCTCCTCCTAAAAGAGGGACTGTCCAGTCTAATGCAAGGGCTACAATTGCTGGCATCAGCAAAAAAATTGTTCCTATGCAGCTAGCCAAGCAGATGGACCAGCCTCTATCTGAGGGGGAGATCATTCAGGCTATTGATTCTCTTAAGGATGGTAAATCACCTGGATCTGATGGTATTCCCAATGAGTTTTTCAAATTTTACAAGAACTTCCTGGTCCCACACCTTTTGTCCATTTGGAGTGAGGCCAATACAATAGGAGCTCTGTCTACCACCATGAATACTGGCATCATCAGTCTCATACACAAAAGGGGACAGAAGGAAGACCTGGGGAACTGGAGGCCTATTTCCTGTCTGACTTCTGTTTATAAAGTGTTTTCTTTAACTCTTGCTAGGAGGTTGAGTAATTTTATGCATCAGATAATCCTTCCTGAGCAAAAGGGTTTTATAAAAGGTAGATTCATTCTTGATGCCATCATCACCTTGTGGGAGGCCATAGATTTCTTGCAGGACAGTGAGTTGGATTACATCTTTTTCAAAATTGACTTTGATAAGGCCTATGACAGGATGGAATGGGATTTCATATTCCAATCTCTGCATGACATTGGTTTTGGCAAGAAATTCATTAAATTTGTTCAAATCTTATTTGGTAATGCCTTTGCCAGGGTATCAATTAATGGGGATCTTTCTGACTCCTTCCCTCTACAAAAATCCATCAGACAGGGTTTCCCAATTGCTCCATTGTTGTATGCTATTTGTTCTGACTCATTGGGATGGCTAGTACAAGATGCCTTGGAAAAGGGGCACATCAAGGGCATAAAAATTTATGGAGCTCAAAAGGATCTGGTCCTTCAACAATTCGCAAATGACACTAACTCTATCATGGCCAATGACAGGGAATCAGTTGAGAAATTTTTAAAACTGGGTTTAAATGCTCCAGTGATCAGATCCCTCAGATTATTTCAGATGCTGGGTGCATGCTGAGGGCGAGCTTTTTGAAATGGGGCCTCTAAACCCAAACCAATGGGCCTACCCTCACAAAATGTTCGTAAAGAGGTACGCACACTACTTGGGGCACCACCTTCTTTTGGGAGTGGAGAAGGAAACCAATAAAAATAACACTTGCACTCACCCACTCAAGCAACACACTTTGAGAACCCCTTACTCCATGTACACTTTGGACACTTGACACCATCAACGATTATGCAACCCAATACCGTGCATCAAATGTAAATATGCAATTTGTGGAATAGCATTCACCTTCTCCCCATAAGAATACCCATGATACATCCAAACTCCTCCTCTCTCAAGCACTCATCAAAAAAATCATGTGCACAAGACTTGCCTCTCAAACACACAAGAGAGTTACCTACATCGAAGTAACACACTTTGCATAGAGAGCTCATCTCCATCTCTGCAATGCCGTGACAAATAAAATCACCATGAGAGGTAGCCACATGCATATGTAATGAAGCAAAAGAGAGTTGGAGTGAGAAATTTCTTTAGACTAATTGAATAAGTGTGGAGAAACCCACCAATGGTAAATTGAGAGTAGAACACTTACTTGATTTCTCGCACACCTTTTAAGAGGAAGACAGACGTTGGCTAACCATCGCGAATTGTGACGATTGATTGTATGAAGATGATTTAATGATCATTAACATAACCATGAGAGAGATCATGATGTATTTACAAGTTATTGAGGTGCTACAATGATTTATTGGGTTGATGGAGTAAGAGATTGTAGAATAGAAAGAGTGGAGGATAGAGTTGCACTTCCTCCAAAGAGGAGGGTTAGGAGGGAGGATGTGAAAGAGGGAGAGTTGGGGGCTTCTCTACTATTGATCAAGAACAACATGAAGTTGAAAATATAGGTATGTGTCTTTGAGTCTCTCCAAGGGGGCTATTTATAGTTGTGTAGAGTGGGATTATGCTACACTTAATTAGGGTGAGTGATTAGCCCTAATTAAGTGTCCTTTGACCACTCATTGAATATTGGACATAAAATGGACTATTTATTCACCAAAAATATCATTGTAGACCGTGAAGGCTCCATAGGGGTGCATAATGTAGGTGGGCCCCACCATGAGGCCCTACGGGTGGCTCCTGCGGGGTATCTCAACTTGTCTGTCTTGGCATTTAGAAAGCATCTTTAGGTTGGTCCCATCACATACAAGTGACCTTGAACACTCATTGCTCTTCTAGAAGATGAGTAGGGGCAAAATAAGATCTCACCCTCTTGATTTACTTGATTTACAGTTCACTTTTGCTGTGAATCTGACAGATTTACACTATTTTGACCATAACTTTTTACATGTAGCTCGGAACGACATGCTTCAAAAGACAAGTTTGAACTTCTCAACATGTTTGATATGAATTTGGACTATTCTTCATGCCCATGCACCAAGGAATTCGGTTTGGAAGGTCCACACTAGGCTAGGGAAATTCGGTTTGGACTATTCTTCACGCCCATGCACCAAGGAATTCGGTTTGGAAGGTCCACACTAGGCTAGGGACATGCTTCAAAAGGTCCAAATTTGACCTTCTCAACATGTTTGATATGAATTTGGACTATTCTTCATGCCCATGCACCAAGGAATTCGGTTTGGAAGGTCCACACTAGGGAACCTTTTGCTTCCAAGTCTTCTTGTATGGGCCCTTTGCTTGTATGCATCCAAGGGGAATCATGCTTTTTCAAAAGGGTATGATGCTTAAACAAATAGAGGAGGTCCCAATATTATTTTCTTGTGAAAAGAATATACAATTTGAGTCTTTTTGAAAGGAGAAAAACTATATGTATATTCTTAAGAGATATTGGGCCACCTATCTAGGGGGCATAGAAGACTTGTAGAGATGGACCATAATCTTTGGTAAAGACAAGTGGAGAGTTGATTTTCCATGGTAATTTATCTATATGGGATGGAAGATGGATATATTATTTTTCTACTACTAATTTAGAAGAGGTAAGAAAGTTTGGGGGTAGATAGTTGGTTATTGTATGCTTAATTTTATTTACAAAGCAAAAAAGAAAAGGGTGGTAATATAAATATATGACTAAGGTGACATTTTTGGGAAGAGTACAATGTATGTGTCGCCACAAAGGTTAAACGAAGAGGGGCAATTTACTCTAGATAACTTAATAGAAAAATACATACACATATGAGGAAGAGGACGTTGAGTAGGCTGAAAAATGTTACAAAAAGATGGTTACCATTTTATGCCACTCACATGCAAATAAGGGAAGGACATGTCTTCAGGCTGCTTGGTATCCCTATGGGGTTCAAAGTCACTTATGCTCAGAGATGGGAGTGGGTTGTTCACAAATTCAAGCAAAAAATGCAGTACTGGCAATTTCACCATTCTTCAGTTTCTTCTAGGGCCTTTGTGTTAAATAATTACTTGCTTCCCTCACTGATTTTTTTTTCTGTCTTGCTGGTTCCTAGCTCAATACCAACTGAACAAGGTTATCAGTTTGGCCAGGAACTTTTTGTGGGGTGGAGGTATAGATCATCCTAGGGTCTCCAAAGTGTCATGGGACACCTGCTGTCTGCCAAAAGAGAGAGGAGGGCTGGGTATTTTAAACTTAAAAATGCTTGCTGTTAAAATGGCTGCTAAATGGATTTGGAGAGCTTCTGATTCTGAAGATTATTGGGCCTTACTTCTGAAAAGGGACATCCATAGGTTCAAGCTGAAACACTATAAGACTTGGAGCAATCTTCAGCTAAGGGACATCCTCCTGGCCCCAGTGGAGTGTGTGCCTTATGGGTCCAAGTTGGTATGCAGAATGTGGAATGCCTGGAATGCTGTTAAATCTTGTTGGAAACCCAAAAAGGAAATCTTGTCTAACTATTGCTCTTTCCTGCTAGACTCCTTCTGGTTTGGTTTTTTTGTAGGAAAAGCTGGTGCTGTGGCTGGCAGAAGAGGGCACAAACTCTTTAAATCCAGAATTAAGAACTGGCAAGAATTGCTAGAAAATGGGGTTTTGAAGCCTCCTCACTCGCTACAGAGAGATTTTCACATCTCTGAAGCAGATGCCAACTAGTGCTGACTGAGGGTAGAGATGTGTATGGCACGTTGTGTTGTACCAGTCAGAGCCTCTCATACCACCTCCAAATTGTCCCACATTACTCAGCTGATGATAAAGCAATTCAAAGTCAAAGGTATAGTTGAGCACTCTCTCAAACAAAAGCTCAACAGAATGTGGAAGGTGTGCTGGAGCAGTAAGCAGTGGACATATAGATTCAAGTGTCTATGGGCATTCCAAGCTCCAACAAGCATAGTACTTTATTATGGCTTCTCATGCATCAGGGAATCTGGACAGCCAAAAGAGCTCTGAAGGCTGGTCTTGGAAATGGGAAATGTAGCAGATGCAAGGTAGAGCTGGAAGACTGTTGTCATCTCTGGTTTAATTGCAAAGATAATAAACCCATCATCAAACTGGTGCAGAATGTTCTCTCTCAAGTCTCGCTTAATGTAATGGACTACAAAGACCTGTTGCTGGGAAACCACAAAGGGTTGGATGTTCCTTTATGGAACCTGTGGAGAGGGCACATCCTCTGGCACATCTGGTTAAAGAGGAATGCTTCTGTTTTCCTACAACCTGCTCCCATCCCCTGTCTATCCTCTTTAATGACCTTAAGTCTTCGTCCACTCAGCTATGTAATAAAGCTTGTTATCTGTTGTATGAGGATGAAACCATAGCTTCTCTTCAACACAATTTGAGGTGGCAGAAATGGAATGTATGCTTGGCCAAGGTTTATCAAGCAACAAGACTCAAGATGAAAGAAGCCTTAGCTTTTTGAGCACTTGCTTGGGGCTAACCCACCCCCTTCCTATGGGTTCTTTGTAATCTTTTATTTCAGCATCTTTTAATACAATTCAACTTCTCTCAAAAAAAAAATTGAATTTTCAAGTCTGTCTGTAAGGCAATGCAGTTGACATTGACACCTCTTTTCAGAGCCCTGTCGCCATCCTCTTTTCAGCGCAAATTGCAGTCCTCCCCCTTGCCCCCCCCCCCCGTCGCCATCGCCTCTCGGCAACACGGAAAAATTTACACTTCGCATGCGCAGTACAGCAAGGATAGAGAGAGAGAGAGAGAGAGAGAGAGAGATCTTTCTTGCTACAGGTGTCATTATGTGTGTGTATTTCTGTGTATATTTGTCAGCCCCGCTTCTCCATAGTACAGCATTCCAGCTCAGCAGAAAATGCGCTCACCTTCACGCTTCTCCACAATGTTGCAGGCCGCATCGCCACGGTGACACCAAGCTATCCAGTTGCAGCCCTCACTGTGTACTACCGACACCATCGGCCTACCCACGTTTCGTCCTCTCACGCAGGCTGTCCTCGCGAGTCACGTCGTCCTGCACTTCGCCTTCACCCGAATGCCTCAAAAGATTATGACCGTCCACGTGGATGGCATCCTTCAAAGGACGCCCAAGCCAACACAACTCTAAGGCCTTTCTTTAGCAGGCCAAAAACGTTTGAGGGACATACCTGGAGCCGTTCATGAAATGGGGATTGATTTTATGGGGCCCTTTTAAATCATAAGGGGAAAGAAAAGGTATGTTTTTAAACATCCATAGATTATGTCACAAAGTGGGTGCTCCAAATAATTTGGTACATGGGGTTTGGAGCTTGAAAGTGCGATTGCATGTTGTAGCGCCAGTAGGTAGCCAAAACGACGTTTTTACAAACCATTAATTAATTAGTTTTTTTTTTGGGGGGAGGGGGTAATTTGTTTTTTTTAGTGCTTAAGGGAGCCCTAAGGGCACCCAAGGCGAATAGCCTAGTGGTTAAGCTTGTCTTTTTAGTGTCTGCATGCTGAGGTCAAATCCTAGGGATTAGGGGTGCTTTTGAAGCTAACTTGAGATGCTGCACCATCTTGGGAAGATACTATATATTGAAAAGTGAAAGTTGGAGCCAGCAGTAGTAGTAGTAGTAGTAGTAGTAGTAGTTGAGTATTATATTGTTGCATCATTATTATTATTATATTGCTACTTCTTGTGGGTGTAACGTTACCTTATTATTTTTCTCTTCCTTTGCTAACTTCCACTGAGTTACTCATTGTTGTCTTCATCATGACTTGCCACTTCATCTCTATGTTGAGAACTAAGTAGTTATATCTTTTGGAAGTTTTGCACTTTTGATGCTTGAACCAACAAATTCCTCATGTATCCACCAGCTTGGAGAAATTCACTCATTGATTTTTAATTTTTCTATTAAATTTATTGTTTTTAAAATATTATATTGTAGTAATCACTACTATTGTGATTATACTTTGATGGAAGTGCATGAATTTGTTGGTGGGTCCCCAAGAATACTCACATCCATATGGAGGTTCACCATGATGAACGTTCAACTTGCATAGAGGTTTTTGAGGTCGGCTTGTTGCCAATCAATGCCCAAATTTCATACGGGAAATTATAAAATTTTGTGTGTTGAATTATACACCCTTCATGGGGGACATTGTCGTTTGGGGCAGAGTGTTCGTTGAGTGGGCCCGTGGGTTGTGTGGGTGACAAATGCAACATTTCAAAGATTTTTATTTTGATGTTACAACTTCTTTGGTAGTTTATAGTTAGTTGCTTTCAGAATAACTTTCAAGAGACAAGTCTCAGGCTGGCTATAGCAAGAGACTAATCATACTACTGGAAGTAGTTTGTTCTTTTTTCTTTTGTCTCCATCTCTCTACCTCTCTCTTGCTATGCAGTTAAAAGGCATGTTTTCTCTCTCTCTCTCTCTCTCTCTCTCTCTCTCTCTCTCTCTCTCTCTCTCTTAATTTCTTTTCTTAGTTCATGCATGATACCTTGTAGACATGGATATCATGGTATGCATTGTTTGCCGCCTCACAAGCCAACATGGCCTTTTGCAAATGTTCACACAATGTGTGTGTGTGTGTGTGTGTGTGTGTGTGTGCGCGCGCGCGCGCGTGCCTTCTATGTCCCCACTCTGTGTTTGTAGGATGGCTTAAGTCAACTTCAACCCTTGCTAAATGTCTCATCAGCATAGTTACAATTGTAAATTTCTCAATGCTTCCTCCTTTGACCTTCACAAGCTCACACACAAGTATCAAAAGTTCTTCTCTCTTGCTATAAAGTGAAAATTCATGTTCTTATTATTCTCTTCTCTTCTCTTCTCTCTCTCTCTCTCTCTTCTCTCCCCCCCCCCCCCCCCCCCCCCCCCCCCCCCCCCCCTCTTATCTTCTTAGCTGATGCATGTTGCTCTCTATAGATGACATTGTATGCATCGTTTGCTTCATAGGCCAACAAGACCTTTTGGGAATGTTAACGTTTGTGCAACCAAAGTTGGTCCGTGCTGTGAAGTGTGCAATGCAATGTTGTGTATGTTGGCAGGTGCACGATGAAGGGCTAAGACAGGTATAAAGGCCCCAGGCAAGCAGATCATGGCAGAAAATGTATGCCTAATGTGGTTTATTAGGCCAAGAGGGCTCCAAAGAGAGCCAATTGGCATGGAAGGTCAAAGTGTGCAAAGTGCTGGGAAAGTGCCCTGAAATGTAGTGTTCGAGAGTCTCTAGAAGCCCGTCCAGACGGCTCGTCAAACGGAGCTTCGGTGTGAAAGATGTGTAGTTCAAAGTTGGAGGATCTTGCAGATCCCCGACGGGCACGGTAGATGGGGACACGTAGCCCAAACTAGAATGCACAAGAGGGTGTGTAAATTTCAAGTTGTGTCCAGCATGCCAGTCTTTTCGGATTGCCGATCAGAGTCCGGATGGGAAAGTTATGGCCAGTTGAAAATTAGTTGGGGAGCGAGTGTGTGCCAACTTGGCAACATCAAAAGACATGCCATCTGATGGGTTTTGAGCTTCGACCAGGTTCTAGAGGGTGGATCATGTTACATGAAGTTGACAAGAATTAACGGCTCGACAATCGGAGTTGTTGTGATCGAGTTGCACTAGGTGGAAATTTGACGACGATTGTCAACAAGGTAGCAACAGGTGATTTTTTTGGTTTTTGTAGCCACGGTTTGCGGCCTCGGCAAAGTTCAAGTGTGACATAAATTGACAAGTTCGGACTCTGGGTCGGCGACCTTCAATATCTTTTTGCAGCTCGAGAATCAGTACACATAGCACTAGCAATATGGGGAACGAGGGTTTCACAAAACCCCTTGATTATTATTTGTAAAGGCTAAATAAAGGGGGTGGAACTCCAAAGTTGAAAAGGGAAAGCAAATAAAAGGAGCTTAAATGAGATTTCACAAAGATGTGTACGCAGTTGTAGCCATGAAAGCCTTTTGGGGTAAAAGGAATTGAAGGCTTGATCTTTGTTTTTTTTTTTTTTTTTTTTGGGGCAAAACTCACAATTGTGACTGGATTATATTGAGTAGTCCAAAAAATTAAAAGGTTTTGTCATGCTCATGTTAAGCCATGACAACATCCACGGATCATAATTACAACGGTTATCAGGGCAACCACCCCGCCTCCACATCCTTGATACACAAGGTCCATCATTCTGAGATCTTTTATTTCCTAGGCATTCCATCGACTGACAACAAGGCACAAGTAGTCCTAGACCAATCCTCCGAGTGATGCTTGTGCCAAAGTGCCCATATTAGCACTTTGCTTTCTTGTATAATTTCTGCGAAGCTTGCCACCTCAATTGCTCCTTCAAACACACGGCGGTTCCTTGTCTACCATACATTATAAAAGAAGAAGTATCGACGATCTGAGTGCTGACGAGGAGTGCAGGACTACTTGAATTTTTACCTCCAAGGCATAGGTCAGTCTTGAAAAAACTAATTTTCCATGTTCTCTGGACCCACATGAATACTTTCCTTGCGAGGTCTTTTATAGCTAGGCATTCCATGAATAGGTGGGCCAGATCTTCACTAGCTAACCTGCACCCCAAGCATCGATCTGACCCAATCCCTCTCTCCTGAATCTTCACCCCCGTCAGTAGAGCACCCCAAATAAGCTTCCATAAGAAAAACTTCATGTGCTACGAAACCTTTGGCTTCCATATGTTCTCCATTACATGCTCCCATCTTTCCTCCGGCCATTGCTTTTTCCGTAGCTTGTTAAGGGGCCTATACCAATTCTTCTTTTGCATCATTATCTGATAAATGATTTTAGTATGGGGTTTCCACAAGAGACTGCTTCCGGGCCATTTCGAGGCATTCCAGTCCAACTCCGAATCACAGATTGGCATTACTAGATTGTTAAGCTCTTTTGACACTTTGTGGACAAGTAAGACCTCCAAGCTATTAAGTTGGTACTGGGCAACCATAAGGTCAATGGTTTTCCATCTCTTGTTGACACTGTCCCAGAAATGCTCAAGTCGGTTCAGACCCTTATTATTCAGCTTCCTGGCTATCTCAATCCAATAGGGAGTTTGTGGCGGATCTACAACTTTGGAGAGCCAGGGGGACCAATGCAGGATGGAGTTCTTGAAGTATCTGGCTTCTTCCCCCCACTTTAAGACTCATGCTACTCTATTGCATTTTCTTACCAATTCTCCTGAGCTGCCCCCGAGCCTTAAGGTAGACCACGCCGGGGCTAACAGTTTGTCATGAACCTCCACCCCTCTCCACTTTCCACCCTTCGAGCCGCGTTTAGTTGCTTCTATCATATCCCTGATCATGACAGCCCAAACTTGATCCTGTTTAGCCAACGAAACAACAAATTTTGGCGCAACAAGATTCTGCATTGCCATGGCTTGGAAGATTACGTGTTATTTGTTTTTACTGGTTTTAAGAACTCTTTCGAGTGACACTTAGCCATCTTGAGAAGCGGGCTAGTGAGGCAATATAAGGAATCATAAAGCCATTCATCACTTTTATCCGACTTGGGAATGGGAGAAGAGCATACTTCCACCTACTCATTTTAGTTTTGAGCACCCACTCGAATCTTTGCTTGTGAGTTACATCCACCCCCAAGGGGGCTCCCAGATGTCTAAATATATTCCCTTATGTGACAATCTCCCTTGACCAGACAGAAGGGTCAAATGAGTCATTTTTCGATAGGGAAATCATCCTTGACTTCTCTATACTACACTAGGACCCCGAAGCTATCAAGAACATTTGTACAATCTCCAGAGCTTTTCTAATGACCTGGGGGCATGCCTTCAAGAAGAGGAGAGAATTGTCTGCAAATAGTTTTGCCAAGATTTGTCTATTTCCTGGTAGAACAAGGCCTTGTACCTCTCCTCGTTCAGCACTAGCTTCGAGCGTCGTGATTAGAGGATCTGATCCTACGGCAAAACTTAGGGGGGCGAGAGGGCATCCCTGTTTAATAGACCTTTTGACCTCAAAAGAGCCCACAATTCTATCGTTGAATAGGAGCTCTGACTGGCTTCTAGCCCCCATTACACGAACCAGCCCCGACAGAGGCACAGCCCAAAGCCTAGATCTTCCATGATGGTTTCTATATATGTCCATGTTATTCTGTCATAGGCCTTGTCCAGGTCCAACTGCATCAGAATGCACTCCTACTTGGTGACAGCTACGTATTCTATGCCCACCATTGCTGCCAAGATGTTATTGTAAATGGACCTTCCTTTTATGAAACCATGTTGATCGGGGGAGATGATCTTGGTTAGTAAGGGGGCTAGTATGAGGGCCACTGCTTTAGCTATAATTTTTTAGGCCACCGACATCATCATTATAGGGCACCAATGTTTCAGTTTAGAGCAGCAGATTTGTTTAGGGATGGGCTTGATAAGCCCTCTCTTCACACTTGTCTCCAACGACCCTTCGACCATGGCTTTATTGGCCAATCTTGTGATTGGGACATTGAGATCATCCCAAAATTATCTATAGAATTCCACCTTCATCCCATCCCAACCAGAGGAATTTTCCTTGCCAAGGGCTTGCAATGCTAGTGAACATTCATCTTCGGAAAATGCCCGTTCCAAGTTATTAGCTTCTGAGTGGGGAATTTCCTTCTTGACACTCTGAAGTAAGGTCCCTCTGGCTTCTTCCACTTCTTGGGACTGGGTCTCTCGTCGTCCAATGATTTGTCTGAGATATCTCAACATCAGACCAACCATTTCATCCCGGTTATGAAGTGTTGTCCCTTTCTCATCATCGAGCGAGCGGACGTGGCCCCCGCTCTTCTTGATTTTTAAAGCCCAAAAAACTGAGCTTGATTGGAGGCTTCCAGTTGCAAACAAGTCTCCCTAGAGAGAAGTCTAGCCTTTTTTATATCTTCTAACTGCTCATTAGCAAGGTTCAATTTGGCTTCAAGCCATTGTTTGTGTTCGACCTCAGTAGCATTCCCATTGGCTTTTATAGCGGTAAGCAATTGTACTCCGCTGTAAGATGCAAAAGGTTATCCTCCCTATCTTTCTTGATTGGGGGGCCGGAGGTTTTGATTGCTTTCTGGATGCTCTGAGCAAAGAGGTCCTAAGCATTGTGTTTGTTGAGGTCGACATCTTTCTTTAGCTTACCCAATGCTTTCTTGGTCAGATTCCTGAAAAGAGGGTCTTTCAATAGGTGTGCCCCTGTTAGCAACAGTTTTTTTTCACCTCTTGGGGCCTGCTTCTCCTCTTTATTCTTCTTAAAATGTATGTGCAGAGTAATGTGATCCGAGATGATTGTTGTTGGGACTACCTTCATTTCCATCAACGTCGGTATCCAGTCAGCTTGGTGCGAGCAATAGCACCTATCCAGTCTGGAGGTAGTGTGGGCGTACTGAAGGCTTGTGTAGGTGAACCCAAGCGTGCTGTTCAATGGGCCAACTTCCCATAACTCTATCATTGCCCACTTTTTGCACAAACTCTGCCATTTAGACCTTTCTGAGCCAGCCAACACACTGGAGGATCCTGTTCTATCCCTTCTCTTTTCTACCATATTAAAGTCACCAACCAACAACCACTCCCCTTCAATAGGGTATCTCTGAGATGCATCCATAGTTTATCTCTATCTTTTGCATTGCAAGGGCTGTACACGTTCAAATGGTAAGGGGATGCCCTTCCCATCTGATTCTAATCCCCAAGATTCTGCTGGATTGGTGGTTAAGAACCAACTTCGGCTCCAATTCTCTGTCCACAATGCTGAGGACACCACTGAAGCCATTATATCCTTCTCCATAAAATACCAGTTTCTTTCCTAGCACCTGCTTTCTCTTGCTATGGGCATCTAGGTGGTGTTCCTGGATGGCCCAAAAGTTGACTGTCTTCTCCTTTTTTATTTCCTCCCAGAATAGGGCACTCTTCTTACGGGATTTCAACCCCTTTACGTTCCAAGATTGGATAGCAAGAGACTCCATCATTAATACGGGGTTCATTGGGATAGAGGAACGAATTCTTCAGCATCCAAATCATTCCCCTCCCCCACTTCTCCTTGGTCTTAGGAGAATCCAGGGGTTCCAAGTCAGAGGATTTCTTTTCTTGGATTGCTGCAAATGGATTGTGCAGAGGGACAATGTATCCCCCTCCTTTCGAAGGGTGGAGAATGAATTAGATCCTTTCACCTCCAGTGTTCTGACAACTTGTAGCACTTTTGAATCTCTTGTCATTGCCTTCACTCTTTTGGCTCTTTTCAGACCAGGGACTTGGACAGCCGTCGCCGTTGTCACTGTCATAAATTTGGGGGTAGCAGTGGGAGTAATGATCCTATTATTATTGCCTGTACCTTCAGAATCTTGTTGTATGGGAATCGATTCCTCCACAATCTTTTCCTACATCTTCGTATCCATTTTCTCACATACCATCCCTCCTTCATCCTTCCATGTATTTGTCCCTTCGTTATTGTCTCCCTACTTCTCCAGCCCTCCCATCGGGGATTCCATTTCATTGGGGGCCTGTGCTGCTGGAGCTGCAGTACCATTAGAATTCAAGGGGCAATCCTTGGCGAAGTGACGAAAGTTGTTGCATTTAAAACATGCCCCAAAGTATGTTCCAAAGTTTAGCGAAATGGTAACAAGCCTAGCTCCGACATTGATAACCATGCTTTTGGGTGGTGTTCTAGACGCATCTCATCCTATACAAACCCTGTTTGAGGTTCTGACAAACCCTCTCTTGCTAGGTATAAATAAGGGAGTGCCCAGTTGGCTAGCAAGCATCTTGAGATTATTCCATAGCCAGCTAGGCAGTCCCACAAACTCAACCCAGACCGGATGAAACGCTTGCAAAGATTTAAGTGGGTCAAACACTGGCTCCCAAGACACCACACACAACGTAGTCCTATTAAATACTAGGGGCCCTTTGTCAAGGATCTTTTCCACATCGGAGGCCTCTTTGAATCTCACTGAGAAAAAACCTTTAGCTAGGTAGGAAGTACTTTCAACTGCTCCTCCATGACCAAGAATTTGAGGGCCCTAAAGATATTGGATCATCTCAAACCTGGTCGGGATTCTTCCACTAAACCCAAATACAAGTGTTAGCTTAGCTTGTCTAGCTAGCTGTTTTTTTATAAGTGCTGATGGAATCTCTATAGAATAGCCTCGGCAACCTCCACCTGTTGTGGCAAAGACTTTTTGAAAGCAGAGAAGGATCGATCTACCAACCCGTCTTCTACCAGCCCACTCAATTATGAATGGGAGCAACTTCTTTTGTTGTTAGGGCCGGCCTCAATCATTTTGTTGACTTCCAAGATCTCTTGTTGAAGTTTAGCTTTTGCATTCTGCAGGTTTTTGAAATCTCCTTCACTGGACATCCCTTCTGCTAAGCCTTTTCCAAAATCCCTAGAGTTAGGCCCCTTGAGTATGCTAGCAAACGATAAACCTGGCTGCAAGTACTTGACGCTTTATTTACATTCGCACAGATGGGACCCTGAGGAGCTCCGTCTTTGATGGTTTTTACCTCGAATTTGAACCCTTGCGCTGAGCCCATTTTCTCTCCTGTTTCCTCAGAAGGAACTTTTCCAATCGGGACACTTTTGACCTCTTTCATGGTTGAAACCTTTGGTAAGCTGGGGCATGACATTTCCGTGTCATGCATTGATCTCAAGACCGAGCCACAGCCTACATCCATTGGCATAGCTTGCTCCGTTTCGGACCTTTTCCTCGCCGCTAACATCTGTGAAAATTTGGTAATGTCCTCACTTATGGCGAGAACATCTAGTTCCATTATCAAGTGTCGCGAATTTACCCTGCTAGGTTAGGCCAAAGGCTCAATCAACCAAGTGGTGACCTACTCTTTTTTTTTTTTTTTTTAAGATCTTGAAGGCAAAGGCCCTATAAAGCAAGTGGTGACCTCCTCTCTCTTTTTTTCAAAGAGTTAATAATCGTTTGGGACTGCAAAGGCATAAGCAAAATCATGATTATTAAGTAGGGCAAGCACAAATAATCGCAACTTTGGCTAGGAAATAATCATGATGATTGCGGCCGCGGTGCTGTTACCAAATATCCACACGCTGAATATGCTATGCAGCTAGTTTGCCTTGATTTCTTCACTATGTATATGGTAAAAAAGTGATAGTGGTGTGGGTTTTACCGCATGGCATAGCTCGTAATGATGGCTCCATAGCATCTCTCCTTGAAGCTTCCGCCAAAAACTCTATGACCTCGCATCACAAAGGAGATTTCGCATGAAAAGATTATGGATGTTAACATTTCTATACTATAATAAAAATGAAACGAGATGCATTTCGTGCATTTTCGATGCTTGTGCCCGTAAAAAGAAGAAAAAACCATACGTACGTATGGTGTGGAGTAGGCACCGTTCTCCACATTTATAAAGATACCATAAGGAACGTGCCATTCCCCCGCCACTTTTATCCCCTCAAGTGTTGAAGGGGGACTTATGCTTCTCCTCCGGTGTCGGAGTGACTTTTTATTGTAAAAATATTATAATTACACAAGGAAGAACTCATTACCGATGTTCTATAAAGACATGTGTCATTCCACGTTACCATGTGTTGGTGTATTGTCCGTATGTCCCTTTGTTGGACATAACAAGTCTTTGCCACCTTCATCTGAAATCTTTTCAATAAAAATGATATAAATTCATTGCTTTATTGTATACAAGATGTAATCTAAGAACTTTTGAGATCACATAGAGGAAATCAAAACACGAAATATAAGTATACCTTTGTTAGTGGTTGTCTGCATTGAAGCACAATGTTGGGTGGATCGGTTGCTAGACTTCCCTTGCATTGTTGCATCACCTTCCTCCACTATGTGTTGTGTCATCGCCATCCCTTCCGCAACTTATGCCAACTGTTGACTGTCACATTCAGTTTTTCTATCATGCCTACCATTACCTGCATTACTTTTTATGTCCATGGTCTTAGGGTAGGTTGAATATGCCAGATTGTCCGTCCATAAGCTCACATACACATACACATATACATACACAAAATCACAGTCTTTAAGGCACTCCATCTGGCATACATATCGACCAAAACACGGCCAAGCACGACATCTTTCTCCAAGAGCACCAAGCACGATATCTTTCTCCAAGAGCCCTCAATTCATGTCTGTTGAAAACAGCCTAGAGGTTTCTGGCGTCACCCTTGTGGAACAAATCCTACAATCAGGAGAGAGGCCATCGTTTCATATCAGCCAGAAACTGTCCCTGTGAGGCAAATCTTGCAATCGGTGCATTCTAGCTCTGGACGGGAAGCTTTTCGAGAAGTTCTTGTGCTCTCTAAACTGCACCACATCTAGCAAACATGTCAATCAAGGCATTTCCAGGCACGACATCTTTTTCAACGACTCCGGACTGACAATATCAGCGTAAATTTTTATGCCCATACCAACATTGCATAGAGCCACATGCTTTCAAGATGCACACGTGCGTGATTGCATCAAGAAAGAGGCCCTCGATTTGCATCGGCTAAAAACAGCGTAAAGATTTTTGACCTGGTTTTGTTGTGCATATCCCAGAATCCATACAGTCCAAGAGAGGATGTTCCAAACAGAGAGCTCCTCAAGCACTTTCTGTGCTATTTGAAGTGCACCAAATTTGGCATACATATCAACCAAGGCAATGCCAAGAACGATATTTTTTTCAACATTCCCTAACTAACAATATCAATGTGAATTTTTATGCACATATCATCATCTTGCGTAGAGCCACATGCCTTCAACATGCTTTTGTTGTGCATATCCCGTAATCATTGCATTCCATGAGACGACATTCCAGACAGGAATGTCCTCGAGCACTTTGTGTGCTCCCTAAAGTACACCAGATTTGGCGTACATATCGACCAAGGCATTGTGAAGCATGACATGTTTTTGCAACAACCCGAGACTAATGATATAGAGTGAATTTTAAGCCCATATCGGAATTCTGCATAGAGCCACATGCCTTCAAGATGCACGCGTAGGTGATTTCATATGGACAAAGGCCCTCACTTTGCATCAGCCTAGAGATTTCTAGCCTTGCTCTTGTTGTGTGTATCCCTTAAGGGCACCACATTTAGCAAACATGTCAACCAAGGCATTGTCAAGCACGATACCCTTTTTCAATAGCCCTTGAGTAACAATATCAGCAAGAATTTTTATGCCCATATTAGTATCTTGCATACAACCACATGCCTTTGAGATGCACGAGTATATGATTGCACCTGGAGAGGAGTTCTCGCTTTGCATCCGTCCCTGAAATCAGCCTGGAGCTCTCTGGCCCTACGTTTGTTGTGCATATCCCATAATCAATGCACTCCAAGAGACGACATTCTGGATAGAAGGTCCTCAAGAACTTTTTGTGCTTTACAAAGCGCACCACATTTGGCATACATATCGACCAAGGCATTGCCAAGCACAACAATCTTTTCCAACAGCCCCTCCCCATCGGGGATTCCATTTTATTGGGGGCCTGTCCTGTCGAAGCTGCAATATCATTAGACTTGAAGGGGAAATCCTTGGCGAAGTGACCAAAGTTATTGCATTTAAAACATGCCCCAAAGTATGTTCCAAAGTTTAGCGGAATAGTAACAAGCCCAGCTCCGACATTGATAACCATGCTTTTAGGTGGTGTTTTAGACCCATCCCATCCTATAGAAACCCTATTTGAGGTTCTGCTAAACCCTCTCTTGCTAGGTATAAATAAGGGAGTGCCCAGTTGGCTAGCAAGCATCTTGAGATTATCCCATAGCCAGCTAGGTAGTCCCACATACTCAACGCAGACTGGATGAAACGCTTGTAGAGATTCAGTTGATTCGAACACTCGCTCCCAAGACACCACACACACCGTAGTCCTATTAAATACTAGGGGCCCTTTGTCAAGGATCTTTTCCACATTGGAGGCCTCTTTGAATCTCACTAAGCAAAAACCTTTAGCTAGGTAGGAAGTACTTTCAACTGCTCCTCCATGACCACGAATTTGAGGGCCCTAAAGCCATTGAATCATCTCAAACCTGTTTGGGATTCTTCCAGTGAACCCAAATCCAAGCGTTAGCTTATGTTGCCTGGCTAGCTGTTTTTTGATAAGTGATGGTGGAATCGCTACAGTAACAGCCTCGGCAACCTCCACCTGTTGTGGCAAAGACTTTTTTAAAGCAGAGAAGGCTCAATCTGCCAACCCGTCTTCTACCAGCCCAGTGAATTCTGTATGGGAGCAAGTTATTTTGTTGTTATTAGGGCCGGCCTCAATCATTTTGTTGACTTCCATGAGCTCTTGTCAAAGTTTTTGCAATCTGCAGGTTTTTGATATCTCCTTCACTTTGACATCCCTTCTGCTGAGCCTTTCCCATAATCCCTAGAGCTAGGCCCCTTGAGTATGTTAACAAACGATATACGTGGCCTGCAAGTAGCAGATGCACCTGGAGGTTTATTTGCGTTCGCACAGATGGGACCCTGAGGAACCCGTCTTTGAGGGTTTTTACCTCGAATTGGAACCCTTGTGCTGAGCCCATTTTCTCTCTTGTTTCCTCAGAGGGAACTTTTTTAGTCGGGCCAATTTTGTCCTCTTTCATGGTTGAAACCTTTGGCGATCTGGGGCCTAACATTTTCGTTCCTGATTCGGTCTCAAGACAGAGCCACCACCTACATCCATTGGCACGGCTAGCTCTATTTCGAAACTTTTCCCCGTGCCGCTAACATCTATGAAAATTTGACAATGTCCTCACTTGCGGCTAGAACGTCGAGTTCCATTAGGAAGTGTCGCGGATTGACACCACTTGGTTAAGCTGAGGATTTTGAAGGCAGAAAGGCTCTATCAAACAAATAGTGCCCTCCTCTCCTTTTTAAACAAAAATTCACAAAGTTAATAATCGTTTGCTTGATACACCCTTAAGGCTGGTGATAACCGTTATTTTAGGACCCAAAAAGGAAAGGAAAAAAAACGTAGGCATAAGTAAATTAGCACGATTATTAACAAACAGATAATAAACGTCTGCGGGGAGAGTGCCACAACGAGTGCAAGAAGATCACCAAGCCTTGAGATACAGAGCCCAGAGCTTTGAGCAAAGGGGGCGCCAATGCCCGGTGGAGGGGAAAAAAGAACACTTTCTTTAGCCAAAGGGAGAAATGGAGCAACTGACGGTTTCCCCTTTGGGAAAAAGAGGAGTCATAGGAAAAAAACAAGGAAAAGAGGGACTTGGGTTTTTTTGGGAAAAAGGAGGGTTCGTTGCAAGGGAACAAGACAAGTTTCAAGAGGGTTCTTCTTCTTCTGATACTCAAAGGTTTTCGGTTGATTGAGGAGAGGAAGCTCTTGCACGTGTGTGGCGGCAAGGAAGTAAAGGAAAAAGCTCTACCATCGAGACACCGCCAACGAAGGTCGTTGAGGTCTGGTTTTTTTTTGGGTGCTCGTTGAGGTTATGCCGACGGAGCCGATTGTACTAGATCGTCTTGAGTAAAGTGAAGGAACATTGCCCGCTTCTTGGTGTCGATTCTCCCTTCCCCCCTGCTCTTGTCTTATGCTCTTGTGCAATTTGATGTGTCGCATACATGTGTGTGTACGCCTCTCAGTGTGTTATTTTGCATATATATATATATATATATATATATATATATATATATATATATAGAGAGAGAGAGAGAGAGAGAGAGAGAGAGGTGTTGGTGAGCATTGTGGCATGGGTGTGTTCGATTGTGGTACTTCTTTTTTTATATTATTTTTTTAAATAGAAAAACTCACAATTGTGAGTGAATTATATTTATCGACCCAAATAACTACAAGGTCTTGTCATGCTCATGTTGAGCCATGACGTCATCCAGGGACCATAATTACATCGGCTATCAGGGTAGCCATCCCACCCAACTTTCCCCCTTATCATAGATACATAGGGGTCTCTTATCACGTTCTTTTGAGATCTTTTAATTACCGATAGCCAAGATTTTCTCCAGTCCTAGGCATGCCCTCTGCTGTCAAAAAGGCACAAGTAGTCCTAGACCAATCCTCCGAGTGTTGCTTGCGTCCGAGCGCCCACATTAGCACTTTGCTTTCTTGTATAATTTTGTGAAGCTTGCCACCTCAAGACCTCCTTCAAACACACGGCGGTTCCTTGTCTGTCATACATTATGTAAGAAGACGTACCTGACGATTTGAGTGTTGATAAGGATGGTAGGACCACTTGAATTATTCCCTCCAAGGAAAAGATCAGTCTTGTAAAAACCAATTTTCCATGTGCTTTGGACCCACTTACATATTTTCCCTGCGAGGCCTTTAATTGTTGGGCAATCCATGAAGAGGACTCCAAAGTACTTCAAGCCATGAGAACACTTGAGGTGAAAGGAGGGGGGTTCACTGTCCCACTGCACAATCCATTTGCAGCACTGCAAGAAAAGAAATCCCCAGACTTCAAACCCCCGGATTCTCCTAAGACCAAGGAGAGGGGGGGGGGGATGATTCAGATGCTGAAGAATTCATTCCTCTTTCCCAATGAACCCCTCATTAATGATGGAGTCTCTCACTATCCAATCTTGGAAAGTAAAGGGGTTGAAAACCCGTAAGAAGAGTACCCTATTCTGGGAGGAAATTAAAAAGGAGAAGGCAGTCAACTGCTAGGCCATTCAGGAACACCACTTAGATACCCATAGCAAGAGAAAGCAGGCACTAGGAAAGAAACTAGTATTCTATGGAGAAGGAAGTAACCGTTTCAATCGCGTCCTCAGCATTGTACACAAGAATTGGAGCCGAAATTGGTTCTAAACCACCCATCCAACAAAATCCTGGGGATTAAAATCAGATAGGAAGGGCATCCCTTCACCATTGTGAATGTGTACGGTGCTTGCAATGCGAAAGACAGAGCTAAACTATGGATGCCTCTTAGAGATACTCTTATTGAAGGTGAGTGGTTGTTGGTTGGCGACTTCAATATGGTAGAAAAGAGTAGGGATAGAACAGGATCCTCCAGTATGATGGCTGGCTCGGAAAGGTCTAAATAGCAAATTTTGTGCAAAAAATGGGTGATGATCGACTTATGGGAAATCGGCTCATGGAATAGCACGCCTGAGTTCACCTACACAAGCCTCTAGTATGCTCGCATTGCCTCCAGGCTGGACAGATGCTATTGATCACACCAAGCGGAATGGATACCATCGTTGATGGAGATGAAGATAGTCCCAGCAAAAAGCCTATCGGATCACATACCTCTGCACATACATTTTAAGAAGAATACAGGGGAAGAACAGACCCCAAGAGGTGAAAAAAAAGTGTTAGTAATAGGGGCACACCTATTCAAAGACTCTCTTTTCAAGAATTTAACCAAGAAGCACTAGGTAAGCTCAAAAAAGATGTCGACCTCAACAAACACAATGCATGGGACCTCTTTGCTTGGAGCATCCAGAAAGCAATCAAAACCTCGGGCCCTCGAATCAAGAAATCTAGGGAGGTACACCTTCTGCATCTTACAGCAGAGGTATAGGTGCTTACCTCCAAAAAAGCCAATGGGCTTGCTACTGAGGATGAGCACAAGCGATGGCTCGAAGCCAAATCTAACCTTGCTAATGAGCAGTTAGAAGATATCAGAAAGGCAAGGCTTCTCTCTAGGGAGACTTCCCTACAACCTGAAGCCTCTAATCAAGGTAACTTTTTTAGGGCTTTAAAAATCAAGAAGAGCCAAGGCCACGTCCGCTCGCTCGATGATGAGAAAGTGATAGCAATTCATAACCAGGATGAGATGGCTGATCTGATGCTGAGCTATCTTAGTCAAATCATTGGACGGCCAGAGATCCAGTCCCAAGAAGTGGAAGAAGCCAGAGAGTCCTTAGTGTAGAGTGCTAATTTCTTGGAAAAGGCATTTTCTAAAGACAAATGTTCACTAGCATTGCAAGCCCTTGGCAAGGAAAAGTCCCCTGGTTGGGATGGGATGACGGTGGAATTCTATAGAGAATTTTGGGACGATCTCAAGGTCCCAATCACAAGGCTAGCCAATAAAGCCATTATCGAAGGGTCGTTGGAGATAAGTGTAAAGAGAGGGCTTATCAAACCCATCCCCAAACAGATCTGTTGCTCTCAACTGGAACATTGGCACCCTATAACGATGATGTCGGTGGCCTACAAAATTATTGCTAGAGCTGTAGCTCTCAGACTAGCCCCCTTACTAACCAAGATCATCTCTCCCCATCAACATAGGTTCATCAAAGGAAGGTCCATTTACGATAACATCTTGGTAGTAATGGTGGACATCGAGTACGCAACTGTCACAAAGCAAGAGTGCGTACTGCTACAATTGGACCTGGATAAGGCTTATGACATAATAACATGGACATATATAGAAGCCGTCATGGAAGCTCTAGGCTTTGGGATGAGCCTTTGTCAGCTGGTAAGTGTACTGGGAGCTGGAAGCCAGTCAGAGCTCCTATTCAACGATAGAGTTGTGGGCTCTTTTTGAGGTCAAAAGGTCTATTAAGCAGGGATGCCCTCTGGCCCCCCTACTTTTCGCCATAGGATCACATCCTTTAATCACGAAGCTTGAAGCTAGTGTGGAACGAGGGGAGTTCCAAGGCCTGGCTTTGCCAGGAAATAGCCAACTCCTAGCAAAACTTTTTACAGATGATTCTCTCCTCTTCTTGAAGGCGTGCCATATGGTTTTTTCAGATGATCAAGGCACACAATCATCACATGGACGATATTCTAAGTACTATAAAAAAAAAACAAGCCATTTTTGCTGGAAGTAGAAGATATGTTGGTGGTAGTACACAAGTAACATGAGTTCCATGTTAATGATCAAATCCACATCAAGGAATGAGCCTCACAATAAGCACTTTAATTACCCGCTTTGTTCCATCATTATTATTCTATTGCTGCTTCTTGTGGGTAAAATGTTACCTTATTGTTTTTCTTTTGCTTGCTCACTTCCATTGTGTTACTCACCATTATCTTGGCACATATAGAATGAGCTTTGCTTTCCATGCACCAACTGGAAACATGTCCACAAGGCAAGTTTCCTTCTACTTTCATTTCACAATGCACTATGGCTTCTAAAAAGGAAACTATTGATATCTCTACTATTTCTTCACGATCCATAACAACAACCTCTCTCACAGAGTAGGAGACGCAGTAGTTTGCACATGCCAACCTCACAAATTTTATGAGGCTTTGCAATGACCATTCAATGTTGATATTGCTAATGAAGCCCTGGAGCATACAACCATCATCTAGCGGACTAAAATCAAAACATAGGCACATCATGGAATAGGTGCAAGTGTTCTTGGGGGAGATGAAGGAGGAGTTTTCAAGTAGGAAGAAGGCTACTCGGGGGCTACCTATCAATAGTCTGAAGGACTACAAGTACATGGGGTCCTTTGTCGCTTAGGCTATCATCCGCAAGAAAGATGATAAGCACCTCTCAAAGAACCAGTTCATGGAGATGGCCAGATTCATAGATGGTAATTAGTAGGATATGGCTCAAACCCTCAATAAAACCTTGAACAATCACATGGTATGAGTGATAAAAGGCCATCCATTATACGTATTTCAAATTTTGCATAAACTTCAAGGTGCTGCAGCCTCTGAGAAGACAAGCAACACCAAGGAGAATCATAAAATCTCCATCAAGATCTGTTTGGCCGATGCCGCTAAGACAGGAACCCTCCTAGTCGGCCACACCTTGTCAAAGCCACATTTTAATGTAAAATATCTTAATTTTCCCAAGAAGCCTTGTAGACAAGTCTATGTAATTTTGATCTAAAAGCTGTACATTTTGAGCTATCATATTTTATGATATGCCCAAAGCCTAAGTAACCGGCCACTTGCCATTTTGAAAAGCCCTAGGTATATAAACCAAAAACCTTAGTTCGAACACAACATCTTATCTTTTGGGATAGAGAGCTTTTGTTGTGTGAGTGTCAAACGGATACTCAACTACAACTTGTAGCTCATTTTTCTCTCGATTAATTGATCCAAATTCACTTTCAAGAATTGCATTGTGTTCCTTGTCTCTTGCTCTTTCAATTAAGTGTAAGCATTTCAAGTTTTGTGATGGTTTGTGACTACGCGTCTGTGAGTCTTATCTACAGATTAGAGGGTTGAAATCATTGTTTTTTTATATTTTGACCATAGGAGAGTGTTTTTAGACATTAGGGAGACCTGTTTATGTTGTTTTGTTGTAGCTTTTATTACTTGGTTCATGATGGATCGTGATTTTGGTACCTTGTCAGATGATCACCAGATTTGTAGACTTGTGTCTTAGACCTAATATAGCTTCCCTTAAAGTTTCATGAAGATTTGAGTCTTTTTAGTCATTGAAATGGTGTGATGACCGAGAGTGGTGAGTATGACATATGCACATTACCAATCAGGGAGTGGTGGTTAGCTTTTTGGGTTGATGTGTTTGCTTTCTAGGTTCACTTCTTGAAGGCTAACAACCTCAAAGAGTCTCCTTGTCCCATCTGAGTCAAGTCCTTGAGTATTGACATTGTTATGTTAGCGCTAGATAGCTATGCTACAAACGTCTGTCATGGCAACCCGCTAACAAGATCCCCAAAAGACCCAATAGAAGCCAACTAGAGAACCTAGAAAATAGGAACAAAGCTGAGTCTTTAGGCGCCATCAAAACGTCAAATGCAGTGGAGGCTTTACAAACCATCAAGTCCACAGTGGAGGCTCCTTCTAAGGGCATGAGAAAGTTCTCATTTTTTGTTTTGTGCCCCCCTCCACCCCTTTATGTAAGCCTCCTAGGTTCTCTAATTCAGGTGCATGGAAGCAAGAGATGCCCTTCTTGAAGTAAGTCACACAGTAGATGCATGATACTCCCCCACTCCTGTAGGCCATTGCTCCGGAACTAGTCATGTGGTCATAGATTCTTATTACTACTATGATGGAGCCTCTTGATGCTAAAAAGTATGTGGCGATTGTTGATGATCTCAAGGCCTAGCATGTGCAAATGAGAGAAAATGAGCAAGACATCATTGATCTATTGAGAAGAATCATGAGGCCTAGGCCCATACTGATGCTACAATTGGAGATGTCTTCAAAACTCTACTCCATAGTTTTGTGGATTAGCATTAGAAGGCCTATTCAACTTGTAACAATAAATTAATGCAACACTCTATGATGATGCAATCCATACCGGCTGAAAAAAAACAAGAAGCTCATCATGGATATTGTTTTCTGATGGTAGGCTAAGAACTTGATGGGTTTGTGCTTGTTTCACAATTGAATGCCCCCAAAAGGATGGATAGCAATAGCCCATTGGTGTGTCTAGCTAGTCAAGGTCAGTGCCAATGAGATGCACATTGAAAATAACATTGCCCAGACCTTCAGGAAAGGTCACAAAGAATAAGCTAAAAACCATCATGGAGAATCTTGAACCCACTGCTTTGAGGCTTTTAGTCAAAGCCAATGAAGATGACATCCAAAGGGCTTGAACTAAGCTAGGGAACCCTTTGACCAAGACGTGGAAGCTGGAAAGTTTCAAACAATAGGGAAATTTCCAAGGCTATGATTAGAAAGTGCCACAAAAGGCTTGATCTATTTCTATTTGTAGTGAGTCCACATTAGGTGCAATCTCCTCGTACAGTTTGACTACCTCTCCAGTTGAAGGCTCACCCATGTTTTTAGTGGCATGGCCATTCCAAGTGGAAAGGAGTGACTTGATATAGTGGATAGATTGGAGTAGTAGGTGATTCTTGATTGATTTGTTTAGTCTCACCCTGGGTGGGACTACAATAGGATCACTCTCCTTGTAAAATTGGATTGCCTCTATAGGTGAGTGCCACAAAATTCCACTATGGATGTATTCAAGTAAAATGGATCCCCATATCAATTAATTAAATCCCACTGAACACTCCCTCACCTCCAATAAGACTATCTCATAATAATTTATTATCTTTAACACCTAGGAGCTCAACACCTTCAGCCTCCTTCAGCTTTTCAAGATGACCGAGAAGTTCAAGAGATTAGGGAAGAGATGTGGCCATCTAGAAGGGGTGTGAATTGACCCCAACTTTAAAAAATCAGTTGAAGGCTGCTAGTTGAAATTACAATAAAGAAAGGAGCTACAAAATCAAAGCCAAGGCTGGAGGATGTACATGCGTATGAAGACAATAAAAATGAGGACACCTTCATTCTAAGGGGTTGAAAATACAAGTTCATAAGCTAGCAACCAGCCTTGTGCAAGCATTAACCCTTGTATACAGAGAGCTGTTCTTGAGCCCTGGGGATATTTTACTTATATTTTCTAAGACAAGAGGGAGTACTGATCTGACATTAATCCCTCCTTGAAGGAGCATTTTTATTCTCAAAAACAAAAGTGCAAAATTTATTCTCGAGATCACTAAAGTGGCACATTCTTCAAACCTATCTTTCCACTTGACTTATGCTTGTCAACACACATGATGACGCGTACATAGGTCATGATAGTCGAGAATATACGTAGGTTCATTTGATTGGGTTGGAGGTTCAATGAAATCAACCAAAATATGATGGTCAATGAGTGTGCATGTAATGAGAGTTTGTAAGCCATATTCCTAGCTCACTAGAGTATTTTTAAAAGGCCCACAATATCTCAGAGATGCTTTAGGTGTTGAACCAGTCTTCAGAGTACTTTTTGAATTCTTTAACACAAGAAAAAATACCTCTTTCCCTTCACTGAAGGTAACTTGCTCATGTTTATCATCATCATACTTTTTGTACTTATCCCATGCTTGTGTAGCAAGTCTCAACATATCCATATGGTTTTAGAGAAATACCTTGACATGCTAAAGTTTCTCCATTTCCAACCTCACCGTAAATGGTGATCTATGTTGAAAACCATACATGAGAATAGATTTCAATCAATTGTCACATCCTTGGCACTGTTGTAAGCAAACTCCAAACTAGAGAAATAACCTCTCCCATTAGATTGATTCTTCTCGATAACTTATGTACTCAGCATATCCTTTAGCAGTAGATTAATACTTTTAAATTGCCTATCCATCTCTAGATTAGTGGCCGCATTGATATTGAGTTGTTTCTCCTCAACCGTTTATAGACGACCCTCCATAAATGACTGGTAATCATGGGTCACCAATAACGCCCAATATTTTTGGTGATCCATATAATCAATATAGATTATAAACAACCAACTTGGTTAACTTTAGAAATTGTACAAAGTTTAGTCACCTTATCTACAAGCACCCAAACCAAGCCATGACATCTCTGATGGTGATTGGTAGACCCTCAATTAATCTCATAGAGGTACTGTACATATAGTGCAAAATGCTTTATAAGCTATCCATCTCATGAATTTGCACTCGAAATCTACCTTTGCTAAACACTAAGGCCCATAACACCTAGTGTGCATGCAATTAGAAAAAATGAATACGAACTGCATTTCCATAGCCATAATTGCCAATGCTTATGGTGAATGTTATGCTTATTGCACACAGATAAAGAACTAAACACTTTCCATTGTAATCATGTGAAAGTCGTGCTAACATATTTGGATCGTAATAGAATGTGAAAATGAATCACATTTAGGTATCAATAATGAAACATTTTCATTTAAAAAAACATAGTTTTGCTATAATTGTAGACAACCATCCATTAATGTTATTTAATTGTACTTGTAACCTCAAAAAGTCTTACTCACTATCTAATAACTTCTGGCCATTGAAATTGTTTCGATACAATGTGCTTGAAATGGTCGAATAAATGGATCCAACTAGCACCTAGGGACTCTTTTGTCACACGTAATTGGAATAACAAGTGCCAATGTCACTCCAAGAGACTCATATTCTCCACATGTTGAATAGTCCAAAAAAATGATCCATAAAGTACAAGACGCACTTATGTGTGGAGGTAATTGTAAACACCCAGTGACATGTTTGAGAGGGACCTTCATAAACCTTACCACACACTGGATAAATTGAACTCCATGAGTTCCTAGACCTTGTTGCACCCTTGTGACTAACAACATATGCCAAACAGAACCCTACTATGTAGGTCTATAACCGTAGGGTGAGAAAACCTATCCAGGACAGTATTGGCCCAAGATTCTTTGCTCCTACATGACCTTGTCATGTGGCTGAAGAGAAAAATGGATGAAAGCATTCTAGCATATGCATCCTACTTGGAAATCTCGATCAAAGAATATTTAGGAATGAAACCGAACCAAATCATATGCTTACTTAGAGGTGGAAAATAGCTTACACTTACCCGGAGTCAAGTGCACTTTCCAAACCCAAAAGGTAAATACTCAAAAATCGAGCTTCAAAAGGACCAATATGTCCTTTTGAACCCTTGCAAAAACATCAAGAGGAGAAGCATCGAGAAAAACATTGAAAAATACATAATCACACCTTGTCCTCAAGAGAGTAGCTTTTTGTGAGAGCAAAAGCGTAAACAATGATAAGGTGGAATGAATTCCACCTAACTAGCTTCAATGATGGCATCAATACTTTGAGCTGATACCATACGTACTTTGCACAATCTGTAGTGGCATGGATACATCAAAATTTGATGTTGCCCAATGTAAAATGTGGGCTTATATCCTCTTATTTCCCATGCCCCAAACCTGTCTGCCATTGCTCTTGATCCCAAGTGAATGATCCATACCTTAGGAAGGGGTAGAAGCCTTGCTTCTAATATGGATTGTAAAGCGCTTTGCTTTGCAAAGCAGAAGATCGTGTCCAATTTTAAAAATTGAAAACACTAAAAAACTAGAAGAACTTTAATTTGCTAGCCTTGTTGCCCCTCTGCAGCCAATTGCACTGCAATTCAAAAAGCAATTCTTGCTTGAGAGGGAATTTTGGTTAGTGTTAGTTGTCTCTGCTTGAAGCTGGCTCATAGCCATGTATGTTGAAAAATTGAGAGCTGTTGTATGTACCATGCATGCCCTCTTGGCATGGCTCATACCGACACCAATGAAATATCTTTCAAACATAAACCAAAGTTTCCCAACTGCTAGAATATTCCAAACTTTGGAAGCATCTATGCAAGATACCTAAAAGTAAATCCTTGCTTCAATTAAAAAAAATCATCAAATTATTATGCTCATAGCGTTGTCCCAAACAATTCACACGTAATTTTTTCACTTTTGCTCTTTGAAAATTTGTAGTTTATATCTTGAAGAAAGATTGCATTGAAAAATCAAAGAACAATCGCCAAAGGAAATCAATTAGCCTTGCTAAATTGATACCGTCAAGTGGTAGGCAATCATTGATGTTGATTGCAAGCTTGCAGAACTCATCATTCAATAAAAAATTCATCATTATTGAAAGGCCCATTGTCGAAAAATACTGTGTCTAATCTGACGACTAGTAATCGCCCCTTGTAAATAAAAAATGTGTATTGCTAGCAATGACTGGCTTGTAGAATGCAACCGATGGGTGATGCCATTTTGGTAGTCAAGAACGTCGTTTCAAGAAAAATATTGATTAGATGTATACTTGTAACGTTCTTAGAATTTTCAATAACTTATTGAGATATTTGGAATTCCCTACACCTCGCAGAAAACTTTGATACCCAAGCTTGAACTCGAGCTCCACTTACCGCCTTTAATGAAATGCTTAATACCTCACTTTAGAGAATAGAGGAGATTTGGTGTGTGTGTGTGTGGGGGGGGGGGGGGGGGGGGGGGGGGGGGGGGGGGGGGGAGGGCAGTAGCACCCTTTCTTATGCAATTTTTGAAACCAAAGGGCGGACAATATTGGGTGTCCACAAGAGAAATAAAAAATCTGCAATGATGGCTCTATTGTCGTGCAGCACCGCAGAGGAAGAAGTGCTCACCATGCACTGTAGAGATCTTAAGAGAGAGATCTTAAGAGAGAGAGAGAGAGAGAGAGAGAGAGAGAGAGAGAGAGAGAGAGAGAGACAAAGTCAAAAAATGATGCACTCCCCAACACAGATGCAACAAACCCACCCACTCTTATTTTCATGTTAGACCTACTGGTCCTCTTCCTCTGAGTAGCCAGGCCCACAGGTCCGCACACACACACACACACAGATTTCATGCACCACCACTTTTCCCCAATTATCTCCACACCTTGCTTTTCCAAACTTAGCTCTAATACCAATCTAAGACTAAAGGGAGAAGTGAGCTTGTCCCTCCATCCAACCTTTGCCCCTTATATAGGCACTCTCAAGCTCGGTTCAGACTGAACCTCCTAGCCTCTGGCCTCTGGCCCTTGGCATGACATCATTAGTTCAACAATGTATCAATCTCGTGTCCAATGATAAGGAATTATGTTGTCTTGAATACTTTTGTTCTCCGTTCATCTTCAATATTAGGCTTCTATTTGTATATGTTCAACACATCTGATTATACATGAGTCATGCCATCACTAAGGCCTCACAACTTTACATTTTCGAGGTCAAGGTCAACTGTGAACTTCCCTAGGCTAACACTTTAGCATTTCTCACATACAACTCTGTGTCAACAATGGAGCTAAGCAGATAATGTGAACCAATGACTTTTTCAAGTGCATGCCTAACATCAAGGACAAAACTTGTTGAAGAGATGCAATCAAGTGAGTCTTCTTCTACTTTTAATTTCTTTTAGCTTGCAAAATCACTTATAAACTTTGTGGAGCTAACACACTAGCAAAACTGCATAGGATCTATACACCTTAGAAGATGTACTTTTGGATGGATTCATTACTTGTTGATTGAATTAAATATCCATATCAAGCTTGTATTGGTAGTGTTTGTTAGAGCTATCATATCCCTCCGGTCTTTGAGGAAGCTGCTACAAATCTTCTTGCAAGTGGTTGAAGATCTACAACACTCCTTGTTTTGAAAGTTTGAAATCAAGTAAGACTCTTCCCTTCAAGAGTCATTCAGAAGCTCTTACATTGGCTACGGACCATAACACTTGGTTAAAAGGTAGCAAAATGATCATTTTTTTGAAAGTCTGTTGGTCTAGATTTTTTTGGAATGGTCTACTCTTTAAGGAACTATATTCCCTTGTCTCATGTCTTGAAACAACGTGTTGTGTAGTTGTGGCTCCCTTGAACCTCCGAAATCATGCTACAATAGAGATACACAACTATAGAACTATTATATGATAAACATGCTATTCCACTTGGGTATTACAAGATGTATAATTTCATTAATCACTTTGTAGAGTTTACCTTATTGAGGATGACAAATAAATTTTAACTTTCGAAACAATTCTTGACCATGAACTCACCACTACTCGTATGCGTAAACAATATAAAAAGTGCTTAGTGAAATATAAATATTATTCCTTGGAACAATGCTAGTGGATATCAGAAGCATCATTGAGTCAAAACTTTTACTACTGGCTTATCACTCAATTAGGATCACAGATTCACCAATTTATGTAATCCCCTTTCACTACATATTCGTGGGTTTAGGCTACACCAATGTAGATACACCAGTTTAGGTAGCACACATGCAAATTATGCCCATTGGTGTAGATTCATCGGGTTAAGCAATGCCTACAAAAAAATTGGCAAGTGTAATGAAACTAAATTTTGGGATGTTTTGATTATTATTTATGAGGATTTGGTTATGTTACTAGTACAATTATATTGCATGATATTATATAGAGTGATACGTTCTAGAATAGTGAGTTGGATAGGTGTTGATGAATGACCGATCAGTTTAGTTTAGATTGTGTAAATGGAGTACACCAATTATTATTGAAGCAATTGTAATCATGTTGCAAATAAAGTATGGATAGTGCTTATGTGGATTGTATCTATCTTGAGCAAACCTTGTATCTATAAATTAAATGGATATGTAGATTTGAGAAAAAAGATGCCCATTCCTTCATGAGGGAGATTATAGCTAGTGACTGTGTTAATATACTTCTCTCTCCCCTACCTCTCATATGTGCATGTGTAGCACTCTAATCTCATAGACGTGCATGTATGTTTGCTCACTACTCTCTTGATTTACTTTTTTCTTGTGAATTTTCATTTCCCCCATACCAAGCATAACTAGTTGTATTGATAAAACACGCCATGCACAAGGCATAGAGAAGGACTTGAAGCTAGAGGATTTTCCTAGGGAAACGGGCGGGGGGGGGGGGGGGGAGAGAGAGAGAGAGAGAGAGAGAGAGAGAGAGAGAGAGAGAGAGAGAGAGAGAGAGAGAGAGAGAGAGAGAGAGAGAGAGAGAGAGAGAGAGAGAGGGGGGGGGGGGGGGGGGGGGGGGGGGGGGGGGGGGGGGTGGAAAAGAGGAGGCTATTGGAGATGTCACCAATGAGTGAGGAAGGGACAATTGGGAGATGGGACATAAGTGATACATCTCAAGAGAAGGGAGGAAAATTAGGATCACACCCAAATTACTGTTTAAAGAGTGCTTAAACTACTATTCTATTAAGAAAAGAAGATAATCCTAAGGGTGAGCAGGTGATGGGCGGATCATAGGCATTAGGGTGCGTAGGAGCGTCGGGTAGTTCACAAGCTTGCTTGGAGAGGCCGTAGTGGAAAGGGATGGGAGAACCTCCGAAAAACTCAAGACAGATCTGTCGAACTGCAATAGGCTGCACAAGAGTTTCCACAATGAGTGTTGAGCTTAGCTTCGGGTGACTTGGCGAGGGTGTGTGCAGAGTGCCTCAGCCAACAACAGTGCCATTCCCCCAATACGGGTCAAGTTCCACCTTATAGGGTCTTGGATCGTGATCGATCGGGCTTTAGTCTTCCTTAAAGTACTTTGGGCAAGCGAGGGCTGTTTGCACTGGTTTCCAGTCTTCAACAGTAGGCCTTTGAGCATCATCCTCTCCCTAGTTTCACTCGCTCGTTGCATGTCATATAAGTGTTTTTTTTTTTGCTTCTCTTGAATTATCTTTGGTGTTGCATATCTTCAGCGCCCTTTTCATCCACTCCCTCTTTGTTAGGGGTGGTTCCCTGGGCTTTTAGTCCACTACCCCCTTTGCAACATTTTGAGTTGTGGTGGTAAAAATGGAATCCGTTTTCCTGCCCATGGAAGAGGACATCATCATGCTCTTGCAAAGGCTTGCAAAAAAAAAATGTCGACAACCAATGGAGTAGCTCTGATGGGGGAAGGAAAACAATCTTATTTTTAACTGTCGAGTGACAAAATGATGAAGAATATGGCTCCTACAAGGGGTCATGGCCAATCATTCAGTAATAGCTCTCGGAGGACAACGTCTTGTTGGTGAAAGAAAGAGGAGATGAGCTTGCCCAAATAGCTCAAGACCTCAACTTTGAGGTGAAGACCCTCAAGGCGGGTGTGGCCCAGGGGAAAATTGAGACAGAAGTGATCAAGGTATCCACGGTCTTTGATGCTCTTAGACTAGGCGTCTCGTTCGCAAGCATCTTGAAGAGTCTGAATCGCCAAGACAACACTAAAATCAAAAGTGATGAGGCATCAAGACAGGCGGGCCAGGAAAAAAATCAAGAATGCTAAAGCTCGGCTTGAGCAGGAGCTGAAATAAGTAAACAGTCAATTAGAATGCGGCCCAACCGATTACAAAAGAACTTGCTCCCAAGATGAATGCAATGGGCTTCTCCAAGAAGGGATGGTAGATTGAGCCTATAGTGCTCTAAAGAAGTCTTTGCCACAACAAGTGGAGGTTGCAGAGGCTATAGCCTATCATTGTCTCAATTCCGTTGGCACTCATTGAAAAGCAGCTTGCCACGCAAGCTAAGCTTACGCTCATGTTTTGCTTCAGTGGGAGAGTCCCTGATAGATTTGAACTGATCCAATGGATCCAAGGACCGCAAATTCTTGGTCACAAGGGGGGAAATTGAAAACACCAATTACCTAGCCAAGGGATTGTGCACAGTTAGGTTCAACGACATGTCAAAGATCTTAGAAAAAGGTCCCCTCATGTTTAACAGGACCACTGTGTGTGTGGTGCCATGGGAACCAATATTTGATTCAATAGAGTCTCTTCAGGGGATGTGTCCTATCAAGGTCAAATTCATAGGTTTGCCTTGTTGGTTGTGGGATAACATCAGGTTGCTGGCTAGTGAGCTTGGCACCCCCCTCTTTGTCCCAAACAAGAGGGGTCTAGGAAGATTCGATAACGAGTGTATATAGGCTAGAATAGCTCTAAAATACCACCTAAGAGAATGATGATCAATGTCGGAGCTGGGCTTATTACTATTTCGCTTAATTTTGGGACGTATTTTGGGGCGTGCTTTGAATGTAACAAGTCTGGACACTTTGCCAAGGATGGCCCCATGAAGATCAATGGAAATGTCGATTGTACAATGCAAGATGCTAGGGTAGGGCTCGGCAATGAGGCCCCTCTGAAGGAAGCAACTGCGGAAGAGAAGGAAAACAAAGCATGATAACTGTTGGGAATTCAAGCCCGGGTTCAGTTAATGTGTCAAACCCGTGGGAAACTCCTCCTAAGGCATGCAGATAAACTCTACTTCATTTGATAGTTTGCATGGAAAGTGCAACTCTATATATGTAACAATTTTTTAATCAAATATACAGGGAGTTAATTTTGTTGTGTCGTAGCTTCTTCTCCCTCTCTCATTCAGCTTCACCTTCTCTACTCTGCACGCTCTCCTAAGCCACGGTGAAGGCAAGGTGGCACCCACCATAGCCCGTTGTCCCTTTCAAGTGGTATCAGAGCCTTAGAGTTCAACCTCAAGGGCATGTGCTCAAAGAAGGTTTGTGATAACCATAGCTTGCAGAGGAGAGAAGAGGTTCATCAACCTTCAAAAAATTGTGTTCTCTTGCACTTCACAGCATTGCCTTGCCCTGTGGAGCATTTTTCCTCACAGACTGTGCAGCCTTAATTCCCTTTCTACATCATGCTATCAATCAAACAATGCAGGCGCAGGTGATGATTTCGCTACTTGTGAAGTTTTCATTGAAGCTTTACATAAGCTTTCATACCCAAGGTTTAATTTTTGCGTTCGTCTGACCTGTTCCTCTCTTGGCTGCCCCTATGCAAGAGGTGCTTCTCACCTTCAAAGCCAATCTTGTGTGTTGCGTGGTACATCAAGATTGAATGCACAAGCGGAGCAGCTGTGCTTTATTGATATTCAAAAACTGTATACCATATTTTTGTTCTTGGAAACATCCACTTCTACAAAGCTTTGGTACATTTATAATATGGTAAATGGTTCCAAGACCCCATTCTCCATATCAAATGGAAGAGAAACCTTTTGAAAATTGTTCTTTCTTATATGAAACTTTGGTTGCAACGACGAAGATACAAGATTTGTTTTGTGATGTCGACATTATGCACAAATGTTTTGGAGTCAAGCTCAATGCAACCAAGCTCTATGACTATCTCCTTGATCCATATATGACAGATAACATCAATGATAGGATTGATAGATATGGAAGCTCTTTGAAGAATAGATGTCGCTTCTTGTTTGAAGTTGTTTTTATTTGTTTAGTGTCATAAGTTGTACGGTTTGTTGTCATCATTCATTTTTGTCAAAGCCTTGTTTTAGATTGTCAATTGTTAGTCACTTCCATGTGAAAATTGTACGGGTTATAGACACTGCCACACATAAGTGGTAAGACCTCCCAAAAAGACCAGTTTTTTGTTCAAGTCCTATTTTGTCCCAATTCTCATGAGCTTATTGGGTACGCCTTAAACCCAAGGTTTGGAAGTCAACCAAAAACTTCATTCGTTGGTAGCCTAACAGTAGCACCAGGTTATGGGTATGCCAATACCCTTGGTTCTGAGAGAACCTAAGACGAGTACATCAAAAACTCGAGATATCATGAGAGTGGTCTGTCTAGTTTAGGCTTGAGGGGGGATTGTTGGGCATTCAATCCTAGGTTCAATTAATGTGTCAAGCCCATGGGATACTCCTCCTAAGGCATGCAAATAAACTCTACTTCAACTAGAAGTTTGCATGGAAAGTGCAACTCTATATATGTAATAGTTTCTTAATCAAATATACAGAGCGTTATTTTTTGTGTGTAATAGCTTCTTTCTCTCTCTCTCATTTAGCTTCACCTTCTCTGCTTTGCACGCTCTCTTAAGCCACGGCAAAGGCAAGGTGGAACCCACCATAGCCCATTGTCCCTTTCAGTAAAACGGGGGGGAGGGCAATAGTAGAGGAGGGAAAAGAGGATATGATGTGAAATCAGGAAGACACTAAATTCTAGGAGAATTTTGTGGAAATTGGGGCCGTACACTGCAATTCCCTGAAGGCCCATGCAAGGTTAAGCCGATTGTATTCCATGCTTCTACACTAAAACTACTGACATTGACAACTTATCCCCAGTGCAAGTCCCAGGTCTGAAGAGGATCAAAGGGTGAAGAGAGTGGCAAGAGATTTTGCATCATTGAGGAATACTGGAGCATTGGAAGGTATTTTCTCTTAGCCCCCCCTGCAACTTAAGGGAGGGTCTTGTGCCCTCACGCTCCACAAACAATCCCTTCAAAGCGCTTCTGACAAAGGAGCCCCGGGTAGAGGGAGAGCCCCCCGACTCTCCTAGATCTAGGGAGGCAGGAACGAGGCAGGGATCGGATGTTGAATAATTTGTCCCCCTATCCCAATGATAGAAGCTCTTGATGTCCAATCATGGAATGTGAAAGGATTGAAGACCCAGAAGAAACACACCCTCTTTCGGGATGAAGTTAGAAAGGATAAGGAAAGTATACTCCGAGCAAAGATGTCCCAAGTGTTAGGTTTCTCAAGATTGATGTCTTTATTGAGTTTACTCACAGCTTTCTTGGTAAGTTAGAAAGGATGAAGTAGATTGATGTCTTTATTGAGTTTATTCATAGCTTTCTGGGATTGATGGCAAAGGTGGGCATTGAGTACACAGCCTTCACAAAGCAGGAGTGTATTTTGCTTCAGTTAGACTTGGACAAGGCTTATGATAGGATTATGTGGTCCTTTATTGAAGATGTCATGAAATCATTGGGCTTTGGGCCTCGCCTATGTTGACTTATACACACACTCGAGCCAGGCAACCAGTCTAAACTCTTATTTAATGATAGAATTGTGGGCTCCTTTGAAACCAAAAGGTCTATCAAGCAAGGGTGCCCCCTGACCCCTCTTGTATTTGCTATTGGGTCACATCCTTTAATTACAATGCTTGAAGTTGCTGCTGAGTGAGGAAAAATTCAAGGTTTAACTTTGCCCAGCAATGAACAACTTCTGGCCAAGATATTTGTAGACGACTCCCTCCTCTTTTTGAAAGACTGCCCTTAGGTTCTCAGGAAGGCCCTAGAGATTGTGCAGCTATTTGCTTTGGCTTTGGGATCAAAGTGTAGTATTGAGGAGTCTAGATTGATCTCTCTGACAGAAAACAATACATTTGATCCATCGGGTTGGACAGGGGAGAGTGTGTCTAAAGGAAGGATATTTTGGCATCTGGGCGTCCCCTTGGAAGTGGACATCACTCACAAGCAAAGGTTCTAGTGGTTCCTGGAGAAGATTAGAAAAAAAAAGAGAAGATGGGAGTTTGTGTTGCTTCCCTTCTAGAGTCGGGTCAAAGTGATCAACTCATTTATGCTCCCCTATATTGCCTTCACAAGCCCGCTCCTCAAAATAGCCAAATGTAATTGGAAGGAGTTTTTGAAACCTGTTAAAAGATTCCTGTGGAGGAATAGCACTAAAGTCGCCATGGCAATGGGCAAAGTGGGAAGATATCGCTCTATTGTTGCTCCAAGGCCTTAGAATTCTCAACCTTGTGGTTCACATTGAGGCCCTTTGCGCCAAGTTTGTGGTCTCATTTGCAAAACAAGACTAGCCTTGGGCTATCATGACCAAGGATATGGTAAACAAGGAAAAATTTTGCTCTGATGGTGGTCAGTGGAAAGGGTTCGAGGTACACGACAAACTCTTAGGCCCGATGTGGTCTAGTTTGAGTTTGGGTGGCATCACGGGAGATCTGGTGCAAAAGTGCAATAGAGCATCATGGGTACTGGAATGGGGCGAATTAACCAGATACTTTCAAAATTTTATATGTCACTAGCCCCCTTGGTTGTCTAAAGTTGCTGGTGTGATTGTGAATCCTTATCAAAGAGAAACTATTAGAAGAATCAACAATAAAGGACTCCAGTGGTTTGAGCCACTTCTGGGATAGAAATAGCAAGTGCTGGAAATCCGTTGACTAGGTGACAGCCCAGTTTCAACTCAACGAATTTGAGAAGATGCTTGTTAATAGAGTAGTAGAAGGCCTAGCTAGTATTGTGATGTCAATATGTGAATGTGCTTTTGACTAGAAAGCTTGGAAGTGGCCTTTCAATACCATTTCTTTAAACCTCATACCAAGGGCATTTATTAAGTGTTAATACACGAGGCGGATTGGTTCGCCCCATTGAACAAGAAGTGGAAGAAGCAATGGACGGAGGCTAGATGGGTGGAGATCACGAAGAACATCTGAAATCCGTATTGAATAGAGAGATGTAAAAGATAATGTACACAAAAAAGACAGAGAGAGAGAGAGAGAGAGAGAGAGTTTGTCACATAGTCAGTGGCAGTGATAATATATCAAGATTGAGTGCTACGAGCTGCCGGACTAATTGGGCCTACAAAGTCTAAACCCCATTTTTCAAATGGTTGAGTCACTTTAACAGGATGTAAGGGCATCTTATCCTTTCGTTGTGTGATCTTGTAACGTTGGCATACATCACATCCTTTTGCACAAAGTGATGCATCCTTAAATAAGGTAGGCCACCAATAGCCTGATTGCAACACCTTTCTAGCAATTAGTTCCCCTGAGAAATGTTCTCCGGCTATACCCATGTGGGCTTCTTGCAGTATGTATGAATATTCATCCTCACAGGCACAACGTCTAAGAATATCATCCTTCCCTAGCTTGTAGAGAGTTCCTGCAACAATGAGAGAATAAGGTTCACATTATTTTAACAGTTTTTGAGCTATGTTCTTACGAAGCTCCTTGGGTGGAAAATCGTTAACTAAAAAGTTCACAATCTTCTAACTCCATTCAGGCATGGTCTCGACTAGGAATAGGAAAGTATCGGGCAATTCTCTCTGACTCCAGTAGGGACTTCACCATTGGGTATGCGAGACAAATGATCCACCATGACATGTCTTTTACCAGATCTCACCACAACAGTAAAATCAAACTCAAGAAGAATCAACAACCATCGTGTAATTCTTCCTATGGAACAAGGTTTATTTACTAGATACAACAATGCTTGATGATCCACGTAGAAAACAAACTTGTTGGCAAGAAGGTAGTAGCAAAATTTCTTCATTGCGTAAATTTGCTTCCCTCATGAAAGGACGTCATAAGATCATCTCAGATGACATAGTGTGCTTGGAGAAATCAGTAACAATGAAGATATTTCTTATTTTGTGTCCAAAGACCTTGATCTTGAGATCTTCTAGCATCCCAATAGGTTTAACAATAGACCCAAGGTGAGTTCTTCCCATAGTTACCCATCAATTTTTAGTCGCAATGCTAACCCCAACGCCACCATCAAGGATTCCCTTCACAGTTAATCCCTTGGTAGTGATTGGTATGGTGGAATTGGATTCATCGCCCTCAAAACTTGTTAACAAGTATTTCTACAATAGAGTTCTTAGGTTGTGGATCTAAGTGTTCCTCCTCTATTGGCATCTCCCTAGCTCCATACATTTGTGCAAATTGTGGTAGCCGGACTTTCAGTTCTCCATTGAGGGAAGCTCGAAGAGCTAAGAATAGCTCGGGGTCTCGGTATAGTTTGGACATTATGGTGGTTCTAACTTTTGAAGCCATGAAAACCATTAATTTGGCAATATTCAACGACACCTTTTGGGCTTCAGCCCCTTGACGTGGGAAAGATGGGATCTCCATTTCTTTGATAGGGTCAAGTAGTCCCTCTGTAAACATTCTTTTCAACAAGGAGTGACTACGCCCACTTTCCCATGACTTTAAGTCACTTTCTTCTTGGATGACACTAGTTATGGATAGGGGTCTATGGACTTTGCGAGGTTGCTATTGTGTAGGGAACATTGTGTCTGTAATATGGATCTGCCTAGGTGCTGGCTCTAGATCCCTTTGGGTCTCTTCTACCAAACTCCTTAATTGCTTTGACTCACTTGATCTCCTCTGTAGGGTTTGGGTAAGTTCCTATCTTCTTCTTGGGTCCCAGCCATTGTGGCTCATGATGATCTTCCTTATTGGTTTCTTTCCTAGCGATCATTTTGGTCTCCACGGTTTCACTTGAATTAGAATCCTCTCCAGTGTCGTACATATATACGGGGTCGTCACCAGCAGTCCCTATGTTGGTCTTTGAACTGGGGTCTACTGGGGTCTGACTTCGCTGCTTTTTGCGATCTCTTCCTTCTTGTTTTCCTCTTCTTTTGAGATTGGGCAATTGATGCCGTGTCTCTTTCCTCAAGAATATAATTTGGTTTTTGGAGCATCGATTGTGTGAGTACATTTACTAGTAGCACATGTGTACTTTGTGATGGCTCCTCGGTAACCTCAATCAAGTCTAATGGCGTGATCTTCAATGCATTTGGATTATTCGGACATCGGGCAATCAAATGATCCATGCCACATCGATTACACATGAGTATCGGCATCGTAGACGTGCTCGCTTGATTGGTTTGCATTAGTGTAGCATTCTTTTGTAGCCTAATAGGACACTCGGCTACACGATGTGGACCTCCACACTCATAGCATTGAAGAGGTGGTCTCTTGGCAGTGTAATTCATATTTTGGCCTCTACTTGATAGACAGGTTTGACTTGTCCCTTGACTTGTCCCCAACAGTCCTCCATGTAATATTGTGGACTTTCTTCAAGTGCATCCATTTCATAGGCAATATTAAGGTCTATATCTTCCTCATAGCCTTCCAAACAAGCAATAGATGACTCACAACCCACTTGATTCATAAAAGTGATTCTCGGATGTGGTGGTTGCGGTCCTAGCACTAGAGGTGGTAAGGGTGTTGTTTGAACAACATTTTGGGCCCTAGGGACCATGTGTTGTGACGTTTGTTCAAGAGGTGGGGCCGGCATCAATGCAGGCACTCGAGGTGTGTCCGTCCATGCTAAGGTTGGTCTATTGGCCATCGCACGCTTAAATACTATACAATCCTTAGCTTGATGATCATACCTCCCACAGGCATTGCAATTCCCATTAAATTTTACTCTAAATGTAGGGCATTCACTGGTATTATGCGGACCATAGCGAACTGAGCACCATTGTTGCTCCCTTCTTGGATACATATGGTTGTTTTGCGGAGCACAATTGTCTCTAAGACTCTCTTGAATGGCCTTGGTGAGATCTTCTAAAGTCATCTCAGACATCTTTGACTCCTTAGCAATAGGCTTTAGGGTCATTGGTTGATGCCCCGATGCTTGCGAGCTAGTAGATTTAGGCTCAACAAACACTCCTTCTCCTTGAATCATTAAATTATCCTCCAACTGGATCGCATTGGTGGTGACTGCTTCTTAAGTGGTGATACCTCTAATGACTAGGCCATTGTAGATATCCTCATGTCGTAATCCCCTGATGAATCCATCAAGGAATTGGTTATTATTGAAGCGCTCATTTGGATTACAACGATAATTCAAATGCTTCAAGTGCTAATAAAGTCTCTCACGGACTCTCCTTCCTCTCGTTGGGCTTTCTGGAGTTGAGATGCTACAACCCAAAGCACTCCCTCTCTATGTATTCTTTCAAGAACAGTCTCCTAAGAGTAGGTTAAATCGTTTTTTCTTCCACCCTTAGGGTTCTACACCAATCCCCAGCCTTCCCACTTAAGGTTAGGCTTAAAGCATTACTCTTATGTAGGTCATTGTGTTCTCCTAGAGAATCGCATATTTATTCAAACACTTTAATATGCTTTCTCACATCCCCATCTCCACTAAATTTTTGTGAGCTTGGCTATTTGTACTACCTTACTTTTAGGCTCTCTATCAGGTGTGTTACGCATATTCTCAGCAATAGATCGACCGATAGCTTGATCAAATGTTGCCAAGTCACCTAAGTGAGTAGGCACCGTGGGTGAAGGTGCTCTAGAGACTACATATGGAGTAGGTATTGACATTGGGCTTGGTGCATAGGAAGCCCTTGGGTTCCAAGTTTGGTACGATGTTGCACCATGTGGTGGCCCAAAGGTCATATGTGTGGCCTTAGACATAGCAAACGTCGGATGTGACATGCTAATGCTAGCTGGTATGGTCCCATTGAAATAAGAGCTTGGATGTTGTGGTTGTGGAGCATAAGTTATTGAATAATGGGAGGGGTAGGAGTTACATGAGTACGAGGATCCATAGGACGTGTGTATGATTGGTACACACTTGTACGTACTATTGCAGGCATTGAGCTACCATGTAGCAGTGCTTTACTAACAAAAGAGGTCCATGGCGTGTTTCTTGGCATGCCCATCACTGGGGTAGGCATGGTAGCCATGGTGTCATCAAGGGAAAGATGAGATAGACTTGGAAAGGTAAAGCTATCACTTGTGGGCTTAGATTGCAATGAGACCCCTGTAGAAACGACATATGGAGGATCCATTGGACTTATCGAGGGAGTCTCCATTTGCAATAAGGTTGGTTGTTTAGCCTTCCCTGTATCCAAGAATCTCATGAGACCCGTTGAAGGCATGTGGATCCAACTCAATAACCCTATGGATGACCTCACAAACTCTTTGTTGTTTATCCTCTATACTAGTAGCACCCGTTGTGGATTGTAGGACATCTAACCAACGCATGTGATAGGTGTAACCTGTGTATAGGCGGTTAGAGTTTCCATTTTTAGTTTGTACTCCCATTCCTCATTTAGGAATGCTCCATCTAGTATTGAGGTGCTAGGGGTGTCCTTTGAACTAGATGCAATGTGGCTCTCTATGGGTTGACCCTTAGTGGTCGCTAATTCAAGAGCACTCGATTGCTTGTTTGGTATGGATGTTGAATAGGGGATTTTGCTTGTAACTCTTTCCTTCGCTCTGTCCTACGTAATCTCTCGATTTCCTTTTTCCTAGCCGCAATGATGTACCACTCAACCTCTTGTACTTTGGCAAGGCTTCTACCATCAGGTAATATAACCTCGTAGGGAAATAGCTCTAAAGAGTCAGGGGGTGCAGTGAATGGAGTATTCACGTGCACATTCTCCACGAGCATGGGGTCTACATTAGTCATGAATGGAAAATTTACTTCCCCACCCCTTTCATTTACATCGTTAGCTTAGGTGGGGAGAGGGCTAGATTTAGTAAGTCCAAAGGGTGAGTGTGAAGGGGATAGTGGAGGACTTGAGGAACTTGTCCCACATGCCCTCCCTTCGCTTGAGGTCCTAGTCTTTATATATAAAGTGGTGTGTATCGTATATCATAAAATTGAGGACTGGGGCATGGACCTAGGCTTGGGCTTGGGCTTGGGCTTGGGGAAAGATCTCGATCCCTTCCTTTTAAGATAAGATTTTTTTTTTGAGTTTTCTTTTTAGTCCCAAATATCTCGAGCGTTTTTTTATTTATTTTTATTTTATTTTATTTTTAAAAAAAAAAACCTTTTTCTTAGAATAATGTGGCCTCGTGGACGTCGAGCTCCCACGCACACACATCAGGTCCTGCAAGCTCTGTCTAACCTCTTTTCAACTAACAGAGCTAATTGCACCTAATTAACGCTAACTACCTCTGCTAACACACTGTCAAACACAGTACTCTACACACTCATAGACAATCAACTCTATTGCTCCACTGTCTACTCTACTTCTCCCTGTCTACATTCACTAACAGGTCTACTAACAGATCTTGCAAAACTAATAAAAACAGCACAATGCAGCATCAATAGAGCTTACAGCCACTTAATAGAAGTTGACCCCATTGCAGCCACTTAACAGTTCTCACACAACATAGCAAAAAATAGAAAACAGATGGAAGAAAAGCTTCCAGAGGTAGCAATGAGTGCTTCTCAAGCTTAATGCAAGGCATTCCTGGCAACGGTGCCAAAAATGTACGCTTTGTCGTACGTGTCGAAGCTGGGAACTTGCCTTTGTCTGTGCACTAGGAACTTGCATGTGCCGCAAACACACAACTAGAAGAGCCTAGCAAGCTCAAAGGGGCAGGGGTGTGTCACTCACCGCTCAATGCTTCCATCGTGAAGGATCCTGTGTTGCAAAGAAGAAGGAGCCGTCGTCAATGCTGCGTTCAACTGCCTCACCGTCGTGGATGCCGCCGCAACGCTCGATCACTCTCTCTCTCTCTCTCTCTCTCTCTCTCTCTCTCTCTCTCTCTCTCTCTCTCTCTCTCTCTCTCTCGACTCAAGAAGTAGGAGCATATATGGTGTTTGCGGCTTAACTTGGAGAAAGTTTGTAAGAAAATGCTTTTGGACATTCTCATTTCCAAGTAGACTTTGAGATGCTCCCACCCCACACTTCAACTCCATAAAGAAGAGCCAGTGTCACCAATGTGTCAAAAAGGTACTTCTTGAGAACCCAACACTTGATGTTTCCCGCATTACACATGTTCTAAAATGCATAGTATGCTCTCTTTCCCACTGCCAAATGATGCATAGCACTTTCATGCCTTTAAAATTGGCTGGAACCTCAAGGCCAAGGTACTTAAATCTCTCAACAACTTCAAGTGTCTCATTGTTGTACCCAATGCATGGCTTCTCCTTATGGTTGGTTTTCACAAGCATAACCTTTGTTATGGATTTATTCACAATCAGCCCACTATGCAAGAAAAAATTCTCAAGGACAACCATGAGGTTTTGTGCATCTTCTAAAGTGTGTGCTAGAAGCACTAAATCATCCACATACAACAAAAGCATGATTACCAACAAAAGCATGATTACCGCATTGCAAATAGTGACCTCTTCAATGCCTTCTTCTTGCATAAAGTCAAGTACCATTTGTTTCAATTCATCGATGCATGTACCAAAGAGAGTTAATGACAACGGGAATCCTTGTTTAACCCCAATAGTTCTTACAAAAATATTTGAAATTCCTCTTCCCATGCGCAATTGACACATCACCTTCTCATAGATTCGAGAAACCGCAAGCATAAACTCACTTAGCACTTGGAGTTCTTCCATCCTTCTCCACAAATTGTTACGTGGAATCATATCAAAGGTTTAGTGTCTTAAAGTCCACAAAACAACAATGGACAGCTTGTCTTTCAACCAAATTTCATCCATGAGAACACGAATAGTGAACAAGATGACCAATGGTGCTATGCCATCAAAAAAAATCCCGCTTGTCCTTTTGCACGCTTGTCATTTACTTTAGGCCAATCACTCAATTTCATCTTCATTATGCATCCAAACAACTTTTCCATAAGAGACCCAATCATTATAGTCCATTAGTTGTTTACATTCTTTACATCCCCTCCTTTATGCAAAGGCTTGACCCAATTACTGATGAAATCATAAAGCATACCATATTGAAGTGCAAGGTTGAACATATCACACATACACTCATGTGTAAAATCTCCCATCCATTTAATCATCTATGGCTTGATACCTTTAAGATCTCCTGCTTTGCAAGTGGCCAACTTTTCAAGCCAACCGCATACATCCTCAATGGTAAAGAGAGAGAGAGAGAGAGAGAGAGAGAGAGAGAGCTTGTTATGATTTCTCGAACCTTCTCCGTGGCTAGTGATGGGTCTTCTTGGGCTAGGGCATAGATGCACAACCATGCAGGGACCTCCAGGATGGCTAAGAGTAGAGTGTCAAATCTTGCTCTAGCATGCCAAAGAAGTAGGCATTGTATGAAGAGGCTACAACAAGTAATCGGTCCGAGTACCCTAGCCGCATAAGTTCTTCATGCCAAGTAGTTACGATGTCCTACATGCAAGAGAATATTAGCTCATTTATCAAGAAAAAGGATGGTTAGTTTGTGAGCTGCCAAGACCATTAGTGTGTGTAGCTAGATTTCAATGAAGGGAGCTAAGGACATCAACTTAACACAACTACAGAGCATAGATTCTTCAAAAAAAAAAACTTCCATTAGGTTGGTAGTTACAATAGAGTGCTTTCTTAGAAGAATTTATGTACAGAATACAGAAAGTTTCACAAATGATACCTCCATCCATTATGAGAGAAAGAACAAATTAGTGCTTCACTCATAGAGTGCATGTGTCATGTAAGTGGGACACTTGTTATCGATGTCAACTATATGCTAAAGACAAAATAAAAAAGTACTCGTGTTTTTCTAAAAACTGAGAGGGAATATCCATGTAGAATTGGTTGGCGTTGTAAGGCCGAATGAGGAAGTCTTGCATGTTGAGAGTCTCGGGATCAAAGACCTCCACCTTCATATATAGTTGAAGGTGCTCCATGCATGAAGATACAGGCAGTTACAATTTGGCACTGAAAGGGTGGGGGTACTGGGAGAGGTGGTGGACCTGTACGAGGTTTTTTCTTGCACCCTCCATGCAAGGATAAGTCCAGAGAGTGGGATAGTGGATTCTTCTAGGATGGTACTTTGATTTAATCCCTCATGTATAAAGAATTCCCACGTCACTTGGTACCCTTACAGATTTTGCCAAAAATTCAATTTTTATAATTATCCATGAGATAGGGCCCAATGGTATTGGAAGAATTGGTTACCAGAATGTGATGCAAACCATATTTTGATGCATCCTTGTCCTTGTCATTAAGCAAGGTGAGGAGAAATTTCTCATTAATAGGAGCTAGTAGGGCATAGTTCCCAAAACCCCAGATCTTTTGATGGGTGTCTTGCAACATAGGTTTCATCCTTCTATGAGGGATAAAATGGCCAATATAAGTCTCCATAGGTTTAGAGACCTTCTGTAGAAGAGTTCCAACAACTGAAAATATTTTCTTGACAGCCTCTTGCTCATCATCCTCTAGTTCTTCCAGAATGAGGTAACTCATAGGGTTTGAAGGTGGTGAAAAAGACACCTTGGGGGCCCCTTGGAGCATGCTTTTCTTCCTTTGCATGATTAGAGGGTCATTTCGGAGCTTCTTCCAATGCATCTCCATGAATCTCCTCATGATGGGAAGGGAAGTCTCCCACCATTTCCCAAAAATCCTCACTGAGAATATAAGGGATGCTGATTATGATTTCTCGAACCTTCTCTGTGGCTAGTGATGGGTCTTCTTGGGCGAGGGCATAGATGCACAGCCATGTTGGGATGTCGAGGATGGCTACGAGTAGAGTGTCAAATCTTGCTCCAAAATTGACATATGCTAAATCATGTTCAATGATGGTGTTGTGAAAGATAGGGTCCCTTATGCAAAGAAGTAGGCCTTATATGAAAGAGGCCACAACAGGTAATCGGCCCAAGTATCCTTGCCACATAAAATCTTCATGCCAAGTAGCTACAATGTCCTACATGCACGATAATATTAGCTCATTTATCAAGACAAAGGATCTTGTCAGCTTGTGAGTTGCCAAGACCATTAGTGTATGTATATCCCTAAATCTCTACCGCTAAATTAGTTTACTTGTTTTTCTCCCTACCAGAATAAGTACCACAGATATCCCTTACTGTTCTACCCAAACCAATCTCTGGAATCCTTCCATAAGTATTACCTAATTTTTTATAAGACTCCTTCGCTCATAATTTCTGTGCAAACCCCCCCAACTTAACGAACTCACCCTAAGTGAGTCTCTTTTTCTCCCTCTTAAAACCTATGTCTAATAAGGCTCACCCTTAGCATTCATTCTCATGTCACTCTCACACACAACTGACTCAAGTCTTTTTGAATTCGAAGTTCAAAATTCAAAACCTACTTCCCCCCTTCTTTTTCAAACACCTTCCCTCCCAAAACTCACCCTACTTAAACAAACCCCTACTCCCTTCCCATAACTTCTTTACATTCCCCAATCTCCCTGGAAACACCACTCATGAGCTCTCTAAAGAGCGAAATGCGTTTGGTTTCTCCTCCTCCCAACTTCTCCCCCCAGCTTTCCTTCCCCCTTCCCCCCCCCCCCCCCCCCCCCCCTCCCCCATCCCCCATGAAGCTAGAGTGTTCCGCACGCTTGGTCTTTCTCAATTTTTCTATTTATAGAAATGCTTTGATATGAAAATATAAGCGCTGCACACTCTTTAATCTCATCCCCTTCAATTGAATCCGCCGTAACCTAACCCTCCTCCTATATCCCTTCCAACGGATCCATCGCATCCTATCCTCTTCCCTGTAAACATTAATGGATCGACGTGGAGTTTAAGCGTCGTCCTTTACGCTTACGAACAATAACGTAACTCTCTCTAACACTAAGGGTTTAAAAACCTTTAATTATGGCCCCCTAACCCTCCTTTACTTTGGAGGTTTGCACTTAGTACCAAACATCCCACCGCGAGGCTCCATGCGGGAATCGATCCTTTTAATCCTTCCCTTGAGTACAAATGGCCTCTTAATCCTCCCCTCGAGTACAAATGGCCTCTTTAAACCACTTTACTTGGCCTTACTCTAACGTGTGTCCTACCCTGCTAACAGTGACCGTTGGTCTCTTTCACAGTCTACTTCCTGCCAGCACTCCTCGACCAAACCTTCTCCCCATAATCCACTTAGCACTCCTAACCAGCTCTGCAAACCCACCGTGCCCTCGCAGTGTGTTGTCTAAACATCTCATCTTCATGCTCTCACGTTATACACACTACCTCACCTCCTGCTTCTCTCGCCAGCGCCACTCACCATCGCAAGAAACCCACAACCTGTAGAGCACAATGCAACCTGTTCCACAGGTCACAGCATAGAATTAGCATCGTGTTATTATCTACCTAGCCTCCTACTCATACACACCTAACCCCTCTAGAGCATGCTACGGCTACACCTCCTCGCACTGAGTACAGCTCCTGCGCAGAGCCGAAGCTCATCAGCAACGCGTTAGCATCCTCAACATCTCCGGGTTGCACGACGCTAACAGCACAAGGGGTAATAATACCTCTACACCTCCAAGCGCCATTGCGGCTCCGCGCAACACTACATCAACCCACGCCTCTGCACCTCCGAGCGCCATAGCAGCTCCGGGCGGCTCTGCATCAACCCACGTGTCTGCTGCCAAACCCACGTCTCTGCTGCCAAATCCATGATACCGGGCAGAATCAGCACTACTGCATAAAATAGCGTATGCTGCCAAACCCACGCTACCGGGCGGAATCAGCGTTGCTGCATAAAAGAGCGCCACTGCACAAGCGCCGGGTCACAATACACCAAACTTAAACCTCCCGCCAACCCAAAAGTTAACCGCCCGCAAACTTGTAACCTCAACTATGCAACTCTACAACAACGACTGCAACGACTCGGAGTAAAACAACCCTGACCTCGGGCCTTCTCATCAACTCACAAACTTCCCAACTACACTGCCGGGAGCACTCACCATGGAAGACTATGGATTTGAAGACTTCGCAAGCAACGCCCAATATCAAGACTCACCCTTGGCTGCAAGCTTGGAGATCACCTCGCCAACGGAGAGCCAACAAAGCTCTCAAGCCTTTAATAATAACCTGGAGCTTACCCTTAATGCCTCCAATAACTTTGACCACGACACGGTGGACCCTTACAAAATGATCACAGAAGAGCTCGAACACCTCCATGAAGAAGCTTTTAACTTTTCTCTCAACCCACAACAAACTAGGATTCAAGAAGATGGTGAAGAAGAAGAAGAAGAAGAAGAAGAAGGAGAAGCTAACTCCCCCGTCCGACTCAACCTTAGCCCAGAGGATAACTTCACCCCACCCGGCCCCACAAAACCTTACAAACCACCTCAATCTAATCTCCGAATATCCCTCAACACCACTAAACCAAACCTACCTAACCCAAAGCCCTTACCTTCCACCTCTAAACTTGAACCCCCTCTCAACCTTGGCCATGTCTCTCCCCCTCCTTATATAGAACCCCCCTCCCTCCCCCTTGATAAACCGAAAGAATTTGAAGAAATCCTTTCGTTATCCCTCGTCCAATTTCAAAAGCTACACAAAAAGAAGTGCAAAGCTACAACTTTCACCACCCACTTAGAGAGCTACACAAGCAACAATTGGCCCCTAATAGTCTCAACATGAAGCCACCCCGTCTACAAATTGAAGACACACAAGCTCAAGCCCTTCTCAATGCTAAATTTACCGCCCTCACCATCCAATACCAATTGGATTGTACCCAAGCCCTTATTGTAGCCAATAAACTTCTCCTCCAAAACCTCAACAACGAATTAAACAACTACCACACTAGGGTCGCCAACCGCCTCTCTAGCCTCACAACAAAACTCTCACTCATCTCTCTACCTTTGGTCTCTATCTCCGATTGGCAACATCACTTGGAAAAATGGAAGGACTCTACTCTACAACAATTTCTCTCTCTCTCATGCAAACACATATAGTTAACACCCACCTAAACACCGTCAAGGATGAAGAAGCTAGGAAGGCTAGAAAGCGAACCATCACCTCTACCCTTGAGGAAATAACCCTTTTCCCCGAAGAAGAATCCATAAAGGAACTTGTTGAGCGGGAAGTGTGCAAACAAATGAAACGCCTTCCCTCCTCTAAAGACTCCCATCTCACCCTATCCAAATCACCCCTTGTCCATCCCTCTTCTAAAGCTCCCTTTCTTCCACCTAGAGCCTCTCTCCCAAACAAGCAAACCAAGCCCGGTCCAACCATCAAACCTAACAAAAATCTCTCTCATCACCCCTTCTCCCAAAACAAAGCTACTAAGACTAACTCTCCCCCAAGCTCTCCCCCTTTCAAAAAACGTAAACTCCCTTCCCCACACTACTCCAAAGAACGTACCATACCACCTAAATACCCTCTCAATCGTATCCATAATCTCTTTTCCCCTAAGCCTCCTCCACCTCTTCCGCCTACCTCAAACCCCCAATCTATGTCGCATAACAACCTTCAATCTACTTCCCGTAATAACCATGTGCTTCATCTCAACCATATCTCTTCGGTTTCGGGAAAAGGAAAAGGGAGGAGGGACTAGGGCAAACCCACCCAACCTCATGGGTGCATCTACTTTTTGACAAGCCCCCCCTCCTCCCTACACTATGGATGCTTAATACCTCTCCTTCAACTCCCTCTCCTTCAAGTCCCTCGACTACAACTTTGCCTAGCTCGATGAACCTTCAATGCGAAGCGACAGCGACATGCAAAAACTCAAGGAAAAGGAATAGATTTTGGCTCCCTCTTACCAACCCACACGAGTACAAACTCAAAAATTTTGGTAAGCAACCGGCCTACTCTTTTGATAACGCCGTCTCTACAAACTTTGTACATAACCTCACCACACGTCCCCTCACTTTTAATGAAAATAAATGCTTGAACTTGGGTCTCAAGTACATCCCACCTCCTCCCAATCCTACACCCAAACACCTCCTAGAAGCACATGAAACCTTAGGAAGAAGCTTACAACTTAAAGATTTCTTCAAAACCAAAGAAGCCTCCTCCTTTTCTCCATTTAAATTACCCAACCCCCATTGGAAACCACCCAAAAAGAACCCCTCTCTAGAAATTATCACAGAACTTAACAATCTGCATCTTAAACATAAATTGGATAGCTACAACACTTCCTTCTCTAAACCTCCAAAGTTTGTACATCTAGCCCTCAAATCTCTCTCACACGATAAATCCATTGTTATTAAACCCGCCGACAAAAACCTTGGTCTTACTATCCTCTCAAAGGAATGGTATGAGAATGAGGCACTTAGAAAACTCAATGACCCCTTCACCTATCAACCAACCACCCCACCTCCTCACAACTACCTAGCCTTTCTCCTCTCTACCATCATCCACAGATACACCCTCCTCCCCCTCTCAAAACCTTTCAAACCCTGCTGAATCTACTTCCTCCCCAAATTACATAAACCATCCCTTGTTGCTAGACCTATTTGTGCTTACAATGGCTATTTTTTGGAAAATGCATCAGAATGGTTATACATAGAGCTATACCCTATCCTCTTGAGTTACAAACAACATCTAAAAGATTCCCTGTCCCTAATCAAAGACCTACACCATACCCATTTTCCACCAAACTCTCTCCTTTTTACTTTTGATATAAACTCTCTCTATCCTAGCATCCCAATAGACCAAGGACTCCTTGCCCTTAAAACAACCATTTGTAAACACTTTGATCCTCCAAAAACCAACTTCATAATCTCTCTTTCTACCCTCATCCTTACACAACACTACATCAGTTTCAATAATAGAACTTTCAAACAAATCAAAGGCACAGCGATGGGATCCAATTTTGCCGTGGTCTATGCTTGTCTTTTCCTTTGCCACCTAGAATCCCAATCCCCACTTCTTAATGATCCAAACCTGGCATACTTCAGAAGATTCATTGATGATGCCTTTGGAATATGGACTGACCCCATTGAATCTTTAACAGTCGCCCTCAACACCTATGTGGGAACTTTGCTTGAACACATTAAAATCACCCCCTTCATTTCTACCAATCAAGCCACAATCCTAGACATCCACTTCTTCAAGGGACCCAAATTTTTAACCCATGGCATCCTAGACTCTAATTGCTTCCAAAAACCTCTAAAATCTTTCCACTATATACCATGGATCTCTTGGCACCCTACCCACCAAAAAATAGCCTTCATCCAGCCAGAAATTAGGAGGTACATTATGAGAGAAAGCTCCTTCGAACACTACCTTAGCACAAGGAATCTCTTTTTTATCAGACTCAGGAAAAGAGGCTATCCTAGGCAAGTGCTTCTCAAAGTATTTGAAGGAGTACGAGCGGAAGTGCGACGCGAAAGAGAGTGCGAGAAGAAGAGCACGACGATATGGTGAACTCGCTCTACTGTAATGTGTAGAGCATAATGAGTTCTTATTAGGTTTTTACAAAAGAATATGTGTACATACCTGGCGGCCCGCCCACTTACCTGGGCGACCACATTGGGCTTTATACCCCAACAACCTCCCACTTAAAGTCTAATGTGGTACTTTAAGTGTGAGAGAAGCTACTATACAAGCTAATATACAAGAGATGTAGAGAAGTGATGTACTACCCTACACCTAACTGCTTGCAAAAATGCGCAAAGCTCTCTGAGGGAAGTCCTTTTGTAAGTAGATCAGCAGGATTTTCTGTGGTGTGAACTTTGACAAGCTATAGTTGCTTATCCTCGAGCATTTCCTGATGAAATGATACTTCACATCCACATGCTTTGTCTTTGAGTGATAAACTGGATTGCGAGCCAATTGTATAGCACTTTGACTATCACAATATAACACACGCATCTCTTCTTTGATTCCCAAATCTATTACTAGTCGATTGAGCAAAATTGATTCTTTGCATGCCTCTGATGCTGCAACATATTCAGCCTCTGTAGTAGACTGAGTAACACAATCTTGTAATCTAGAACGCCATGATACTGCTCCACTAGCCAATGTAAAGACATACCCTGATGTAGACCTTTGGTTGTCTAAGTCACCTGCATAATCTGAGTCTGTAAAACTCTTTACACTTAGCTCCTGACTCCCATAGCATATACACATACTCTTTGTAGCTTTCAGGTATCTCAATATTCCTTTCACTACCTCCCAATGTTTCTTGCCTGGGTTTGACATGTATCGACTTACTACTCCCACTGCAAATGCAATGTCTGGGCGAGTAGCAATCATTGCATACATCAAAATACCCACTGCAGAAGCATATGGAATCTTATCCATTTCAGCCCGTTCTTCCTTAGACACATGACAATCTTGTTTGCTAAGTTTCACATATGGTGGCAATGGAACACTCAATGCCTTTCCCTTCTCCATATTGAAACGTTGCAAAACCTTGTCAATATACTCTGTTTGAGATAACCAAATCAACTTCTTTGATCTGTCTCTCTCAATGCGCATACCAAGTATATGATTTGCCTCACCCATGTCTTTCATGCCAAATGATTTTGCCATCTTTGACTTCAAAGCTGAAATTTCTTCCAAGTGCTTGCCAGCAATCAACATGTCATCCACATACAAAATAAGGATCAGCCAACTACCATCCTTAGCCTTCTTTGTATATAGACAGTGATCGAACTCACTACGTTTGTAGCCTTGAGAAAGCATAAACTTGTGGAATTTATGGTACCATGCCCTCGGTGATTGTTTTAAGCCATAAAGACTCTTTAACAACTGGCATACCAAATCTTCCTTGCCTTTCTCAACAAACCCTTCTGGCTGCTGCATGTAAATTTCCACATCTAAATCACCATGCAAGAACGCTGTCTTGACATCCATTTGGTGCAACACCAAATCTAATATGGCAACCAATGCAAGAAAGCATCTCAATGTAGTCATCTTGACCACTGGAGAGAAGACTTCATCAAAGTCAATGCCTTGTTCTTGCTTAAAGCCCTTGGCAACAAGCCTTGCTTTGTACTTTGGCTGACTATCATGAGCGGTGATCTTATACCTGTAAACCCATTTACAAGGTAGAGCCTTTTTGCCATGTGGTAATTTAACTAGCTTCCATGTCTGGTTTTTATGCAGAGCTGTCATCTCTGACTGCATGGCCAATTGGCAATTCCCGGAGTCCTTCATTTGCACTACTTCCTTGTAACATGAAGGCTCATTGCAATCAGTCAACATGACATGGTTCATAGATGGAACAAAGCTATCAGGAGGTCACGTGATACGTCCAGATCTACGCAAAATAGGTGGCTCAGGCTCAGCCACAACCTGTGGTTCCACTCTATCCTGTCCTTGCTCCTCTTGAGCCCTGACATTTTTTCTTGCACGTGCAGGTCCATCTTCTTGGAAGACAACTCTTCTAATCTCCTCAACCCTCTCTGGTTTAGAATGATATTTGGCTTCATTAAAGTGAACATCATTGCTGCGGATAACCTTTCTGGATTTGGGATCCCAAAGTCTGTACCCCATCTCACCAGAATTACCATAGCCTAGAAAGATGCACTTTCTACTCTTTGGCTCAAGTTTGTTCCTAAATTCCTTTGGAACGTGAGTATATGCCTCACAGCCAAAGACTATAAGATGCTTGTATGAGGGCATTTTGCCTGACCATACCATCTCTGCCACTGAATCCTTCTACAGAACCTTGCTAGGAGATCTATTTATAAGATGAACAGCTGTTGAGACAGCTTCAGCCCAAAACCCATTTGGTATTTGTGCATTAGACAACATACTTCTGACCTTCTCTTGTATGGTCCTATTCATCCTCTCAGCAACACCATTTTGAGGAGGATTGTAAGGAGCAGTAAGTTCATGTTTTATACCTTTTGACTCACAAAAGTCCTGAAAGGCCTTTGAAACATACTCTCCACCATTGTCAGTGCGTAAGCATTTAAGCTTCTTGCCACTCTAATTCTCCACAAGTGTCACAAACGTTTTGAAAACACTAAACGCTTCATCCTTGTGCTTGAGAAAGTAAACCCATACTTTCCTCGAGTAATCATCTATAAATGTCATAAAGTAAGAAGCTCCCCCTAGAGATAGGTTAGGCATAGGTCCACACAAATCACTATGAACAAGTGCCAACTGTGTATCTCTTCTACTGCTTCTATGCTTATGTGGCTACCTTGTTTACTTACCATATAGACAATGTTCACAGAATTCAAAATCATTAAATGACAAGCCAGGCAAATAACCAGAACGAGACAAGATTTCCATTCCCTTCTTGGACATATGTCCTAACCGGTTATGCCACAAAGAAACGTTCGGCTGCTCGGTTACATTGATTACATTTTTAGAGACATTTGATACATAAATCATGTAAAGTCCTCCAGACTTTACTCCATGTGCTACTATCATAGAACCCTTGGATATCTTCCACATGTTTTGTCCAAAAGTGGTGACGTAGCCAGCATCATCAAGTAAACCTGTGCTGATCAAGCTCTTTGTAATTGCGGGAACATGTCTCACATTCTTCAGTGTGAAATAAGAGCCATTCTGAAACTTCAATTGAACGTCTCCAACACCTAAGATGTAACATTTAATGGCCTAAAATCTTATTTGTAGCGGAAATTAGCATGAACATAGTGGGCATTTCATTAGAATAGATTCCTAATGAGAATTACAAGAGTGCTTGGGTGGAGAGAGCAACAAAAAGCATAACACCTAGTTAGATAGCATCGACAATACTTTCAAAAGAGAGAGCAATTAAGATATTGACAACAGTTGAGGACCGGATTTGCATGGAGCCAGTCCCCCCTCCAAAAGGCTTTGTATTATGGTTTCTCCCATCAAGAGAGACATTGTACAATACAATTCTTTGTGTTCCTTCAAGACAGCTAGTGCAATGAAGATGGAAGCTTCATACACCAAGCAAAACACTTAATCAAACACAACTTGAATTATCCCCGTTCTCAGACCCAAGACCTCACACACCTTCGAAGATGGTGAGAGCTAGCAGGGTATGAGAGTAGATTGAGAGGAAAAAGAAGTATCTTACGAGAAAGAAGTACATCTCCTCACATAATCACTCATATTAGCATAGCTTAGCTTAGTAATTAGCTTGGTAGAGAAGATGAGCATGCATTGAAGCTTGGCTCTTGGTTGGATTTTCATCCACATGCCAAGAGAGTGTTGATGTAGGCTTCTATCTCACAAGCTTGGAGTAGGTGATGAGCTCTCCATTAAAGCTTGGGAGGAGATAGAGTATTTTCCCTTCACACATGGTCAAGTGTGAGAGTGTGAGTGTCAATGCCAAGCAAAAATCAGCCCCCTCTCTCTCTTGGGCGAGCCCTAGCTGCTAAGTTAGTCTGGCTTTTGCCTCATTGGACCTCCCCAGGTCAAGCCAATAGGGATTAAGCAGCATAAGTGATAGCCTTCTGACATGTGTCCCCCTTTCCCCTTTTGTGAGAGCTTTAGATAATTAAATAATTAAACTAAACTCTCATTGGACCCCTTTGCCTCCTGGCCAATAGGAATCAGGCAAGCCATGGGGCTCCTGAATGCTCATTGGACCCCTTGGGAGACTGCCCAATAGTCTTCTAGGACACTTAATTCTTATTGGTTTCTTTTATTAAATGTTTTTAAATTAATTAAACTAGATTTACTCTAGCCTAATTCTCATTGGTCCACTTCAAGGGTCTTCCAACAGGAATTGGGCATACCTTGTGGGCATCTGGCCTAGGGAGCTGACATGTGTCCCTCATTCCCTTTGTGTAAAGGGAGCCTGTGTGTGTGTGTGTGTGTGGCTTTCTCTCTCATCCCCTAGCTTTGGGGCTCGCCCCCTCCCATGTAGGGATGTAGAAAGACTTTTTGGGCACACACTAAGCATCCAATTTTTCCTAAGGTTGACCTTTGGACACAACCTTTGAATTTTGGAACCTTAGCATTTTGGAAGTCTTAATGGGCTGAACCTTAGGGTCTTTTTAGCCCGTTGTTTCACATGGCTCTTTTGCAGATGGCCCCCCCTTTGGATCCCTATTTTCCCTCCTTTGGATCCCTACTGTGGCCGGTCTGCTAACTTAACCAATATTCTAGCTTTTTCTCCCTTGGCACTTCCCCACATTAAATGATCAGTTTAATATGAGAAAATCATTTAGGAGAATTAGATATTGATTATTATGACATTACCTCTCTCTTGAAATCATAGTCGTCCTCGACTATGGTGTAGAGAAGATAAAGCATATGCATGAGTCCTTTTCTTAGCGGGTAGAGGATCCCTATGTTACCCTACGACATCATTCCATAATGGATGACTAGTCCATTTGGCGCTTGAGAGCCTGAGGCTGCCGCAAGCATGTCTGCACATTAGTCCTATCAGTCTTCCATAGTAGAGTGACAAGCTCTACTTGGTGTTCGGGAGACGTCGTCTCCGCAAACTTGATCTAAGCATGCATACTACTTCATTTTTGTGCACAAATAAAGAAAAAGAGAGTCTTATAAGACAAAAAAAATTTTGTTCATTTTTAACATTTTGTACATTTGCTTACTCTTGGGAAGCATTGTAAGCATTGACAAGGTTTAGGTTATCCTTTAATTGTATGCCTTGCATCCATCTAGCATCTTCAAAAGGATAATTCTTAAACTTAATAAGATATCGTCGGATAGTCTTACCGCCTCTTAATACCTTGTCTTCATGTCGGAGAATGGACTCGGGCTGCAGCACCTCCTCGTGGTCCTCGATCTCCGGTGGGTCTTCAATAGTTGGTTCTTGAGGTGGCTCTCCTTTGTAAGGCTTCAAGAGGCTCACATGAAAAGCATTGTGTATGAGCCAATGATTGGGCAACTTAAGTTGATAGGCCATCTCATTGATTGGCCTAAGAATCTGGAAGGGACCATAGTACCTTTTTGCTAGTTTAGCATAGTACTTTTGGTGGCCCGTAGGATTCTTGCCCGTCGTGTGCCTTAATCGAGCCTTGGGAAACTTTAACAAGACCCAATCGTTTTCTTTAAAGGCTTGGGCTCTTCTGTGCTTGTCAGCAGCAGCCTTTTGCCTTTGCTGTGAGATAGAGATAGCATCCTTAATCTTTTGGAAAGATTCTTGTAGGTCTCGGCTATACTCATCTGCAGCGAAGATCTTCCCATGTACCTTAAGTAGCAAGGGACTTTTTGATCTTCCCTCAATTACCTCGAAAGGTGCTTTTCCTGTAGAAGTATGTACAGTGTTATTGTAAGCATACTCTACTAAGGGTAAGTACTTCTCCCATTGGGATCTTTGATCTACTTCCGTTACATAGGCTTTTAGTAGATCGAGAATAGTTAGGTTAGCTATTTCACTTTGGCCATCAGTTTGTGGATGATAGGCCGAAGAGAAGTTTAGCCTTGTTCCTAAATTCTCAAAGAGACCCTTCCAGAAATTACTGGTCATTCTAGGATCTCTATCCGACACTATGGACATTGGCAAGCCATGGTACTTGAAAATTTGTGAAATGAAGAGGGTTGCCATTTGATGGGCTTTGATAGTCTTTTTGACAGGTATAAAATGAGCTTGTTTACTGAACCTGTCTACTATCGTCCATATTCCCGTATTCCCATGGATAGACTTAGGCAATCCAAAGATAAAATCCATGGATATGCTCTCCCACGGTGAATTAGGGATTGGCAAGGGTTGAAGCAATCCAAGTTGCTTCCCTCTATCAAATTTTGTCTTTTGACATACCACACATTTGGAAACATACTCATGTATGTTCACTTTCATGGTAGGCCAATAGAAATATGTTTCAATTCCCTTTAGGGTAGACTGAATCCCTCTATGCCCCGCATATGGGGGAGCATGAGATTCATACATTACTTTCTCACGTAGTGAGTTAGTAACGCATAGTCTATTGCCATAGAGAAGATAACCATCTTGTAAAGTAAATGGTTCTTCTTTCTTCCCTAATGCAAGGGCTGAAATCACATCTCTAAAATCGGGATCAATAGCATACTCATCTATCATTGAAGATAGATCATTGTGAGTTGCTATGGAAACCGCATTCACTCTCGGTCGTCTTGAGAGTGCATCGGCTACTTGATTATGCTTGCCAGCAATGTGAGCAATATGAAAATGAAATTGCGAAAGGAAATTTGCCCACCTCATTTGTTTGTCGGAGAGCTTGGTCTGCGTCATGAAGTACTTAAGACTTTGGTGATCCGTTCGCAGAATGAAAGGAGTCCCCAATAAATAGTGCTTCCATGAGTCTAAGGCATGTAGAACTGCAAGGAGTTCTTTTTCGTATATGCCTAGAGCTTGCTCAACAGGGTCGAGCCTTCGACTCTCATAGCCTATGGCGTGCCCTTCTTGGAGCAAAACAGCCCCAAGGCAATCACCACAAGCATCACATTGGACCTCAAATGGTTTTGAGAGATCCGGTAGTGTAAGCACAGGTTGAGAGATAAGCTTTTCTTTAAGCTTTTCGAAAGCATTGTTCTCCTTAGCAGACCACGTATACCTAACATTTTTCTTTGTTAGGTCATGTAATGGTCCCGCAATTTGTGAGAACTTTTCTATGAAGCGTCTATAGTATGCACACATACCTATAAAGCTTCTTAGTTCATGAAGATTCCTTGGTTTAGGCCATCCTTTTATTACCTCTAACTTGGATGGATCCATTTGGATTCCATCTTGAGAGATAATGTGACCTAAATATTGAATCTCTTGCAGGAAAAATTCACTTTTCTTTCGATTAACATAAAGTTTATTCTCTCTTAAAACTTGAAATATTACCTGGAGGTGTTGCTTGTGTTCCTCTAATGAATTAGAGTAGATGATAATATCATCAAAGAACACTCCAGTGAAGGTTCGATGAGGTCTGAACAGCTTCTCCATCAAGCGGTTAAATGTGGCTAGTGCATTAGTCAAGCCAAAAGGCATGACAATGTATTCGTAAAGACCAAATGTAGTACGAAATGCGGTCTTTACAATGTCTTGATCAACTATCCTTATTTGATGATAGCCACTTTTTAGGTCAATCCTACTGAAGTAGGTCGATCCTTGTAGCTTATCAAATAGGTCTTCTACCCGTGGAACGGGAAACCTATTCTTGATAGTGATCCTATTTAGTGCTCTATAGTCGACACACATACGATATGTGCCGTCTTTCTTTTGCACTAATAGCACAGGTGAGCAAAATGGAGATGAGCTAGGCCTAACCATGCCCTTCTCAATTAACTCATGCACTTGCCGCATAATCTCCTCTTGTTGAGCTTGAGAAACTCTATAAGGAGGTTTGTTAGGCGGTGAACTTCCTGGAAGAAGTTCAATTGCATGGTCGTCATTACCTCGTTTAGGAGGTAGCTCAGAAGGGATGTCGTCAATAAAGACATCTTGAAACCCCTTGAGAAAATTGGATAACTCTAATTCCTTTTGGTTGCTTTTATTTTCTTTTGCTAAAGCATTAGGTTCATTTTGAGAATCTTTAACAAAAATCATGTACATGGAAATAGAGCTCTTTATTGACTTGTTGAAAGCTGGTGTATGTACAATGGGGATGGTGTTACCCATCTCCCTAGCATCTATATACATGTCCTTTTCCCTGAACTTAAAGGAGATTCTCCTTTCAGGAAATTTAACATGGGCAGCCAGACGGTCAAACCATGGTGCCCCTAGGATTACATCCTCATGCTTGAGAGGAGAGATAAAGAAATCCTCTTTGTCCACATAGCCTTGGACATGAAGCCTCAATTTCCCAATTAAGGGAGTGACTGAAGCTTCTTGCCCCTTGAAGGCACTGTCTGCGGGTAGGATATCTCCCATCTCGTAGGATTGTATGCCTAGCTTGGTGGCTAACTCCATAGATATGAAATTGTGAGTAGAACCAGGGTCAAAGAGAATAAAAGCATCATGTTCTCTTACCTTTCCCCAAGCATGGCATAGAGGAGATCCTTTGTGGTGAGTTTGGTGAATCTCCTCCTCTTGGATTTCAACCAAAGAAGCTCTAGGAGGATCTTGGCGGTTATTCTTTTGGGGACAAGCGCGGTACGCATGCCCTTGTTCGCCGCACTTGAAACACCGGTTATCTTTACGATAACGCTCAAGCTCTTCAGGAGAGAGTTTATTCTTTCCTTTGTAAACTCCCTTCTCTTTAGCTTTGTTGGAATTGCCCTTAGGAGACTTTTGGACATTGTCCTTCCCCTTAGGCTCATTGGAACCTTTGTTTTCCGGGGGCTTATTATTTCTTTTACCCCCCGTTTGGAAATTGATTCGCGAGGCCACCATAGTATGGTGTATTACCGCCGATATGGTACGTGGCCTTTGGGAGTTGACATACTCCGCCATTTCTTCGGTTAAGCCCGCACAAAATTGTTGCTTTTGCTCTCCAAAATCCAACTTTTTGAAGACAGTGGCTTTGAGTTGTAGGTCCCAAAACTTGTCTACATATTTGTGGATGGATTCATTGGGAGAGAGCTTTAAGCTTCGCCATTCGGTGAGTACTTTGTCTTTGGCATCGGTGGCCAAAAACTGCTTCATAATGGAAGCTCTTAAAGCCTTCCATGTTCGTGGAGCTTCACCGTTGGCTCGTAGGCTAGACCACCATTGTCTGGCGGACTTTTGAAAGTGCATAGCTACATGGCGTAGCTTAGAGGACTCCGTGAAGCCCTCATCTCCAAACGCCGCATCGAATTGCTGGATAAAGGCCAAAACTTTGTCTGTAGCACCGAAGGTGCCATCATAGGTAAGGAAAGAGATGCTCTTCCCTCCCTCTTTGAATTTCTTCAGCTTGGACGACCTCTTCCATGCGGCATAGGATTTCCTATGGCCTCTTCTTTTTGATGGTTCAAAAGTTGCACCATCACTTTCTTCAGAAGATGAAGAATTTGAAGAAGGTGGAGAAGAGGGTGACCTCTTTCTCGCCTTTTTCTTGTCTTGATCTTTGTCGTCTTCACCATAGCTTTCATAAGAGGAAGAGGATGAAGAAGATGGAGAAGAGGGTGTCCTCTTTCTCGCCTTTTTCTTCTCTTGCTTTTTATCATCCCTCTTTGAATTATGGCGTGGAGAAGAGTGTGAGGGTCTTCTCCGCTTTGGTGGTGATGGAGAGCGTTTAGCCCGCCGTCTTCGTGGAGCCATCTCCGCCGAGGTGGCGGGAGACTCGCTTCTTTCTCGTTCCTTCGTTGGAGGCTCTTGAGTTCTCCTTTGGGAAGGAGATGCATCATCAAGAAGTAAGTTCTTGAGCCCTTCATATGGATTCTCTTCTTCTTCCCAAATCGGAGAGAGACCTCTTTTGGTAGTCTCACAAGGAGGCTTCCTAGGTGTTCTCTCGTCATGGTGATGAGCTTGGAGAATCCCGTGAGCACGGAGCTGCCGTTGCACTTCACTTTGGAGAGATGGATTGCCCATGGCTTGTTGAAGCCTAGAAACAAGATAATTAACAAGCATTGAAGCATCATTAGTAGCTTGCTCATGAGCAAAATCAAAGTTATCAACATTAATTTCACTCTCTTTAATATTGTCAGCCATTCTAACAACTTTTAGGTGTACTTTGGCACTTCAAGCCCTAGTTGCTACTCCTCTTTACCCCTTTAGAAAAAGCACTCAAGCTACTGTACCCGCGGCTCGAATACCATTAATTGCAAAGAATAGAAGAGAGGGTCTTTCGACACCAAAACAGCACCGGCTCCTGTCAAGCTTCTAATAGCTCAATAGTGGTTAAGCCGTAGGCAAGCCCCGTAGGACTCCATTATTAAGACCATAGCTCTCGACGGTGATGCCCCGTTAACTGCACAAAGGCAGGCGCACTGAAAGGCTAAAAAATCCCTATTCTACTTACTCACAGGCAATTAATAATACCAACCATTTGTAGCTAGCTTGAGGACCTCCCTTCTTGAGCAAGAAAAGAGAAACCTTGAGCTCTAATACCAATGTAACATTTAATGGCCTAAAATCTTATTTGTAGCGGAAATTAGCATGAACATAGTGGGCATTTCATTAGAATAGATTCCTAATGAGAATTACAAGAGTGCTTGGGTGGAGAGAGCAACAAAAAGCATAACACCTAGTTAGATAGCATCGACAATACTTTCAAAAGAGAGAGCAATTAAGCTATTGACAACAGTTGAGGACCGGATTTGCATGGAGCCGGTCCCCCCTCCAAAAGGCTTTGTATTATGGTTTCTCCCATCAAGAGAGACATTGTACAATACAATTCTTTGTGTTCCTTCAAGACAGCTAGTGCAATGAAGATGGAAGCTTCATACACCAAGAAAAACACTTAATCAAACACAACTTGAATTATCCCCGTTCTCAGACCCAAGACCTCACACACCTTCGAAGATGGTGAGAGCTAGCAGGGTATGAGAGTAGATTGAGAGGAAAAAGAAGTATCTTACGAGAAAGAAGTACATCTCCTCACATAATCACTCATATTAGCATAGCTTAGCTTAGTAATTAGCTTGGTAGAGAAGATGAGCATGCATTGAAGCTTGGCTCTTGGTTGGATTTGCATCCACATGCCAAGAGAGTGTTGATGTAGGCTTCTATCTCACAAGCTTGGAGTAGGTGATGAGCTCTCCATTAAAGCTTGGGAGGAGATAGAGTATTTTCCCTTCACACATGGTCAAGTGTGAGAGTGTGAGTGTCAATGCCAAGCAAAAATCAGCCCCCTCTCTCTCTTGGGCGAGCCCTAGCTGCTAAGTTAGTCTGGCTTTTGCCTCATTGGACCTCCCCAGGTCAAGCCAATAGGGATTAAGCAGCATAAGTGATAGCCTTCTGACATGTGTCCCCCTTTCCCCTTTTGTGAGAGCTTTAGATAATTAAATAATTAAACTAAACTCTCATTGGACCCCTTTGCCTCCTGGCCAATAGGAATCAGGCAAGCCATGGGGCTCCTGAATGCTCATTGGACCCCTTGGGAGACTGCCCAATAGTCTTCTAGGACACTTAATTCTTATTGGTTTCTTTTATTAAATGTTTTTAAATTAATTAAACTAGATTTACTCTAGCCTAATTCTCATTGGTCCACTTCAAGGGTCTTCCAACAGGAATTGGGCATACCTTGTGGGCATCTGGCCTAGGGAGCTGACATGTGTCCCTCATTCCCTTTGTGTAAAGGGAGCCTGTGTGTGTGTGTGTGTGTGGCTTTCTCTCTCATCCCCTAGCTTTGGGGCTCGCCCCCTCCCATGTAGGGATGTAGAAAGACTTTTTGGGCACACACTAAGCATCCAATTTTTCCTAAGGTTGACCTTTGGACACAACCTTTGAATTTTGGAACCTTAGCATTTTGGAAGTCTTAATGGGCTGAACCTTAGGGTCTTTTTAGCCCGTTGTTTCACATGGCTCTTTTGCAGATGGCCCCCCCTTTGGATCCCTATTTTCCCTCCTTTGGATCCCTACTGTGGCCGGTCTGCTAACTTAACCAATATTCTAGCTTTTTCTCCCTTGGCACTTCCCCACATTAAATGATCAGTTTAATATGAGAAAATCATTTAGGAGAATTAGATATTGATTATTATGACATAAGATCTCACATGTCTGCCCATTGCCTAGCCGAACATGATCTTTAGTGGTCACATAAGAGGTAAACCACTCCTTGTTTGGAGACACATGAAGTGATGCCCCTGAGTCTATAATCCAGTCACTCAGTGCATTTTCATCAGATGCTGTAAGAAGAGCTGAGTCCATTGTATTCTTCAAGAAGTAGATGTCTCCTGACACTAGACTGTCATCCTCTGCAACAGTGTCTGTCACATTTATTTCTTGAATCTTCACTGCGGACTTGTTCTTCTCACCATGGTCTTCAGCTTTCTCTTTGCCTTTTTCTGCTTTCCATTCTCTACAGTCTCTTTTCATGTGACCCTTTTGCCACAATGGTAGCATTATATGTCACTCTTGCCTTTAGCACTGCGGGACTTGCTGCAAGACTGATCCCTCTTTCCACCTTTGTACTTTTCTTTGGTCCTTCCTCTGACGACTAAGGTTGTTCCTTTGCCTTTGTCCATTGTCTTTCTGTTGGTTTCTTCAGTAAGCAGACTGCCTTCTACACCTACTATGGTCAAACCATCTGGAGGTGCAGAATTACTCAAAGCTGTGCGAAAAGTGTCCCAACTTTCCGGCAATGTGATCAACAGGAACATAGCTCTAACAGGTTCATCAAACTTGACACCTTGAGCTGACAACTGGCTGTAGATGGTGTTGAATTCATTCAGATGATTGGACATAGGTGTCCCATCTTTCATCTTCAAGTCAACAAGCTTCTTAAGCCAGTATACCTGTGAAGCTGCACTCTACTTCTCATAAAGATCACTCAGCTTTGTCCATGCTTGATAAGCCGACATCTCGTCTGCTACATTGAAGTAAACGCTTTCTGCCAAAGTCAGCATAATGGTAGAAAGTGCCAATTCATCCATTTCGCTCCATTAATCTTCGTCCATATCTTGTGGTTTTATCCCCTTGAGCTTTATAGGTTTTATCTGCTTCTTTTGTACCAACACATGCCAAATCTGCTTCTTCCACAATGGGAAATTGGTTCCATCTAGCTTCTTGATAATTGTAAAGAGCAGTGTCCTGTGATCCAGCCATAGCTACGCTTCACAGTAGTTTACTTTCCTGGGAAAAATTCGGCAGAGTTTCTCCTGTAAACTGACCTTTGAACCAATATCAACCTGTCAAATGAACCAATAAAGCTTCAGATTCTGCATAAATTTTGGCAAAAAACAGACCAAAAAACAACTCAAAAAACCACTGTCTCTCTAACACTGTATGCTGTGGGTAAACCTGTCCTGTAGTTGTACTGTCTCTCACTGTCCTGTCACTGTCTTGGAAGCATAGACTGTGACAATGCCTCAATGGCAGTAAAGCAAAGATGCAATCCCAACTATCTAACTCACAGTCAATACATCCTAGCTGCCTATCTAAGGGTGCTCGAGGGATCGCTCCAAGACCTGTATCACCGAAAGGATCTCAACATTCGAGAATCTCCCAGCTCAATAAAACCTCACTCGACCCTCAACAAAGGCTGCAGTGAATCTGACAGTACATAGACTTCCCACAAAGTCATACATCCACAAATTTCCCACTGTATGCTGTAACCGCTGCGGCGGTTGTTTGCTGCGTGACTCACAGCCAGCAAACCCTCAACAGACATACATCATCTCTGACAATACATCCCAGGTGGAAGTACCTGCAATGTCAGGATGAAATATGGAATATCAAGCAGTAAACACAAGCTACCTGATGAACTGGTGGATGTCGCCTACAGTCTGTGTGTAGGTACGCCCGTGTCGTATGTGACACGCCTCCAAGAACTGTAAGCCATTCTTCGTTGTGTAGATAGCCACAAATCAGCACTCTAGAAGTGCAGATATCCTCAGCACTTGTAGTCGTAGGCCGAAACCCCAAAATTGCAGAGTCGGATCTGCACCCGCCGAGACCACGTAGTCGAAAATGGCCTGCGTAGATCTTTGTTGAAGCCGAACGGTGGTCGAGATGACCTCAGAATGAAATTCTGAGGAGTCCGAGCCCTTCGTATACTCCCATAGGAATTGGGGCCGTGTTTTCGCCTGTCGAATCTCACTCCAATCTGAGCAGGTGACTCTGGCTACCTGCAAATGCTGCCCCAAGCCTTGATCTGAGTTCTGATACCAATTGAAGGAGTACGAGCAGAAGTGCGACGCGAGAGAGAGTGCGAGAAGAAGAGCACAACGATATGGTGAACTCGCTCTACTGTAATGTGTAGAGCATAGTGAGTTCTTATTAGGTTTTTACAAAAGAATATGTGTACATATCTGGCGGCTTGCCCACTTACCTGGGCGACCACATTGGGCTTTAAACCCCAACAGTATTCAGCTCAATCTCTTATTTAGAAAGGGAAAACCTCTTGATTAAACCTTCCTCAACAAAAAACCACCACTCCCCAACCATCTTTAAAATACCTTTTACCCCCGAAACTAGAAAACTTAAACCCTCCTTGGCGATTGGTAAACCTATCCATCAAGCTTGCCTAAATTCTCCAAACCTCTCCCACTTAGATAAACCCATCACATGCTGGACCACAGGACCCAATTTACATACACTCCTCAAAAACAAACCTTACGCACCATAATGAAATTCAACCTACCCAAAATGACCCTCATTTGTCTTTACCTTACTCTTTGTGCAGGTTGATGGATCATACTACTTCGGCGCATGTTTATCACCGCTTGCCCCATATCCAAGTATACCCATACTTTGTCACTATCTATCCCGCTTTTTTACCCCACTTATGATCCAAAGGTTTTTTGTACCCATCTTAAGAGCATAACAATTTTTTGTACCCTACTTATGAGCAAAACCATCTTTTGTACCCCACTTATGAGCTAAACAATTCTTTTTGAACTCCACTTATGAGAAAAATCACCTTTGAACCCCACTTACAAGCAAAACCAATTTTTTGAGCCCCATGTATAAACAGAATCCCTCTTGGTGTACCCCCCTTATAGGCAAAACCCTTTTTCTTTGCACCCCGTGAACGGGCAAAACCTTTGTAGTACCCCACAAACAGGCAAAATCTTTTTGGTCACGACTCTAAACCTCCTCCGACACTACTCTTAACCGCCGTTGTCAATACTCTACCATAAATCTCTATCGCTAAATTAATTTACTTGTTTTTCTCCCTACCAAAACAAGTACCGCGCATATCCCTTACTGTTCTACCCAAACCAATCTTTGGAATCCTTCCATAAGTATTACCTAATTTTTGATAAGACTCCTTCGCTCATAATTTCTGCGTAAACCCCCCCAACTTAACGAACTCACCATAAGTGAGTCTCTTTTTCTCCCTCTTAAAACCTATGTTTAATAAGGCTCACCCTTAGCATTCATTCTCATGTCACTCTCACACACAACTAGACTCAAGTCTTTTTGAATTCGAAGTTCAAAATTCAAAACCTACTTCCCCCCTTCTTTTTCAAACACCTTCCCTCCCAAAACTCACCCTACTTAAGCAAACCCCTACTCCCTTCCCATAACTTCTTTACATTCCCCAATCTCCCTGGAAACACCACTCATGAGCTCTCTAAAGAGTGAAACACGTTTGGTTTCTTCTCCTCCCAACTTCTCCCCCCCCAGCTTTCCTCCCCCCCCCCCCCCCCCCCGCCCCCCCACCCCATCCCCCATGAAGCTAGAGTGTTCCGCACGCTTGGTCTTTCTCGATTTTTCTATTTATGGGGATGCTAGTTATGATTTCTCGAACCTTCTTCGTGGCTAGTGATGGGTCTTCTTGGGCTAGGGCATAGATGCACAACCATGCTGGGATGTCCAGGATGGCTAAGAGTAGAGTGTCAAATCTTGCTCTAGCATTCCAAAGAAGTAGGCATTGTATAAAAGAGGCTACAACAAGTAATCGGTCCGAGTACCCTAGCCGCATAAGTTCTTCATGCCAAGTAGTTACGATGTCCTACATGAAAGAGAATATTAGCTCATTTATCAAGAAAAAGGATCTTGGTCAGTTTGTGAGCTGCCAAGACCATTAGTGTGTGTAGCTAGATTTCAATGAAGGGAGCTAAGGACATCAACTTAACACAACTATAGAGCATAGATGCTTCAAAAAAAAATATTTCCATTAGGTTGGTAGTTATAACAGAGTGCTTTCTTAGAAGAATTTGTGTACAGAATACAGAAAGCTTCACAAATGATACCTGCATCCATTATGAGAGAAAGAACAAATTAGTGCTTCACTCATAGAGTGCATGTGTCATGTAAGTGGGACACTTGTTATCGATGTCAACTATATGCTAAAGACAAAATAAAAAAGTACTCGTGTTTTTCTAAAACCTGAGAGGGAATATCCATGTAGAATTGGTTGGCGTTGTAAGGCCGAATGAGGAAGTCTTGCATGTTGAGAGTCTCGGGATCAAAGACCGCCACCTTCATATATAGTTGAAGGTGCTCCATGCATGAAGATACAGGCAGTTACAATTTGGCACTGAAAGGGTGGGGGTATTGGGAGAGGTGGTGGACTTGCACAAGGTTTTTTCTTGCACCCTCCATGCAAGGATAAGTCCAGAGAGTGGGATAGTGGATTCGTCTAGGATGGTACTTTGATTTAATCCCTCATGTAAAAAGAATTCCCACGTCACTTGGTACCCTTACAGATTTTGCCAAAAATTCAATTTTTATAATTATCCATGAGATAGGGCCCAATGGTATTGGAAGAATTGGTTACCAGAATGTGATGCAAACCATATTTTGATGCATCCTTGTCCTTGTCATTAAGCAAGGTGAGGAGAAATTTCTCATTAATAGGAGCTAGTAGGGCATAGTTCCCAAAACCCCAGATCTTTTGATGGGTGTCTTGCAACATAGGTTCCATCCTTCTATGAGGGATAAAATGGCCATTATAAGTCTCCATAGGTTTAGAGACCTTCTATAAAAGAGTTCCAACAACTGAAAATTCCTCCTTGACAGCCTCTTGCTCATCATCCTCTAGTTCTTCCGGAATGAGGTAACTCATAGGGTTTGAAGGGGGTGAAAAAGACACCTTGGGGGTCCCTTGGAGCATGCTTTTCTTCCTTTGCAAGATTAGAGGGTCATTTCGGAGCTTCTTCCAATGCATCTCCATGAATCTCCTCATGAAGGGAAGGGAAGTCTCCCACCATTCTGTGTTTTCCCAAAAATCCTCAATGAGAATATAAGGGATGCTGATTATGATTTCTCGAACCTTCTCCGTGGCTAGTGATGGGTCTTCTTGGGCGAGGGCATAGATGCACAGCCATGTTGGGATGTCGAGGATGGCTACGAATAGAGTGTCAAATCTTGCTCCAACATTGACACATGCTAAATCATGTTCAATGATGGTGTTGTGAAAGATAGGGTCCCTTATGCAAAGAAGTAGGCCTTATATGAAAGAGGCCACAGCAGGTAATCGGCCCAAGTATCCTTGCCGCATAAAATCTTCATGCCAAGTAGCTACAATGTCCTACATGCACGATAATATTAGCTCATTTATCAAGACAAAGGATCTTGGTCAGCTTGTGAGTTGCCAAGACCATTAGTGTGTGTAGGTAGCTTTCCACGAAGAGAACTAAGGACATCAACTTAACACAAGTACAGAGCATAGATGCTTCAAAAAAGATACTTCCATTAGGTTGGTTGATTTTTTAGAAGAATTTGTGTACAAAATATAGAAAGCTCCACAAACGATACATGCATCCATTAGGAGAAAAAGAAAAAATTAGTGCTTCACTCATAGACTGCAGGTGTTGTGTAAGTGGGACACTTGTTATTGATGTCAACTATATGCTAAACACAAAATAAAAAAGTACTCATGTTTTTCTAAAACCTGAGTGGGAAGATCCATGTAGAATTGGTTGGCGTTGTAAGGCCAAATGAGGAAGTCTTGCAGGTTGAGAGCCGTAGGATAAAAGACCACCACCTTCATATATAGTTGAAGGTGCTCCATGCATGAGAATGCAGGCATTTAGAATTGTGGCGCTGAAGGAGTGGGGGTAGTGGGAGAGGTGGTGGACCTGCAGGAGGTTTTTTTCTTGCACCCACCATGCAAGGTGTGTGGGATAGGCGATTCGTGTAGGGCGGTACTTTGATTTAACCCAGGATGTATAAAGGCTTCCCACGTCCTTGGTACCCTTACATATCTTGCCAAAAATTCTAAATGATAGGATTTTTATAATTATCCAATGAGATAGGGCCCAATGATATTGGAAGAGTTGGTTACCAAAATGTGCTGCAAACCAATTTTTGATGCATCCTTGTCCTTGTCATTAAGCAAGGTGAGGAGAAATTTCTTATTAATGGGAGCTAGTAGGGCATAGTTCCCAAAACCCCAGACCTTTGATGGGTGTCTTGCAGCATAGGTTCCATCCTTCTATGAGGGAGGGATAAAAGGGCCAGTATAAGCCTCCGTAGGTTTAGAGAACTTCTCTAGAAGAGTTCCAACAACTGAAATTCCTCCTTGACAGCCTCTTGCTCATCATCCTTTGGTTCATTCGGAATGAGGTTACTCATAGGGTTTGAAGGTGGTGAAAAAGATACCATGGGGACCCCTTTGCACCATGCTTTTCTTCCTTTGCCTGGTTAGAGGGTCATTTTGGAGCTTCTTCCCATTCATCTCCATGAATGTCCTCATGATGGAAGGGGATTTCTCCCACAATTATTTGTTTTTCAAAAAATCCTCACTGAGAATATTAGGGATGCTGGTTATGATTTCTCGAACCTTCTCTCTGGCTAGTGATGGATCTTCTTGGGCTAGGGCATAGATGCACAACCATGCTGGGATGTCCAGGATGGCTAAGAGTAGAGTGTCAAATCCTGCTCCAGCATTGACACATGCTAAATCATGTTCAATGATGGTGTTGTGAAAGATAGGGTCCCTTATGCAAAGAAGTAGGCATTGTATGAAAGAGAACACAACAAGTAATCAGTCCGAGTACCCTAGCCACATGAGTTCTTCATGCCAAGTAGCTACGATGTCCTACATGCAAGAGAATATTAGCTCATTTATCAAGACAAAGGATCTTGGTCAGCTTGTAAGCTGCCAAGACCATTAGTGTGTGTAGGTAGCTTTCAATGAAGGGAGCTAAGGACATCAACTTGACACAAGTGCACACATAGATGCTTCAAAAAAAGATATTTCCATTAGGTTGGTAGTTATAACAGAGTGCTTTTTTAGAAAGCTCCACAAATGATACATGCATCCATTCGGAGAAAAAGAACAAATTAGTGCTTCACTCATAGATTGTAGGTGTTGTGTAAGTGGGGCACTTGTTATCGATGTCAACTATATGCTAAACACAAAATAAGAAAGTACTCGTGTTTTTCTAAACCTTGAGTGGGAAGATCCATGTAAAATTGGTTGGCGTTGCAAGGCCCAATGAGAAAGTCTTGCAGGTTGAGAGCCTCAGGATCAAAGACCACCACCTTCATATATAGTTGAAGGTTCTCCATGCATGAGAATACAGGCATTTAGAATTGTGGTGCTGAAGGAGTGGGGGTAGTGGGAGAGGTGGTGGACCTGTAGGAGGTTTTTTCTTGCACCCGCCATGCAAGGATAAGTCCAAAGAGTGGGATAGTGGATTCGTGTAGGGCGGTACTGTGATTTAACCCCTCATGTCTAATGGTTGCCCACGTCACTTGGTACCCTTGAAAATTTGCCAAAAATTCTAAATGATAGGATTTTTATAATTATGGGGAGCTTCCTAGATAAATCTCAAATGGAGCAAAAGTATGGTGTGTGTGTGTGTGTGCGCGCGCGCGCAAAGCAACCAAAATTTATAATGTACCTCCTAGAATGTAACACAAAGTAGGCGACTCGATTGCAAGTCCTTCAACTGGATAGGCAACACGAAGTAGCTCTCTCTCTCTCTCTCTCTCTCTCTCTCTCTCTCTATCACGCATTGTGAAAATCGAGAACCAAGCATCACTACCACTTAAGGAAGGCACCCATTACGAACACAATGAGCTGCTGCAATTCAAAAATTCGTCTTTTTGGGCTGCCAGGTCTCGAAAGCTGAGGGCACAATATTTTTAGATCATGTCATCGTCCTTTAGTATAGAGAAAGATATAATCCTACTCTTGAATGCATAAAAACAAGTCAAGAAGAACTGAAGGTGACATACACGGTTTATTTTTGACGAGTAGCTTTGTCCTTCGAACATCAAAGACATTATATTATATAGTTTTGGCTACTTTAGTGTACTTTGTGAAGGGCAGGTAACATTTTCACTCGTAAATAACCGACAAAGTACTCAAAAGCGGGTAAAAAGCCCATCTCATATGTAAGTTAGTGTAAGAGAATGTGCAATCATCTATAAATGGCCCTTCTACATCAATAATAGGATAGAAATTGTTCTCCATTGTCGAAGGGAGTTGGCCTAGTGGTTAAGGTGAGGGGATTTAAGCGCACCCACTACGATTCAACTCTTGAGACACGTGGGTGTGGGTGAGTGGGCGCAATCCCGTAAAACCAGTTGAAGCGAAACGGCTTAAGAAAAAACAAAAAACAAAAAATTGTTCTCCATCATTAAGGCTGCTTACACACCGCCGCCCGTGCTTGGGCGTGTGGACGTGGAAGACATCTGGTAAAACATGACACGTTGTGAAAAATGGCCAACACCCAAAATATTAGACATCCAAACTCGCGCGTCCAAGCATGGGCAAGGGTTGACCTACGTCCAGATCAGCCAGGTCCCGCCGTCATCAAACCAATGAGCTAAAGCCACACACTGAGATTGCATTCAGTTTTTTAAATTAAGACCTAGATGGTGTGTAACACATACCAGCCCATGCCCCAAATTGATGGGCAGGTGCATAGGCGGTGTGTAAGCAGCCTAACTCTCATGTAGGCTAGAAAGTTGTTTGTAAGAGGGACCTTCTCTATGCCTTGGCACCTGCTTATTTTCGCGAAGCTGAGCTAAAAGAAACTCACTCCCACTACAAAGGATAATAGGAAAGGAACCCAAAGGTGTATACGGGAGTCATGGCCACGATAGCTGGTGCTGTGGCGCCCGCCTGTAGCTCTGCCATAGCCTCTGCTTCACGATCTTCCTTTTCGGCGTCTTCGCGGGGACTTTCTCTCGGCAGGCCATTGAGGGTTAGCATCAGCGGTTCAGGTTGGGGGTCTCCCTTTCTTTAGCTGCTCGGTTATCATTTCACGTTCTTCAAGTTCTAGGGTATGCGTTTAGAAGTGAAGGCAGAAATCTGCCTCTGCTTGTTGTTAATGTAGGGTTTCGTTCATTTTGTCAAATTAGATGGATCCAATGTGTTGTATTGTTGCCATTCTTGCATTGTGTGTGTTTGTCTTCTCTAACGACTATCAGAGGTCCTTTTCCGGTTGAAGCAGAACTAGGTGGCGAACTTGCAAGGTGGTTGCATTAGCATATCGGCTGTGTAGATGAAAGCTTGGAGCTTCCTAGCCTCTCATTCTGCTGGCATGCTGTAATGTGTAAGCTTTACCATTGGACTCCACATAGCTCATCTCATTGTGCCTTTAGCGTTCATCTAGAAACCTGTTTCTCGAACTTTAGAAACCTTGAAACTTCAAAAAACAGAAGTGTTTAAAAAAAAAGAAAAGGTAATGTCAAGAGGTCAAGCTTTCCAAGTTTTCACATTGCTACATTTCTTCTCATGTGCAAGTTGCAGAGTACATATACACGCAAATGTAAATATGGGTGGGCATGTATGTGTATCTATGCCAGTATACTATTTGGTAGGGGTGTGTGTGTGTGTGGATGCTCACACAAATGCATCGACATGTACACTTATACTTTGCAACTCAATGCGCACACTCTCACACCCGTTTGTTTTGCACAACTGCACTTTACAATCAATGTCATAGCACAGGCACATGTAAACATGTATTTACTCTCTCTCTCTCTCTCTCTCTCTCTCTCTCTCTCTCTCTTATTGTTCTTATGTTTGTAGGAATCTCAGCGTATTTTAGTGGCTGAATGTTTTGCTAGGAAACCTGAGAAACTTCAAAATGTTTCTGGCAATTTCATGTCATTGTTTCCTAAATGGGGTTCAAGAGTTTCTTTCCTCTTTCCATCTGCTTGTGAGTTCCGGTATATATGCATTCCCAATTTTAGGTTATGCCTGTGAGTTCCAGTATATATGCATTCCCAATTATAGGTAATTCATTGGATGCCAAATTTTATAATGTATGGGAAATTGATGCTCACCAAAGGGGCATCTGTGTAGTATTAAAAGTTCAAGAATTATGAAGTATTGGATAGTATAAGCATCGACTTATATTTGTTGAGGTTCACGCCAATTGTTTACTGCTGTGGTATGCCTTAGGTAATGAAATGTCCTTAAGTAACGGGATGTGTTAGGAAAACTTATGTTCTATGTACAGGTTTAAAGGCTTCACCACGCCATGTGCGAGCAGCAACCTCCACTGATGAGGCCTCTACTACCTCTACAACAACCTCTGTGCAAACTGAAGAGCTTATTGCAGATTTAAAGGCTAAGGTATTAAAGTTGATTCTTGGGGATCGGCCTTTTGTGTGCGTTACAGTGCATTAAGTCTACAGAAAGGGCTCCTTCTTTGGTTGTAATAGATTGCTCTGTCTGAAAACAATGTTAGGTCATGAATTGTTTTTCAGTCTTGGCTGGTGGCTGGTGTTGTGTGTCTGCGCCTATGGCAAGAAGTTCTTGTTTGTTCGATACATTGTATCCAGAAAAGTTTCATGTGGTGCCTCTCAAAGTTTGAGTACCCAATTTATCTTATGATTCTCTAAAATTGATGTGATTGTGCAGTGGGATAGCATTGAGGACAAGACTAATCTACTTGTATACGGAGGGGGTGCTCTTGTTGCAGTATGGTTGTCCTCCACGATTGTTGGGGCTGTAAATTCTGTGCCATTGGTAAGTCCTCGCTGCTTGTTAAAGAATGGGCTAATCGAGGCGTTTGTGCTCTTGGTGAGAGAGAAGTCTAATTTTACTTTGTTGTTCACTATCTGAACCAGCTTCCAAAGGTTTTAGAGCTTGTAGGTTTGGGTTACACTGGTTGGTTTGTCTACAAGTACCTTCTTTTCAAGGTACATTCCTGTTTCTCTTGTAGTTTGGAGTTCCCTTTTCTAATCTTCTCATGAAGCTGAGACTTTCTAACAGTTGTTAAGGCCTTCTATACCTCTTGTTAATCGCACCAGTGTTTTACATAAACAGGAGAGCAGGAAGGAGTTGGTGAGAGATATTGAAGAGTTGAAGTCTAAGATTGCTGGAGGTGCTAAGGAATAAAAATGCATGCTGCACTCATCCTCCTGAAGCGCTTCCCCCCATGGCTGAACTAAGAGTGCCTTGTAAATAGTGGCACTTGACACAGGGGGCAAGGTGATTGATTGTGGGCTTTTTTGTTCTAGAGTTGTATCTATCCATGTGCCATTTTTTCAAAGATCCATTGTTTGGCCAACTAGTATGGTAGCTTGTTGATCATCAAGTGTTGTTCATGCTGTAGTAAGTTTTGGTTTCCATGGTTCTTTACATTGGGTGCTTGGAACCGTACCCTGCTGGTTGTGGGGTTGTACTTTTGTGTTTTTGTGTGTGATGGGATGTACTATGGAAGGCTGTTTTGGGTTGGCCCTTGGCAGCTGCTGTCCAATGTGGCTTCCATCCAAGTTCTGCAAATAGAGAAGAGGTCACTGTTAGTTCATTTTTGGGCTGCCTCTAGGTCCTACACCACTTTAATGAGCAATCCTCAAACTGGTTTTTTTCAATGACAAATGTACATGGTGCCCTTGACGTAATCCTCTATGACCCGGTGGATGCTTGCCAAGGTAGCAGCTGTATCTTCTACAACACAGTCAACCAAATCATACCAAATCAACCTGCATTAGAACTACCGTAAGTCTACAGCCAGAAAATTTGGAGCCGTTCGATGTTTGCCTGCATCATTCACACCAAGTCAACGGCCTGAATTTGTGCCACCTTCCACCTCCCCCTTGCACTGTCGCATTGCCAATGCTATCACCTTGAGTCGCTTGCTCCGGTCCCCTTGACCTTGACGGCTGGGAATGGTCAGTGGTGACCATTCCCATGTGATGTTAGTTGTGCTCAGAATTTTGATTCAAGCTCATTTTGGTCTCCGTTAGACTATAGATAGTATTGCGTAGGCAATTTTGTCCTTTTGCGCAAATTTTTTGTCGTTGCATTTTTTGCAGAATAAGCGCTTATAGTCCTCTTCGGATTGTGCTACAAAGCACGTGTTAGTCCTACTTCGTTTTTCCTCTTTCATAGTAGTTTCCACATTAGGTGTAGTCACTTATTATGGTTGACAACAACATAGATGTTTTTTGATGTTTGATGATGAGGACAAGTTGGATGGTGATAACTACCCAATGTGGGCTTATATGATGGTGCTTGTTCTTGTGTCAAAGGATGTTCAAAATTTGTGTAAGGCACTCACATACAACTTTCTTGTGTGGGTACAAGCTTTGTTGAGGATGTTGCAGGTTCTAACAGTCTTGTTGTTGCTAGAGTTATTCTACTTATGGATGAGTAGTCTCGTTGGAATGTTAGAGATGCTCATGCATTGATTGCATTCTTTGAGAAGCGCATCATTACTCATATTTGCTCAACAAAATCAGCGAATCAGGTTTGGGATTGTCTTTATGCAAGTTGCCATAAAGATTTGGAGTTGAAGATTATGCAAGAGGAAGATGACTTGGACACTTTCCTTGCTTGTATCAAGGATAGTTATGAGCAACTCACTTTTACACGCTCTATTGGACATTGACGACGTTAGTGGGAATGTTGCAGATTATGCATAATGGAGTTGATGGCTATATTGTCTTGTGGGTGACTATCAGGGTCTATACCTTGCACTTTTCTTTAAGAGTGAATATGGGCTTATCTTGGATTCATCTGGGTATAGTTTTTAAGTCGTATAGCGGACATTCAAACTTCACATTATAAAGTTTTTGTTTGAGTTACGACCAATTGATATTGTGTTAATATTTTCTATCTTTTGTGGTGCGTATATCCTATCAACTATCAGGGTTTTTTTGTTAACTTTTTGATGTTAGGCTTCATCATGGTCGAGTCTGTCCTTGATATTTGGAATCATGACAAAAACTCAGTGCGTTGAACTTGGTGTTGATGTTTGCTCGTGTGTGTTCGTGCGGTGTATTGTAGTCAGAAGTATATGTTAGTATGTATTTCTATTCGCACTATTGGACATTGACCATGTTAGTGGGGATGTCGAGGAATTTAGTCAATACTAACATGATGGATATCACATAGTGATGATGTGGCATGTCCAACTGAAAGAGAAATGGTTGACTAGTCAAGAAAAACTGAGGAAATGAACCAAAAACTTCAAAGCATTGGTTGAGGGGGTTAAAACCCTAAAAAATCCAAAAGCTTGCACTTTGAGGAGGATTATATAAATTGTATTGATATGTTGACGTGGTATAAAGCATTGATGTTGTCGTCGTTGTGGCTGAAATTTTTGCGAATCGTGTCATAAAATATAATATATAACTTTATCAAATGATATTCTCATATTAAACTGATCATTTAATGTGGGAGAATAAGCGAGAAAAGAGTTAGAAGAGAGACATGTGATTCTAGACCTATCGTAACACGGGACCAAAAGAAGAGATGGTTGCATCTCAATAGGGGTCCAAAGGAGATGGTCTATCAAAGAGCAATGTGCAATAAGTGCTTATAGATTTATCTCAGCAAGGGGCTAAGAGAAGAGATGGTTACATCTTAATAAAGGTCCAAAAGGAGGTAGTCTATTAAAGAGCAATGTGCATGTAATGGAGCTTAAAAGACCTTAGGGTTAGTTTTATTAAAGATCTCCAATGTTTAGTGTTAAAAGTCCTTTGACCTTAGGCAAGCTAGGGTTGAGCTTGAGGTGGGAATTCGACCTAAGCTTGAGTTGCTTGTCGTGCTTGATGATTAAGGTACGTGTTTGCTGGCTTAATGTGCTTGTCATGCTTGATGATTAAGGTACTTAAGGTGCTTGTCATACTTAATGGAGATAAGGTGCTTGAGTCAAAAAGAGACCCTACAAACTTAATGAGAAAGGTGCTTGAGAAACTTCCCATACATGATACATGGAGGGTAAGGTGCTTGAGTAAAAAAGAGACCCTATAAATTTAATGAGGAAAGTGCTTGAGAAGCTTCTTATGCATGAAAGTCCCAAAGTTAGGGAAATCTTTGACTTAACTTTTCACTTAAGCAAAGGGCATCCTTTTTTTAAAGGGCACATGGGGCATATGTCAGACTCTCCCTATGCTTAACCACATGGTGTGCTTGAATACTATTGGTTAAGCTAAAGAGGGGTTCAATGAGCTTCTAGCTCCATCTAACAAATATTTAGATATTTTCAAGCTCTCTCTCTCCAAGGGATAAGGAGAACACTTATCCAAAGACTATCCATGTACTTGAATGCATGTTGCATGTGATTGGCTAAGGAGAGAGGGGTCCAATGAGCTTGAAACATGTGTACAAGCTACAACTCGTCCCAAGCAAGCAAGGGGGGTGTTGGAGGGGGGGACACACACACACACACACACACACACACACACACACACACTCATTCTGTGGATTCAATTTCACTTGGTGAAAGTTGAGGAAGTCCGCCTCCTTCTCCAAGCTTGGGAGAAGTAAGAGCCTACACCAACACTCTTGGCTATGGAATGCAAATCCAACCAAGAGCCATGCTTCAATGCTTAAGCTTACCATCTTCTCCATCTTCATTACTATGCTATTATGTATGCTAGCAAGAAGAGTGATAATAAGTGAGGAACTATTTCTGTCTTCAATGGAATGTTTCTTCTTCCTCTTTTCTATCCTCATTCCTCGCTAGCTCTCTCCACCTTTGAAGGTGTTTAAGGTCTTGGGACTGAGGCTTGGGATAGTTAATGCTTTCTACAAAGTTTATGTTATGTGTGTGATGCATGAAGCTTTCCATCTTCATTGCATCACCTAGGTCACAAGGAACACAAAGATTGTATTGTACCAAGTCTCTCTTGATGGGAGAAACTATAATACAAATGCCTATTGGAGGGGGGACCTGCTCCGTATGAATCTGGTCCTCAACTATTGTCATGTTCTCTAAACTCTCTCTCTTGCAAAAGTATTGTTCATGCCAAGTTAACTAAGTATCATGTTTATGTTGCTACCATCAACTAAGTTCACTCGTTATGCTCACAAAGTAATCTCACAAAAGTGCTTCACCTAGTTTCCTAATTCCGCTACTCTCAAAGTTCATAGGTCATTTCCATTACATTGGTATCAGAGCATTTGATTTCTCTTTTCTTGCTTAAAAATAGAGGTCGTTAAGTAGCTTATTAATGGTTGATTTTGTTAATTGTATTAGGGTAAGTGGGAATGGGTTCTATTATCGGTTTTGTTGAGCGCACTATGTGGGATATGGTACACACCTTAAGAGCTTTGGTCTTAATAATGGAGTCTTTTTAGACTTGCCTATGGCTTTACTATTATTGAGCCATAAGAAGTTCGAAAGGAGTTATCCCTCGGCAACTTCGCTATGTTAGACTCACTCCACTACTCTCTATAATTAACCAATTCGAGCCGTGGGTGTAGATACTTAAGTGTCTATTTTCAAAGGCTAAGAGGAGTAGCAACTAAGGTTTTGAATTGCCAAAGCATACACTAAGTAAACACATAAGTTTAATTAACATGGCTGACAATAACCAAGAGAGTAGAATGAACATTGATAACTTCGATTTTTCACATGAAGGCGCTAATGATGATGCCCCCATATTTGTTAATTATCTTGTCACTTGGTTGCAACAAGCTATGGGCAACTCCCCTTTGGAAGCCGAAGTTACTCAACAACTTCGTGCTTATGGGATTTTCCTTCCTCTCCAAGAGGAGAGAGAGCTTACGAGGCCTCTTGATGAGATCCCCAAAAGAAGAGTCTCTTCCATTGGAGAGAAGAAATCCAAAGAACGAGAAAGTAATGAAACCTTAAGTTCCTCAGAAGATGTGGCTCCATGAAAGATGACGGACTAAATGATCGCCAACTCCTCTTAAGAGGAAACGGTTAATCCATAGTCTTTCTCCTAAGGGAAAAGAGGAAACAAAGGAAGAAAAAAGTTACCTTCTTCATCACCTTCCTCCTCTACCGATGAAAGCTATGGCTATTCTCCTAGAGAATACAAGAGGGGAGGACATTACAAATCTTACCCTACATGACGAAGGTCCCAAAAGCTCAAGAAGTTCAAACAGGGAGGAAAGAGTATCTCTTTTCTCACCTATGATGGCACCTTGGTGCTACTGACAAAGTATTGGCCTTCATCCAACAATTTGATGCGGCCTTTGGAGACGAGGGCTTCACGGAGTTCTCCAAGCTACGCCATGTAGCTATGCACTTCCAAAAATCGGCTCGTCAATGGTGGGCTAGCCTTCGTGGCAACGACGAAGCCCCAAAGACATGGAAAACTTTACGAGTTTCCATCATGAAGCAATTCCTTGCAAGTGATGCAAAGGACAAAGTGCTTACCAAATGGTGAAGTTTAAAGATTCTCTTTCATGAGTCTATCCACAAATTTGTGGACCAGTTCTGGAATTTACATCTCAAGGCTATTATCTTTCAAAAGATAGACTTTGAAAGCAACAATTCTGTGCGGGATTACCCAAAGATATGGCCGAGTATGTCAACTCTCAACGTCCTGGTTCTATCACCAAAGTAATCCACCACACCATAGTTGCTTCACACATCAATTTCCAACAAGGGGCTAGACGGAATGTCAAGCCCATGGAAAATAAAGACAAAAGTGATGCCAAGGGAAAAACCAATGCCCAAAGTTCTTACCAAGGCTATTCCAACAACAACAACAATCGGTCCAAGGAGAAGGGAGTTTACAAAGGTAAATATAAACTCTCTCTTAAAGAGCTAGAAGCTTTTCGTAAGGACCACAAATATTTTTAAGCGTGGGGAACAAGGCCATGGTTATCGTTCTTGCCCCAAGAGAATTGCCTGCAATGAGACTCCTAGAGCCTATATGTTGAAGCTCCAAAAGCGGATGCTCATTGCCAAGGATTTCTCCTTTCCTATGCTTGGGGAAAGATGGAAGAGCATGATGTCTTTATTTTGTTTGACCCTGGTTCAACTCACAACTTCATATCCATGGAGTTGACCACTAAGCTAAGCATACAAGCCCACGAGATGGGAGATGCATTGAAAGCCAATGGAGCTATCAAGGGACAAGACTTCTCAATTACTTCCTTAATTGGAAAATTAAGGCTTTATCTCCAAAGCTATGTGGACAAAAATGATTTCTTCATCTCTCCTCTCAAACATGAGAATGTTATTTTTTGGGCACCATGGTTTAACTACATGGCTTCCAGCATGAAGCTCCTTGAAAGGAGAATCTACTTCATCTACAGGGAAAAGAGCATGTACATAGATGCTCATGAGTTAGGGAACACCATATCCCTGCAATAAAGGGAATCAAGAGGAATTAGAGTTGTCTAATTTCCTAAATGGATTCCAATATGTTTTCATTGATGACATCCCTAGTGAGCTACCTCTAAAATGAGAGATGATGACCATGCAATTGAGCTCCTATCAGGAAGCTCACCGCCTAACAATCCTCCTTATTGAGTTTCACAAGCTCAACAAGAGGAGATCATGAGGCAAGTGCATAAATTGGTGGAAAAAGGGATGGTGAGGTCTATAGCTCCTCTCCATTTTGTTCACCATTGCTTTTATTGCAAAAGAAAGACGACAGATATCACATGTGTGTTGACTATAGAGCACTAAATATGATCACTATCAAAAATAGATTTCCCATGCCGCGGGTAGAAGATCTATTTGATAATTTACAAGTTTTGGCCTGACAAATGCTCCAGATGCATTCAAACTCATGATGGACAAAAATCTTCAGACCATTCAAATTCTCTTGAAGAGTACAAGCGACACCTCTAGGTAATCTTTCAAGTTGTGAGAGAGAATAATCTTTTCATTAATCAAAAGAAAAGTGAATTTTTCCTACAAGAGATTCAATATTTAGGTCACATTATCTCTAAAGATGGCACCCGTATGGATCCAACAAAGTTAGAGATAATAAAAAGGATGGCCTAATCCAAGGAATCTATAGGAGGTACGAAGCTTCATAGGTATGTGTGTATATTATAGATGCTTCATAGAAAAAAAATTCTCGCTAATAGGCCCATTACATGACTTAACAAAAAAGAACGTTAAGTATTCATGGACTGCAAAAGTACAAGAAGCTTTTGAAGAGCTTAAGGAGAATCTTATCGCTCAACGTGTGCTCATACTACTAGACCTCTCAAAGCCATTTGAGGTCCAATGTGATTCTTGTGGTAATTGCCTTGGAGCTATTTTGCTTCAAGAAGGGCATGCCATCGCATATGAGATTCAAAAACTCAACTTCGATAAGTGTGTATTGGACAAATACGAAAAAGAGCTACTAGCTATTCTATATGTTCTAAGCACGTGGAAACACTATCTCTTGGGGACTCCATTCATCCTACAAATGGATCACAAAGCCTCAATAACTTCATGACGCAAACCAAGCTCTTCGACAAACAAATGAGATAGGCAAATTTTCTTTTTTAGTTTAAATTTCATATTGCTCACATTGCTAACAAGCACAATCAAGTGGTCTATCACTTTCACAACGACCAAGGGTAAATGTGGTGTCTGTAGCAACTCACAATGATCTATCTTTTATGATAGATGAGTATGCTACTAACCGAGACTTTAAGTAAGTAATTATAGCCTTTGCAATAGGGAAAAAAAAAGAACCATTCACCTTCAAGTAATTTTATCTTCCAAATGGAAATAGGCTATGTGTTAATCACCCATACAATATGAAGTCACGTATGAATCCCATACTTCTCCTTATTCGGGGAGATTCCATAATCTACTCTTCGAGGAGTAGAAGTGTATTTCTGTTGGCCTACCATGAAAAGTAAACATACAAGAGTATGTTTCAAAATGCGTGGTATACCAAAAGTTAAAATTTGATCGAGGGAAGCAACTTGGATTGTTTCAATCGACAGGCTTAACAAGAAAACACACTCTATGGCTATCAAAAAGACTACTAAGGCACATCAAATGGCAACCATCTTCAAATCTCAAATTTTCAAGCATCATGGATTTCCAACACCCAGAGTGTCGGACAAAGATCCTAAAATGATCAGTAATTTCTAGAAGGGTCTCTTTGAGAATCTAGGAAGTAGATTAAATTTCTCTTTCGGCCTATCATTCACAAACGGATGACCAAAGTGAAATAACTAATCGAACGATTCTTGATATACTAAAAGCCTATGTCATGGAAGTAGATCAATGTTCTCAATGATAGAAGTGCGTACCTCTTATAGAGTATGCGTACAATGATATTGTACATACTTCTATGGGGAAAGTACCTTTTGAGGTTAAAGAAGGAAGATCCAAAAGTCCCTTACTACTTAAAGTACATGGGAAGATCTTCGCTCTGCTGATGAATATAGCTGAGACCTACAAGAATCTTTTCCAAAGATTAAAGGGGTTATATCCATCTCACAGGAAAGACAAAAAGGGTTGCTGCTAATAAGCACAGAAGAGCCTTAGCCTTCAAGGAAAATGATTGGGTCTTGCTAAAGTTTCTCAAGGCTCATCTGAGGCATACTATGGGCAAGAGTCCTATGGACCACCAAGAATATGATGTTAAACTAGCAAAAAGATATTATGGTCCTTTTTAAATTCTTAAGCTAATCAGTGAGATGGATTATTAATTAAAGTTGCCCAACCATTGGCTCATGCACCATGTTTTCCATGAGAGCTTACGTTAGCCTTACAAAGGAGCACCATCAAAAGAAGCAATAGGTGTTGCAGACCCTCCAAAAATCGAAGATCAAGAAGAAGTACTTCAACCTGAGTCCATCCTATGACATGAAGACAAGGTATTAAGAAACGGTAAGATTATCTGACGATATCTTATTAAGTTTAAGAATTATTCTTTTAAAGATGCTAGATGGATGCAAAGAACCTAGCTTAAGGATAATATGAACCTTGTCAATGCTTACAATGTTGCACTAGAGTAAGCATATGAAAATGCATTTTAAATGAAAAATATTTTTGTCTTATAAGACTAGTTCTCTCTTTATTGTGCACAAATTTAAGAAGTATGCATGCTTAAAATCATGTTTGTAGTGACGACGTCTCCCAAACACCAAGTAGAACTTGTCACTCTACTTTGGAAGTATGATATGGACTAAAGAGCAAACATGCTTGTGGTAGCTACATCTCCCAAGCACCAAATGGATTAGTCATCTATCTTGGAATGATGTCGAAGGGTTAAAAGGGATCCTCTACCCGCTATGTAACATGGACTAGGCTTTATCTTCTCTACCTCATAGTCGAGGACGACTATGATTTCAAAAGAGAGATAATGTCATAAAATATAATATTTAACTTTACCAAATGATTTTCTCATATTAAACTGATCATTCAATGTGGGAGAATAATAGAGAACAAGAGTTAGAATAGAGACATGTGCTTCTAGACCTATCTCAACATGGGACCAAAAGAAGAGATGGTTGCATGTCAATAGGGGTTTAAAAGGAGACGGTCTATCAAAGAGAAATGTGCAATAAGTGCTTCTATACTTACCTCGACAGGGGACCAAGAGGAGAGATGGTCACATCTCAATAAGGGTCCAAAAGGAGGTAGTCTATCAAAGAGCAATGTGCATCTAATGGAGCTTAAAAGACCTTAGGGTTAGCTTCATTAAAGACCTCCAATGGTTAGTGTTAAAAGTCCTTTGACCTTAGGCAAGCTAGGGTTGAGCTTGAGGTGGGAACCTGACCTAAGCTTGAGGTGCTTGTCGTGCTTGATAATTAATGTGCTTGATGTGCTTGTCATGCTTGATGACTAAGGTACTCGGGTGCTTGTCATACTTATTGGGGGGTAAGGTGCTTGAGTCAAAAAGAGACCCTACAAACTTAATGAGGAAGGTGCTTGAGAAGCTTCCCATACATGGGGGGTAAGGTGCTTGATTCAAAAAGAGACCCTACAAACTTAATGAGGAAGGTGATTGATAAGCTTTCCATACATGGGGGATAAGGTGGTTGAGTCAAAAAGAGACCCTACAAACTTAATGAGGAAGGTTCTTGAGAAGCTTACTATGCATGAAAGTCCCAAAGTTAGAGGAATCTTTGACTTAACTTTTGACTCACCCAAAGGGCACCCCTTTTTCAAAGGGCACATGGGATACATATCAGACTCTCCCTATGCTTAATCACATGGTGTGCTTGAATGCTATTGGTTGGGCTAAAGAGGCGTCCAATGAGCTTCTAGCTCCATCCAAAAAATATCTAGATATTTTCAAGCTGTCTCTCTCTAAGGGGTAAGGAGGACACTTGTCTAAAGACTACCCATGTACTTGAATGCATGTTGCATGTGATTGGCTAGGGGGGAGAGGGGTCCAATGAGATTGAAACATGTTTAAAAGATACATCTTGCCCCAAGCAAGCAAGGGGGGTGCTGGGGGGATATACCCCCCCCCCCCCCCCCCCCCACACACACACACACTCATTTTGTGGATTCATTCTCACTTGGTGAAAGTTGAGGAAGTCCACCTTCTCCAAGCTTGGGAGAAGTGAGAGACTACACCAACACTCTTGGCTATGGAATGCAAATCCAACCAAGAGCCATGCTTCAATGCTTAAGCTTACCATCTTCTCCATCTTCATTACTATGCTATTATGTATGATAGCAAGAAGAGTGATGATAAGTGAGGAACTATTTCTTTCTCCTATGGAATGTTTCTTCTTCCTCTTCCCTACCCTCATTCCCCTCTAGCTCTCTCCACGTTCGAAGGTGTTTCAGGACTTGGGACTGAGGCTTGGGATAGTTAATGCTTTCTACAAAGTGTATGTTATGTTTGTGACTAGGTCACAAGGAACACAAATATTGTATTGTACCAAGTCTCTCTTGATGGGAGAAACTATAATACAAATGCCTATTGGAGGGGGGACTTGCTCCGTATGAATCCGGTCCTCAACTATTGTCATGTTCTCTAAACTCCCTCTCTTGCAAAAGTATTGTTCATGCCAAGTTAACTAAGTATCATGTTCATGTTGCTACCATCAATTAAGTTCACCCTCTATGCTCACAAAGTAATATCACAAAACTGCTTCACCTAATTTCCTAATTCCGCTACTCTCAAAGTTCATAGGCCATTTCCATTACAAATTGTATTGGCTATGCCAGGCGGCAGGCTATTCGGATTTTTGCGAATCACGCTGATTGCTCTTGGCAGTTTTCAGTGCTAGCTTTTGGGAGCAGATGCTTTTGGGATTTAGTGCTTTTGTGAGAAGTGCTCTTGGGGCTCTCAACTCTTGACTTGTTTATAAAGAACCCAAGGGCTTCACTCTATAGAGCTTTTGGACGCAAAGCCTGAGAGTAGAGGACCCTCGAGAGTTGTATTGTTGTGAGTATAATATTAAAGAAATACCGAACGAGACGCTATTCTTTGGGGCCAGTGTGTTTGGGCGTGGAACTTCATCGTGCCGTGTCGACTCTCTCTCTCTCTCTGTCTCTCTTGTAAAGTTAAAGTGTTACTATTGATTTCTCACGTAGAGTGTCCAAGCTTGTAATAGTGGTATCAGAGCTTCAATGGTGTGCTTTTTTGAAAGCATACTTGTAGAAGGCGAGGACAGTCCCAGCAAGTGAGAACTGCTCCTTAGAAGGCCAACCAGCGGGAAGCGGGAACAACTACACTAACAGTAATTACCGCAGTTACTGTAGTAACTTTGAGAGCTATAAATAGGACCTTCTACATTGTAACCGGGCTTTTGGCTTTTTGGCTTTTGGGCTTTCTGACATTTTGGTTTACGAGCTTTTAGATTCTAGATTCACTCCTGTAATCATTTACTCTTGTAATCAATCCTCAGACTTCATCTGAGCTTAAGCCTGTTGTACATTGTACTGATTATCCTTAAGCTATTGATGTGAAGCACTCAATAAGCATGAAGTATGGTATAAAGCTGGCAATACCAAAACAGTACTATCATGAGGAACATCGGCCAAATCAGAGTACCAGATGGTTTTCTCAACAACAAATCAGAATCAGGCGGTGAATTTTTTTCAGAATGAAATTTTGGAGTTCTATCAAAATTCAAGAAAGGAGGGAAGGATGTAGAAGGCGAGGACAGTCCCAGCAGGTGGGAACTTCTCCGTAGAAGGCCAACCAGCGGGAAGCGGGAACAACTACACTGGCAGTAATTACCTCAGTTACTGTAGTAACTCTGAGACCTATAAATAGGACCTGCTTCACTTTAACCGTGCTTTTGGCTTTTTGGCTTTCTGACACTTTTGGTTTATGAACTCTTAGCTTCTAGATTCACCCCTGTAATCATTTACTCCTGTAATCAATCCTCAGACTTTATCTGAGCTTAAGACTGTTGTACACTGTATTGATTATCCTTGAGCTATTGATGTGAATCTACAAATACCATTTCCCATCTTCCAGTTGTGTCTTTCATTTCACTACATCATTCCAATTCAGTTCTCTATTTCAGTCCTCACTAACTGAATTGCCTAGATAATCAGTAGCTCTAAACTACAACACTCGAATAACTGTCTGAAGAGATGAGCTCCCATTCCATTTTGGCGATCACGGTGGCTAGAGCTGATTTCTCTTCGACGAGCGAGCTTTGTCTCCCAGTTAAAGTTCTTAGCTGCAAACATACTGCCCAGAGTTAGCCGTGGTCGAAAATCATCAACCCGGTTGCGCACTGATTCCACACAAGTCGACCCTATTCCAGACGTGTCAGAAAGAGAGTCTGATACTAAGAAGGACCCCGAGAGTGAGATTGAGGCTCAAGAGGAGCACAGTAATGCTGAAGAGGCCAGAGACTCTCAGCATTCCAGCCACTCAAGGAGGAGGAGGGCTGAGTGTGAGGAAGAAAAACTAGGACTCAAAGTTCTCGATCCACACACAAGGCAGCTGAGGCCAAGGGTAGCAAAGATAGTCGTCACAATACAAGCAGGAAGGCCAGGGAAGAGACTGAGACTGAAATTGAAGAGGAAGGGCACTAGGATGCCAACACTGATCATTACAGGAAGTCATCAAGTCGCAGTCAGCAGGCTACCAAGACCAGAAGAAGCAGAGACGATGTAGACCGGTATGATTACACTACTTCGTTAAAGATCTCTTTTCCAATGTTCAAAGACGAAAATAAAGACGATTCTGATGTCCACATTCAAGCCTTTGAGCAATATGTTGAATGAAAGAATATTGATTAAGATGACTGGGGAGAGTATTTTCCTCAAACACTGAAGGATACAACAAGGAAATGGTATCACCATTATCCAGCTTGCCAGCTTAGGTCTTACAACAGACTGATCAAGGCTTTCAAGCTTGAATACTCAGACAGTAGAGGAGATGAAGACATTCTTTGTGAGCTGGACAAGATCAGACAAGTTAAATTATCTGTAAGAAGCTATGTGGAAAAGATCAAGGAGTTAACCAGACAGTTGCAGAAACCACCTTCAGAAAAAAGACCGTGCATGGTTTCTGAATGGGTTTTGCAGCAAGAAGCTGAGAGAGCAAGAGGTCCCTGCACCCACGAAGAAGTTCAATGACTTGGTGCAGTGAGCTCTAAACTTGAGCAGCAAGCCAAGAAGGAGAGAAGCCACAAGAAGCGGAGGTCTAGCAGTAGCAGCTCTTCTACTGAGAATTCCAATTCTAGTGAGACTTCCAGCAGCTCTGATAGCAGTTCAGACAAAAAGAGCAAGGACAAGGCTAAGAAAGGGTCTTGGTCCAAGAAACTTGATGAAATGGCCAGGCAGATCGCTGGTGCTCCAAATGCAAATCCAAAGATTATGTTTCCAATGAATGCCCACAGTGCATATACTACAAAGCATATGGCCATCTGTGGAACAACTGTGGTATTCGAATCCATCATTTCAAGAAGGGTAAGGATATGTCTCTAGTTGCATTTAGAAACGCTGAATCAACCAAGGTAGAGACGACCAGTGTACCTCGAGAGGAAAAATCAGGTACCAGCGGGAATGGTACTGGGTGTGGCAGATACCAACGGGGTACTGGCCGAGGCCGAGGTTGTGGTAATTTCCAAAAACTTAATTCTTAACTGCTATACTTGTGGGAAATATGAGCACTTTGCAGCACAATGTCCAAAAGCACCCAGTACTGTGGCTACTGAGGCGAAAGCCCCAAAACCAGTTCCAGTACAGACAATCACTCGCAGTAAAGGGGTGATTATTGAAGAAATTCCAAACGAGCCTGTGAAACCAGTGAGTTCTGAAATTAGCAAATGGACTCAGCAGAGAGAAGTCTGGAAGGGTAAGGGTAAGGAGAAGGTAGTCAATGAATGACAAGAACAGTGCAAATTGGCAGCTAAGATCACAGAGGATCTAGCGGCCAGAGAGTTCTGATGGTCGAGTTATTCAGAAAATACCAGCCCAGTCTTTTGAGAAAAGATAGCTAGATCAATCAGGATCTGGAATCTTTGAGACCATGCTTGCTGCAGTGCAAGGACTGGTGGATGATTTAGGGCACGTCAAATCAGATTTGACCTCAATAGAAAACACTGAACTGGGGAAAGCAAACACCAGAACTGAAGATTTATGAGTGCGCGGATGCGGTGCATGTGCAAAGAGTGAGAAGGAGAGAGAGAGAACGACACAGGATGTGGGTGGATCTCCCAAATCTCACTGTGTGAGCACCATGTGAGAATGTGAGTGAGAGCTCCTTATTCTTTGTATGTATAAAGAATAAGGAAATAAATGTGGGCAGCCGGACACTGGTCGATGGACATGGGCAAAGCACGGTGAGGCACACCGCCTTTACCTAACATTCTCCCACTAAAGGCTGTGTCTCGATAAGTGGCGAGAAGACTAGCCTACAACTAGTATATACAAGAGGTGAGAGAAAACGACTCTCAACCTATGCCCACTAGCTCACTCCAAACATGCTCTAGTGTAGATGCAACATGCATACCACTAGGGCTAGAGCTACGATGGCACTCATGATGCAGGTATCGAGTGACGACCTGCATGGCTCCACAATGCACAATGCCAGTGTCAGTCATCGCACGACTGACAACTCCCACTGCAAATGCACCAACCGCATAAGCAAGATCAGGTCTTGAAACCAAAAGGTCAGACATGAGAGACCCGAAAGACGATGAAACATGCACAATGTGTGCCAACCTATCCCTGTCAGGAACCTCAGTGCCATATGCATCCTCATCAGGAACCACCTGCCTATGCATCACTATGTCAACATCATCTGGCAAAGGCATATCTACTGAGAATGATTACAAAACCAAAAAATCAGCACCACTGCAATCACACACAGCTGTCTGAAGGACACTGTCACCCTCAAACGTATCAGATGCATCATAGAACAATGCATCGGTCTCTGGCTCAATCGATGTCACCTCAACTGATGACTGACAAAGCTGTGCATCCCCAGAGATACCACTGTCTGCGTGAACATCATCACAAGACAAATGCACAATCTGCTCTCCATGCAGCACATCCGCAAAAGAGACATGCCTCGTCTCTCGCTCCAAACATGGCTACAAATACACAGAGACTACACCGCCTCGTGTGTCAAAAATATGCAAAGGGTATACCAAACCACTCCTAGCACCTCTGGCTATCACCAATGATCCCCTATGCATCTGAAATGACCACTCTCTGAGCAGTACACAATGTCCACTACTCTGCAACAACTGACGCAGTGAAATGAGACTCTGACTGAGTCCTGGTACATAACGTACATCTCGTAGCGTAAGCAATGCACTGCTAGGTAAAGACATGCATACATCTCCAGCACCCTCTATGTCATATGCTGAACCATCAGCAAACTGCACACAACCAAGTCTCCCACTAGAGAAAGAGCAAAACAAATCACGACGTGGTGTCACGTGAAAAACTGCATGCTCGTCTAGTAAAAAACGCGTAGACAATGTGCTATCCCAAGACACAAAGTAGTCTGAAGGCAAGCTAGACTCAAAAGTGACATGCCTGTCACGTGTATGCTCTCTAGCATCTGTCCTCATAGTAGCACCATGCATCTGCCTCTTCCGCTGCCTCATACGCCTGAAACAACGGCGCCTAATATGCTCCTTATGGCCGCAGTGCATGCTCTTCTAGTAGAAAACGCGTAGACAATGTGCTATCCCAAGACACAAAGTAGTTTGAAGGCAAGCTAGACTCAAAAGTGACATGCCCGTCACGTGTATGCTCTCTAGCATCTGTCCTCATAGTAGCACCATGCATCTGCCTCTTCCGTTGCCTCATACGCTTGAAACAACGGCGCCTAATATGCCCCTTATGGCCGCAGTGCCAACATGTCAGTCGTGATCGTGAACGAGAACCGCCTCTAACCTGAAGCGTCTCCATGCCAAAACTATGGCAAACAATGCTCGAGATCACAAAACTCTCCCACCCGAGAGCAAACCACTGTCTCAAGCAAAGAAGGATACACAACTCCTCACTCTTGCAAGAGTGGATACAAAAACACAAAACTGTGTCCAAACTGACAAAACCTATCAAAGTGAGAGTAAACACTCGATCACAAACTATGGCGAGAATCTGGGAAAAATCCGGCAGAGTTTCCCCTGAAAACTGAGCAAAAAACTCAAGTACAATCTCTACCACAAACAATAACACTACTCAATGCCAATGAGTAGAAATGCCAAAATGGCTCCACATTTTCACATACAATGGCAATCGGCACTCAACGTACATCAATGGAGTGACCGCGCATAAGAAAATGCCAAAATGAACCCAAAAATGAAAGAAAAAGCCCAACTTATGTTCCAAAAATACAAAGATGTATTTGCATGGGAACATATTGATTTAAAAGGTGTAGATCACCACAACAAAACTGCTCAATCTAGTCCCTCAAAAGAAATCTTCTGAGATGAAGACATTGACAGCTAAGTATCCCAAAACCTTTGGCAATAGTCATCCAATGTACCTTTCTTAGTCAGCTTCAAACGATGCCAAGCCGTGATGACATCTCTTTCATATTTATCTAATATTCAAGTTGACGTGAAAATTTTACCCACGTTGTAGGTGCTTCTCTACATAACAACAAAGTAGACCACCATGTTTGTGCATTTCCTTTCAATTAAGATGTCGTCCTTCACACCTAGAAGTGTTCCAATAACCGACCTCTAGAGAGAAGGCGACGTCAAACCATAGAAACAGGGGACCCAGGGACGTGGCCCTTTTTGACAAGGGCAAAACGAGGGACACGGGACGGGACGGGACGAGGGGACAAAATGTGCAGACGTCCCTCACAAGGGGCACAGACGGGACGCGTCCCAAGACATGCATCCTTGATGATAGTTGCAAATAGAACGTGGGCAAGGTCCACTTGGGCGATGATTTTCAAATTTTGAAATTCAAAAAAAGAAGCCGTTTAAGGCTGTTTCACTTGGGGGTCTCTCTATTTAAGAGGCCCAAGGAGAAGCCACTTTCAAGCAAACTTGCCCATTGCCCAAGCCTTGAAAGTTGAGGTTTTCCCAATGCCCCTTGACTCTTGAGGCTTTGAGCCTTGCAAGTTGCCCTTACCTCGCAAGTCTCTTCTTCCCCCTTCTCTTTCCCATCTCACCTCCTCTCCATGTCGAGACTTCGAAGTTTGGAGCCTTGATTCCTTGAAGCCTACCCCTCTCTCTTTCTCCCCGGATCTCGAATCTTTCTCTAATATCTATGATCCATGGCATCTCAAGATGGGTTTGGAGCTTCTCTAAGCCCTCCTCCTCCTCCTCCCTCCGGCCCCATTGCGGCTTCTCAACCCCCTTCCTCCCCCAACTTCACATAGACATGGTGGAATGAAGTCATTGCTTCCAAGTCCGGTGATGGAGGTGGAAGGAAGCCATCAAAGTGTTGTCGTTGTGGCTATGAACGCAATAGTTCCTTGAGAAAGGTGCACGCACACTTCCTTCGAAAAAAAGGGCATCAACTTCAATTTTGCTCGCAAACCATTTTGGATGAGGAGAAGCAAAAGCTCCTACACCTTGAGAAGACTTTTGAGGATATCAAAGAGGCCTAGAAGAATCGCAACGAGCGTCGCTTGATGAATCCGAGGGAGATGGCCACAACGGCTTTCATTCGAGCATCGGCATCATTTTGTGCATCAACCGACACGGATGGGAACTGCCCACCTCCACCCTCTACCAACCCTTCATCGTCATCTTTCCCTCATTCTCGTCCACCCAAGCGGCAAGCAACTCTCGGAGAGAGTTGGAAACCGGCCATGAAAGAGGAGATAGATGTGACCGTGGCAAGATTTTTCTACCACAACCATATTGTTATCAATGCAGCACAGTAATCTCTATAGACAAACTTATAAGGCTTAAGCTTTAATCTTTAGTATGTACAATGTATATCACTAATGTACACTTTTTTTTAACAATAGGTCTCCTTATATTAAAGAAATGGCACTGAAGATCGGAGAGTTTGACCCACATATGTCCCTCCCTCTTCGGAGAGCTTGCGCACCACTCTTCTTGATAGGGTGAAGATGATTGTGGAGGCGGCATGTGCATCCACAAGGGCTTCATGGAAGAAGAATGGGGTATCACACATCGTGGATGGGTGGAGTGATACCCGTCGTCGCTCCATTCAGGGCGTGGTGGCATATTCTTGAGGGGAGATGTATTTCATTGACTCCCACAATGTATCGGGGACCGAAAAGAGTGCGCAAGTACTTGCATTGGAGTGGGCTCTTACCACTAAGAAGGTGGAAAAGCATGATTTCATTGCCATCGTCACTGATGAAAAAATAGCAATCGTGCCGTCGAAGCCATCATCGAATCCCTTTATCCAAAAACCACGGTCACATATTGCATGGCTCATTGCCTCAACAATCTTCTCAAATATATAGGCGCCTTGGAATGGATTTCTCCCGTCATTGAGCATGCAAATACAATGGTGACTTTTGTCAATAATCATAAAAAGGTACCATTAACTGTTAACCAATCTCATTTCAATTCGAATCTAAGTTCAATATGGAATGCCAATTATCACTTTTAATGTTGAATTTTCTAAATAGGTGAGGGCTAAATTTTCAAAGAGTTCAAAGCTAGCTCTTCTCAAATATTTGGAGACTCACTTCCTCTTCAACTTCATTATGCTTCATTGTTTGAGTGTGTAGTGGGACATTGAGGAGACTCTTCATTAGTGATGAGTTCTTGGCGATGCCCGAGGCAAAAGTGGTCCAATGGAGTGGCATACCGAGCACGGGCCAACATGCTGGAATGGTGGGCGGAAGTGAAGACAATCTTCAAAATGGTGAAGCCTATCATTCACCTCTTGCAAGTATTGGATTCCATGAACCCTTGCATCGGCAAGATATATGAGGCCATGGACACCATCATTGCCTCTCTTGAAAAACTTGTGACCGACCCCAATAGGTAGTCATGAGTCACTTTTTCCTATGCTTTACAATTTTATTCTCTTGAGTTTGTTTTAAATCTTGATTCAAACCTTGTGCATGTGTCATGTACTATGTATAATGTAGGTACGAGGAGATCCAAGAATTGTGTGTGTCAAGGTGGAATGCTTACCATTCTCATCTTCATGCGGCGGCTTATGTAGTGGATCCACAATTCCAACAAGGGAACCAATGGAAGGACAAAGAGGTGATGAATGGTTGGCAAACCATCCTTGCACGCCTTGTGTCCGACCCAAAGGAAAGGACAGAGATTCGGAGGCAAATCAATGTCTACAAGAATGGAAAGAGAGAAATTTGTCACATGCCAATGCACAACAAGCTCGCTTTGAGATGAAGAGTGCTCTTTGGTGGAAGGAGTTTGGGGTGGAAATTGGATGGTTTACAAGATTTGGCTATTCGCATTCTTAGCCAAGCATGCACCACGAGTTTCTTGGAGCAACTTTGGAGTGTGTGTGTGTGTGTGCTCATGTTGCATCAAAGAAGAGGAATCATCTTGATGTGCAGAGAGCCAATGATCACATATATGTCTCATCAAATTTGAAGATGCTTTCCAAGTCAGACCAAAGTGATGATTTTACGGAGTGGACACTTGTAGAAGATGATCATATCTAGAGACAGAGATAGATGCAAAGAGAGAGATTGAGACAACACCGCTTGAGGATGATATTTTAGAGAAAATGGACTTTGGAGAGCCAATTGTCCTTTAGTTGGCACCATGAGCCAACACTCTTGAGTCTTGACTCTTGTGTCCTTCCCTTTTTGAGTCATATTTTGTACTTTTGTCATTTGACATTGTCCCATATATGATAAACTCTACTTATCCACTCTTCACTTGTACATCATTACTTTTTGCCCTTTTAGTAGGATGATTAATCACCACATCAACGTACGCGATGTTGTGCACGCCCTTACCGCATGTTTCATTTTGGTATTATGTAATATGAGTGCAAAACCCACTTTCTCTTTGCAATCTTGTGCTTTTATTGTTTTCTAGTGTTAAATCTGCAAAGAACAAGTATTTTTTAAAGCGCGTCCCCTGTTACCTATTTTTTCACGTCCCCGTCCCCCAGACCCGCCTCGTCCCCATGTGACTACGTCAAACTACTGTATAAACTCAAGGGCTCAAAGGTGTCCTAGTAGCCTGAAAAAGTCTCAAACCTAACGGCTTGATCCCTTTCCTTGGACTGCTTGGTCTTCTTGCTCATATATTCACTATCAAAAGAGGACGAGCTCTCCTCCTTTGATCTGCTAGATGGCCTAATTCTAGATATTTTCAAAAATCTGTTTCTCGCTTCTTCTCTTCTTCTTCCATCTTTTCTCATCCTCAATAAGACTAGAGAGTGACGAACTGTCGAAACTCAAAATCTGAAGACAAAGAAAAATCTAGGTCCTCATCAAAATGAGCACACTCCTTGGATTTTCTTGTCACATTGAAAGTCGACTTTCAACCTAAATAACCGAGGAACTCCGTCAATTTCCTCTTCTTCCGAGAGTGCTTGAAGTCTTTCATTATCTAGTTCGTCTTCTTTTCAAGATCTCTATCCAGCTCTTCCTACGAGTACAGTTTCTGCTTTTCTAAACTTATCTATTCTTTCAGCTTTCTTCTCGATTTAAGAGGAGAGTCTATGGTCTCACACCATCTCGAATGAATCTCATCAATTTGGATAATTCTTCAAGTGTTTCGCAAATTTCGGGTCTCTGTAGTACTTGATCAGTCTTTTCACATACATATCAGTATGCAATTGACATTTGTACTCCGCTTCGTCAAACTCCCCTGTCGGAAATTTGTCCATGGCTAGCATTTCAAGGTGCCTCCCACTCGTGGGTTCTTTATGGCTTATGCCCTATAAGAAAGAGCGATGAAGACGGGAGCGCGCTCGATGCACGATGGATTCAAGGTGGGAACAGCTAGTAAGTCCAGAGCAGGGATGCGAAAATAAAATATTGACTGCTTTGTGTGCTCATGAAGGACCGGTATTGGGAATGGGAGCTGGTCTCTTCAGACAGCTATTCCAGTGTTAGAGTTCAGAGCTACTGATTATCTACACAGTTCAATTAGTGAGGACTGAAACAGAGTACTGGACTGAAATAGAGAACTGAACTAAAATGATGTGGTAAAATGAAAGACACAACTGAAACACGGGAAATGGTATTTGTAGATTCACATCAATAGCTCTCAGATAAAGTCTAAGGATTGATTACAGGAGTAAATGATTATAGGAGTGAATCTAGAAGCTAAGAGCTCGTAAACCAAAAGTGTCAGAAAGCCAAAAAGCCAAAAGCCCGGTTACAGTGTAGCGGGTCCTATTTATAGCTCTCAGAATGACTACAATAATTGTGATAATTATTGCCAGTGTAGCTATTCCTACTTTCCGCTGGTTGGCCTTCTAAGGAGAAGTTCCCGCCTGCTGGGACTATCCTCGCCTTCTAAATCCTTCCCTCCTTTCTTGAATTTTGGTATAACTCCAAAATTTCATTCTGAAAAAAATCCACCACCTGATTCCAATCTGTTGTTAAGAAAACCATGTTGTTCTCTAATTTGGATGATGTTCCTCATGATAGTACTCTTTTGGTATTTCCAGCTTTATGCCATACTTCAAGCTTATTGAGTGCTTGACACCCATATAATTGTAATTCCAAGGGTGCCCAGCCAAGGAGATTCCAGTGCCTAACTAGGAAAATCCACCGTCTGATTCTGAGATGGAACTACCCAGTAGCTGGATACTATTGTGATGCACAGGTAATTGACACAGCTCTTGATCATGAAAGGCAGGCGACTTCCAGTGCTGATGCATTTCCCAGGCTCCTACATACTTCCTTTGGAAGCGTTCCAGATCAGAGATAAGAGTGTCATCCTCCAAATACTGTCTAGTAGTAGGAGCTTGTTGTTGTCTTAATCTCTTGTTCACTGTGATGAGCTATAAAGAGTGTTGCTCATCAGCCTTGAAGGATGTAGTCACAGCCTTGGTTTTTCCTTTGCTGCTGGAATGTACCGTGACTGGTGTACTGGAGGATCTCCAGTGTTGCCCTTATTGTGCTTGCCAATGCCTTGCTACAAATCATCAGACTGCTTGTATGGCTGGTCTTTGTGCTGGTCTGGTTGGTCTTTGTTGGGTTCATTGCACCCTGTGGAAGCTGATCCTCCAGCTCTAGAGCCTGAAGGTGGGGAAGGAGTAAAATCATCATCATCAGGTTTGTCCTCCGACTGGTCATCCCCTTCCTCATCCTGCTCTTCTTCCCGCTCTGACTCCTCATCAGTATCATTTTGCTTACTGATATAATCCATGATGACCTAATTTACTAAGGTTGTGTTGTATTCAGAGACCTTATCTTGCAGATCACTCTGAATAGTCCGCATGAGTGCCTTCACATTGTCCATATTCAGGGTTACATTGCCTTGTGGATTCAGGATATCACAAGGTTATTATATGTGTATCTTTTTGTAAGGGAAGCCTTTAATGCAGTGTGGGTTTTCAGCAACTCTTTGAAGTCTACACGCTTTACTCGTAGCAGAGTCTGAAATCTGTCCGCATCTCTTAAGGCACCATCCTTCTCTTCATTCAGTCGCCTATTTTTTGTTTCCAGCTTCAACATCTTTGTTTGCAGCTCCTTAATTATTCGTGTTGACTGATTCTCAACAATACCATGCCTATCAGACATCTTCTATTGAAGTCCGCGAACCTGATGTTGGCTGCTTTCCAGTTCTTCTTTCAACTTAGCCACTTCTGCACTGGAAGCTGATACATCCATCATCTATCCTAGTGAATGCACAATAGTGTTCCATGATGTTTGGATGATCGTCGAGCAACCATCGACTATTGTAGCTGCATCAAATTCAACTGGCTCATAAACCATGACTAGAGCTACATATGGCAATGCTGCCAAATTTGGTTTTTGAAGAATCAATCGGTCTTTGAGAGGGTTATTCTGTAATTCCTACAATCGATCATTCTTGGCTCTATTGATAAAGCCATTTCGCTGAAAAGAGTTTTGGTGATCGTGCTGGCATGTGCTTGGCCCTTTTCTTTATCAGTATTAACTGCCACCTGTTCAGTATATCTCATTTCTTGCTGGCATTTTCCAGTGCTGATTTCTGTTGGAATCTGCTCTTTGGGCATTGCTAAAGTCTGGCCTCTTGAGGATTTTTCAGTGGGCAAGAGTTGGATCTAACTCTCCAGTTGCTTCAGTAGAGCAGTACTCTTTGTCAACAAAATCCTTAGTTTCTTTGAACTACTGGCCTCCACCTGTGCGACCTTCCTCTTCTGTCCAGCTGTGGCCAGTTGATTGCCTGGATCCTCTTCATCTGAAGGTAACTCTACATTGTTATTGACTGGAATGGGCTTCGGACTCCAAGTCATCTTTACCTGGGAAAAGGCTTCTGGAGCAGTAGCCCAGTACAAAAATTGCCAAACATACCAAGCTTTGAATACTCTCTGAGATTTCATCTTGGCAGTCTGCTGTAAAACATTGTGAGACAAGATTTGGCTCATATTGATTTTGGCTTTAGCATTCAGCCTTTTTGCGAGCAGCATGGCAAACACCTTCTCTGACATGCATGTGGGATTGTTCTTCAAGCTGACGGCCTCAGCAACAAATCTGTAGGCTGAGGGGACATCCAGTCCTCCTACTGAAACCCCTTGTGCACTAGTCTTCCTTTTCCTTTTGGCTGCTTCATCCTCCTTCAGAGCCAGACTTATCTGCTCTGCAGATGCTGTGGTTGCCTTTTTCTCGTTGGGCATTCTGAAGGCGTAGGCAATGTCTTCGGGTGTCGCTATTATTTTTATTGCATTAATAGTGGCACTGCCTTCATCAGCATTAAAAGAATCAAGAACCTGTTTTTTGTTAATGGCTGTGTCAAAATCCAACTTTGTAGCCTGTACAATCACATGCAAATCCCATAACTGAAGCAGCGATTCTGCCTGCTCAGTAAACATTGATCCGAGCCTATCACAAATTTTTGTTTATTATATTTTGTTGGTTTTTCTTGTTTCTAGAGGTTTACAATAAAAGAAAGAGTGAGAACAACCTCTTGGAAAAATTTAAAACAAAAGATTTGATAGGAATTTTTTCTTGGCTAGTTCACCGGAGGTGAAAGGTGGAGGGAGAACCTAGTGGTAAGGGGAAGGGAAAATATGTAAATGTGAAAAGAAAAGATATGATGTGGTTGTGGAGCCATGCACCCATGATTCAAGGGTCATGAGTGGCTCATATCATCATGGCTTTGGAGCCATATGATGATGCAAACAAATGGGACCCAAGTGGAAGACTTGGTAAAGGAAGAAACCAGACACATGATTTTGCTGAATTTTTAAAAAATACTTCCACTCTGATCCAAGAAAAGTTGTCTTCATCAAAGTTGTAGCTGATGAGCTGGAGATTCTGGCCATATTTTTTTTATAATTTTTGCATCTACGGTCTAGGAGATATGGCCAAAATGGTGGACGCCAATTTTTTCAACTGTGGTGGAGACCACCCCCTCTACCTTTACACACACACACCCTTCCTTTTCCACATTGAGACCTTCTCTAAAAATCAGCCATTAGTCTTCTCACCCTCCTCTCCTTCCTCCTCTTTCTCAAGCTCAAAAACCCATCAAAATTCCTCTTCTAATCACCTCTCAAGTCATGCTTAATCTTGTTGTAAATCATAAGTCCTCATTCAACCCCTTTCTATTATTACTAGATATGTATTGATTTTATGTAGATTCTTTACATTTTAAAATAAGGAAGCTCTTGGACTCAAGCTATGGAGGAAGGAGTGAAGACAACACAAGTGATGATGGAGCTAATTGGTCAACAAATCACTTGGAAGGAGCTTCTTCATTGGTTGAATGTCCCTGATCAAGCTTCATTTGTACAAATTACACTTGGATCTTAACCTCACTCCTAATCACTCTCTTTCCTATATAAAGAGGCCTTCCCCTTTGTAATTTCAAGCCTCCCTCAGCCCCATTGAGCCTTTGTATCACTCACCATGAGCCCATAAGCTCATTCATTCACTCTATTCTTGCACATCCTAGAGTGCAAATTGTTTCATGCTAGTAACCTCTCCTCCTCTTACTTATGTTAATTAAGAGAAATGTTTTATATGCGTGTGAGAGTGCTTGATGTGATCTTGGCTAATCCTTGAGTGATTGTTTGGTAATCTATATGCTATTTGTGTGGGGAGTGTTTGAAGTCATCCATTCCTTGTACACACACTACGGTTAATGCTTCATTCATAGTGATCTCTCTCTCTCTCTCTCTCTCTCTCTCTCTCTCTCTCTCTCTCTCTCTCTCTCTCTCTCTCTCTCTCTCTCTCTCTCTTTGTGTAGCGGTCCTAGTCCACGCTTCCAAGACTAGGTGGTGCCCTCATCTCATTTCCCTTGTGGCGCAATGGAGGTTGTTTTGGTGTAGAGGCCGCCATTCCAAATTTCCTTCGTCAACACATATCTGTGTATCTTGCTGTGTGGGATAAGTGATAGGGAGGCCTTAATAGAAGTGATGAATGCTACATTTTCAGCCATTGTATCCTGCATCTTCTCTGACACTTCTTTTGTGGAGGAAGAAGACTTACTTGTATACTCAAATCCACAGCAAGGTGTGTCAGGTAGGGACAAATAGGGACCAACAGAGTCTTTTGACAAGGAGGTTTTCGATTGCAGTGAAGAATTCTCAGAGCTTGGCGATGGCAAGTGTGTAACAGCAAGTAGTCGTCGCGCAAGAGACTTGTGAGGAAGAATGCCCACACGCCTTACTGTTATACGCGTACGCGCCATAAAAGCTCCACTACTTACCATTCCTAGAGTTGTGTGCGTCCTTGGCAACGTGGCACACATGCATTGGCCATTTTGTTCCATACTCCCTTTCATGATTATCACATTCATTCTCATTGGCCCTTTTCCCCATAGGAACTGGGGAAAAGGGCCAATGAGAATGATTATACTCCCTTTCATGATTATCACATTCATTCTCATTGGCCCTTTTCCCCATAGGAACTGGTACAGACTCTGAAACTCTACTAGCTTTGTCACTGGTTTACATGGGTTTACATGGAAAAGAGAAGGAATGGCTGCGTATAAAAATCCCTAGTCATTAGCACCCGGAATATCAGTATCATCTCCTCTGGAAGTCTCTTTTTCATTAGAATAATATAAGTTGATCTTGTCTTGGCCCCATTATAAACACCTGGCAGTAGTAATCCAGATAAGTTTTTTAACCTCATTGTGCCATTGGAAAATACCCAATCAACTTCATATGGACCAGACCAAGCTATCTTTAAATTTGGTTTCTTAGGGCCCAGTTTGGACTGATAAAGCAAAACTAAGTCTCCCTTCTGGAAATCCCTAACCTTGATTCTTTTATCATGCCAGTGCTTTCTGCGTTGCTGAACAATCTCCTGTTCCAGAATGGCTCTTTGTCGTAACTCATCCAACTGCAGTAATTCCTCCAGTCTATGTTTGAGATTATGATTAAAATATAATCCATATTCAACCGCCATTCTGAGATTGAGAATCACAAATTCAATAGGCACTACAGCTTCAGTACCATACACCATTTTGAAAGGTGTCATTCCAGTGGTGACTTTATAAGCTGTTATGTAGGCCCAAAAAGCAGTCTGGAGCTTGAGATCCCACTGGTGTGGCTCCTTCTAAACAATCTTGGTTAGAATATTCTTGATGGTTTTGTTACTGCTCTCTGCTTGATCATTGTACCTGGGATAATACGAAGTTTATTTCTCATGCTTAACTGAGAGCATATCCATCAGAATTTCCATGGTATCATTAATGAAATGTGTCCCTTGATCAGACACAATCTCAATGGAACATCCATAGTGGCAGATAATGTTTTCAAATAGGAAAACAGTAGTGGACTTTGCAGTATTATCTGGAAGGGCCTTGGTCTCTATCCCATTTAGTAACATAACAAGTAGCCATCAAGAGTACCGGTTCTTCCTTAGAGTGACCTTCTTGAATGGTCTTATAAAGTCGAGACCCCATTTCATGAATACTCCCAATGGTTGTAATGGAGTAAGTGGAGTCATATCAATTGTTGTTGGTTTGCCCATTCTCTGACATATATCACAAGGTTGCAAAAACTTCGGACATCCGCTATTAGAGTTTGCCACCATAATTTAGCTTGCAAAATCTTCTTATAAGTGATATCAGTGGAGAAGTGTCCTCCAGAATCCCCATCGTGTGCTTCAGAGATAACTTACATTTGCCCTTCCATTGGCACACACACCTTCGAAGAACACCATCTATGCCCAATCTATAAAGCAATCCTCCTATTATGATGAACTTCAGACTCTTAATAATCAGAGCTTTTTGTTATTATGAGTCCAATTGTCTAGGAATCCTCCTCTTGAACGGAACTGATACACATCATATCATTCAGGGTCTAAGTTCTCCTCAGTTGTTACCTAGAACAGCTCTGCATCTACTGGCTCATCCCTCAAGGATATTTCAGAGTAGCCTTACCTACTTCTGGAAACAAAATCAGCACCACAATGAGATTTATCGGGCTTGTGGAATATGCAAAATTCAAACTCCATCAGAAACATCATCCATCTGATTAATCTTCCTTGGATAATAACTTTGTTAATAAAAAATAAGAGTGCCTGATGATCCACATAGAAATGAAATAATTTGCCCAGCATAAGTAATGCCGAAACTTAGTGGCACTAAAAACCATTCTTAGGGCTTCTCTCTCCGTGGTAGTATATCCTTGTTCAGCTTGACTGAATCTTCGACTAGCAAAATACAATGGATAATCAGTCCTCCCATCTGGTTGAGCCATTGCCAATCTCAAAGGATCGACATGCACATGGAATATAACATCTCAATCTAGTTGTCGGAGTGATGGCTTACTAATAATGGCATTTTAAAGACATTGAAAGCTTTCCTCACATTCAAAATTCCAGACGAACTTACTGGTTTTCTTGGTAAGCTCATATAAAGGTAATGCCTTGGAAGCAAACATGTGAACAAATCTTCTATAAAAATTTAAATATCCCAAGAATGAACTTAATTCAGATGTTGTGCGGGGTGCCTTGGCCTGCTAGACACACTGGATTTTATCATTGGTCATCTCTATACCCTTGTTGGACACTATATTCCCCAATAATCGTCCCTTCTAGACCAGAAAAACAGACTTTAATGGATTCAAACAGATCCTCTTCTCCTTACATCGCTGGAAAACCATTTCCAAAAACAAGAGATGCTCTTCCTTGGTTGAGAATACAGTGAAGTAATCCATAAATATAGCTAAAAATTGGTGCAAGAATTCAATGAATATGTCCATCATGCAAGGTTGGAATGTTGTTGGAGCATTGCAGAGACCAAATGGCATGACTAAATACATGAATGCACCCCATTCAGTAATAAAAGTGGTTTTTCTCTGATCTTCAGGAGCAATCTTTAACTGGTTATAACCATTGTAGCCATCCATAAAACTATACATATCATGGCCTGCAATCTCATCAAGAAGCATGTCAGTAAAGGGTAATGGAAAAGGATCTTTGATAATTTGAGCATTCAATTTCCGGTAATCCACATAGACTCTAAGTTTTTCATTCTTCTTTGGTACGACCACTATAGGGAATAGCCAGTCACTGCTGACGACTTTTGTGATGAATCTGGCTTTTAGAAGGTCGTTAATTTGCCAAAAGAGATTTGAGAGTATTGTCTAGAACAAGTCTAAATCTATTCAGTGACTTATGGGACATGCTAAGCAAGGATTTGGGATGCATACTGGCTCATTCATTTATCCTACGGACATGATAGTATTCTAACTCAGTAGGACAAGAGTCTTCTGATAAAGAGAATCAATCAGGGAAACGGATGACAACTCATCACAGGATTCTGGAGAAGTAAGAGAATCAGATGGTAGCGCATCCAAGGGTTCCGATGAACAAAGGGAATCCAATGCAAGTTCATTAGAGGATTCCGGAGAAGAACGGGAATCAGATGATAGTGCATCTTAGGGTTCCGATGATTGATACTGACATGCGAGTGGACAGGGGAGGCTAGCGAGGCTACCCATAGGTCTTAGGGCACAAGGAAAGAAAAGTAAAGGAAATGAGCTAGTAGATCAAAGAATTCCACAAATTTGGATTGAGATGCCAAGGACAGGGAGGCCAGCAGGGCTACCAACAAGTCACAGGGCACAACAAAAGAGAAAGGTAAGCTAGGTCCACCAGATAATCTGTTCTAGGGTACTTTTTGGCTCTCGATGCAGAGTGTATGGGGGAGGAGAACATCACCAATTCTCTTCAGCAAGAGCTGTACCTTGAAGCTTTTGGGCTATTAGCAGTGTCTATGCCAAGAGTTACCAATGAATTAGTAGGCTGAACCTGATGCGGTGCGGACAACACGAGAGGGGATCCACTGCACTCCTTTGTCATAGATTGCCTAGATTGAATAAAGTCACTAATTTCTCGTTGAGATTTTAGGTACTGACACGCTAATAGTATTTTGTGGAATGACTTTATAAATAGATCTGCATTAAATTGAAAATTTACTTAATCTAATTGAAACATGTGCTCTTTCATGTGTGTATTGTTAGAGACATGTAGAGAAAGATGAAATGCCTGCAACATTTTGTCTAATGAAAATGATTTGAACTTAGTGCATCTAGGCATTTGTTAGGGAGTAGCACGATCTGGGTGTGATGGCTAAGTGAATGGAAATTTGAATGTGAATTGAATGAGATTCTAGTGCATCAAGATGTCTATGTGGATGAGATGAGTGGATACTATTGTGAGTGCTTCAAGAGTTTCAAAAGGATGATATGTCTGCACAGTGATCTAGGTGCATCAAGAGTTCTGGATGGAATGAGATGGCCAGATTGAATGATTGAAAAGATGGTGTTCGTGGAAACTAAGTATGTGATTTTGTGAATTGCATGCTATGTGGATGTACCGTCTTGTGAGAATAGTCATGGGCATGGTTTTCTTGATTGACATGTGAAATAAAAAGACATGAATCTGATAGTAACAAGATTTAGTAGATCAAGACATCTATAAAAAGACCACCGTGGTCCATATGTAATTGCTAAATGGTTACAGTGATCCAGATTTGTATCCGAGACCCTCGATAGAAAGGTGATTGATCAAGGATTGATGTCTTTGTAGAAGTGCTGGATTAGTGGAGTTTGGTGCATGAGTGCGTAGAGTCAGTATCTCCCAAAGAAAGTTTCTTTCCTTTGACTATTTTTGCAGGCATAATCGAGGGTGATTACAATCCTTTCAAGAGGGGGGAATGTCAAAAGGTGATGATGTGGCATACTCAAATGAAAGAGAAATGACCGAGTGGACGAGAGAAACTGAAGAAATGAACCTAAACAAACTTTAGAGCAACGACCGTGGGACCTAAAACCCTAAAAAACCCAAAGTTTGAATTTGAGGAGGATTTGTGTAAAACGCGCTGACATGTTGATGTTGCATACTGTACGGATGCTGATGTGGTAGTGGCTACATAATTTTTGTAAATTTTGTTGGTTGTTCCACGTGGCAGGCTGTATAGATTTTCACAAATCACGTTTATAGTTTTTGGCAGTCTTCAGCGTTAGCTTTTGGAGCAAGTGGTTTTGAGAGAAGTGCTTTTGGGGTTGTGCTTTTAGGAAACCCTTGAACTATCTATAACGAACCCAAGGGCCTCACCCTGGAGAGCAATGAGGAGAGAAAAGGACAATCAAACATTGTACTTTGTGATGTTGAATAATAAAGAAATATCGAGAAGGGGTGCTGTTGGGGTATAAAGCCCAATGTGGTCGCCCAGGTAAGTGGGCGGGCCGCCAGGTATGTACACATATTCTTTTGTAAAAACCTAATAAGAACTCACTATGCTCTACACATTACAGTAGAGCGAGTTCACCATATCGTCGTGCTCTTCTTCTCGCACTCTCTCTCGCGTCGCACTTTCGCTCGTACTCCTTCAACTGGTATCGGAGCTCAGATCGAGGCTCGGGGCAGCACTACAGGAGGCTAGAGTCACCAACTCAGATTGGAGTAAAATTCGACAGGCGAAGACATGGCCCCAAATCTCGTGGCAAGCCCGAATGGCTTGGTGTTGTCAGAATTTCATTATGAGGTCATCTCGGCCACCGTTCGGCTTCGACAAAGGTCTGCGCAGGCCATTTTCAGCTACGTGGTCTCGACGGGTGCAGATCCGACTCTGCAAATTTGGGGTTTTCGGCCTACGACTGCAGGTGCTGAGGATATCGACACTCCCAGAGTGTTGATTTGTGGCTGTCTACACATCGAAGGACGGCTCACAGTTCTTGGAGGTGTGTCACATACGACACGGGCGTATCTACACACAGACTGTAGGCGATATCCACTAGTTCATTAAGTAGCTTGTGTTTGCTGCTTGATATTCCAGATTTCATCCTGACATTGCAGGTACTTCCACATGGGATGTATTGTCAGAGATGATGTATGTCTGTTGAGGGTTTGCTGGCTGTGAGTCACGCAGTAAACAACCGCCGCAGCGGTTACAACATACAATGGGAAATTTGTGGATGTATGACTTTGTGGGAAGTCTATGTACTGTCAGATTTACTGCAGCCTTTGTTGAGGGTCGAGTGAGGTTTTATTGAGCTGGGGGATTCTCGAATGTTGAGATCCTTTCGGTGATACAGGTCTTGGAGCGATCCCTCGAGCACCCTTAGATAGGCAGCTAGGATGTATTGACTGTGAGTTAGACAGTTGGGATTGCATCTTTGCTTTATTGCCGTTGAGGCATTGTCGCAGTCTATGCTACAGGACAGTGACAGAACAGTCAGAGACAGTACAGGTGTAGGACAGGTTTACCCACAGCTTACAGTGTCAGAGAGACAATGTTTTTGAGCTCTTTTTTGGTCTGTTTTTGAGTACACCAGAGCCATTTTACAAAGGAGACTCTGCCGAAATTTATGCAGAATCTGAAGCTTTCTTGGTTCATTTGATAGGTTCATATTGGTTCAGAGGTCAGTTTACAGGGGAAACTCTGCCGAACTTTTCCCAGGAAAGTAAACTACTGTGAAGCGTAGCTATCGCTGGATCACTGGACACTGCTCTTTACAATATCAAGAAGCTGGATGGAACCAATTTCCCATTGTGGAAGAAGCAGATTTGGCACGTGTTGGTACAAAAGAAGCAGATAAAACCTATAAAGCTCAAAGGGATAAAACCAGAAGATATGGACGAAGATGAATGGAGCGAAATGGATGAATTGGAACTTTCTACCATTATGCTGACTTTGGCAGAAAGCGTTTACTTCAATGTAGCAGACGAGATGTCGGCTTATCAAGCATGGTTAAAGCTGAGTGATCTTTATGAGAAGCAGAGTGCAGCTTCACAGGTATACTGGCTTAAGAAGCTTGTTGACTTGAAGATGAAAGAAGGGACACCTATGTCCAATCATCTGAATGAATTCAACACAATCTAGAGTCAGTTGTCAGCTCAAGGTGTCAAGTTTGATGAACCTGTTAGAGCTATGTTCCTGTTGATCACATTGCCGGAAAGTTGGGACACTTTTCGCACAACTTTGAGTAATTCTGCACCTCCAGATGGTTTGACCATAGCAGGTGTAGAAGGAAGTCTGCTTACTGAAGAAACCAATAGAAAGACAATGGACAAAGGCAAAGGAACAACCTTAGTTGTCAGGGGAAGAACCAAAGAAAAGTACAAAGGTGGAAAGAGGAATCAGTCTCGTAGCAAGTCCCGCAGTGCTAAAGGCAAGAGTGACATAGAATGCTACCATTGTGGCAAGAAGGGTCACATGAAAAGAGACTGCAGAGAATGGAAAGTAGAAAAAGGCAAAGAGAAAGCTGAAGACCATGGTGAGAAGAACAAGTCCTCAATGAAGATTCAAGAAATAAATGTGACAAACACTGTTGCAGAGGATGACAGTCTAGTGTCAGGAGACATCTACTTCTTGAAGAATACAATGGACTCAGATCTTCTTACAACATTTTATGGAAATGCACTGAGTGACTGGATTATAGACTCAGGGGCATCACTTCATGTGTCTCCAAACAAGGAGTGGTTTACCTCTTATGTGACCACTAAAGATCATGTTCGGCTAGGCAATGGGCAGACATGTGAGATCTTAGGTGTTGGAGATGTTCAATAGAAGTTTCAGAATGGCTCTTCTTTCACGCTGAAGAATGTGAGACATGTTCCTGCAATTACAAAGAGCTTGATCAGCACAGGTTTACTTGATGATGCTGGCTACGTCACCACTTTTGGACAGAACATGTGGAAGATATCCAAAGGTTCTATGACAGTAGCACATGGAGTAAAGTCTGGAGGACTTTACATGATTTATGTACCAAATGTCTCTAAAAATGTAATCAATGTAACCGTGCAGCCGAACGTTTCTTTGTGGCATAGCCGGTTAGGACATATGTCCAAGAAGGGAATGGAAATCTTGTCTCGTTCTGGTTATTTTCCTGGATTTTCATTTAATGATTTTGAATTCTATAAACATTGTCTGTATGGTAAGCAAACACAGCAGCCACATAAGCATAGAAGCAGTAGAAGAGATACACAGTTGGCACTTGTTCATAGTGATTTGTGTGGACCTATCCCTAACCTATCTCTAGGGGGAGCTTCTTACTTTATGACATTTATAGATGATTACTCGAGGAAAGTATGGGTTTACTTTCTCAAGCACAAGGATGAAGCGTTTAGTGTTTTCAAAACATTTGTGACACTTGTGGAGAATCAGAGTGGCAAGAAGCTTAAATGCTTACGCACTGACAATGGTGGAGAGTATGTTTCAAAGGCCTTTCAGGACTTTTGTGAGTCAAAAGGTATAAAACGTGAACTTACTGCTCCTTACAATCCTCCTCAAAATGGTGTTGCTGAGAGGATGAATAGGACCATACAAGAGAAGGTCAGAAGTATGTTGTCTAATGCACAGCTGCCAAATGGGTTTTGGGCTGAAGCTGTATCAACAGCTGTTCATCTTGTAAATAGATCTCCTAGCAAGGTTTTGCAGAAGGATTCAGTGCCAGAGATGGTATGGTCAAGCAAAATGCCCTCATACAAGCATCTCAGAGTCTTTGGCTGTGAGGCATATACTCACGTTCCAAAGGAATTTAGGAACAAACTTGAGCCAGAGAGTAGAAAGTGCATCTTTCTAGGCTATGGTAATTCTAGTGAGATGGGGTACAGACTTTGGGATCCCGAATCCAGAAAGGTTGTCCGCAGCAATGATGTTCACTTTAATGAATCCAAATATCATTCTAAACCAGAGAGGGTTGAGGAAATTAGAAGAGTTGTCTTCCAAGAAGATGGACCTGCACGTGCAAGACAAAATGTCAGGGCTCAAGAGGAGCAAGGACAGGATAGAGTGGAACCCCAGGTTGTGGCTGAGCCTGAGCCACCTATTGTGCATAGATCTGGATGTGTCACGCGACCTCCTGATAGGTTTGTTCCATCTATGAACTATGTCATGTTGGCTGATTGCAATGAGCCTTCATGTTACAAGGAAGCAGTGCAAATGAAGGACTCCGTGAATTGGCAATTGGCCATGCAGTCAGAGATGACAGCTCTGCATAAAAACCAGACATGGAAGCTAGTTAAATTACCAGGGGGAAAAAGGCTCTACCCTATAAATGGGTTTACAGGTATAAGATCATCGCTCATGATAGTCAGCCAAAGTACAAAGCAAGGCTTGTTGCCAAGGGCTTTAAGCAAGAACAAGGCATTGACTTTGATGAAGTCTTCTCTCCGGTGGTCAAGATGACTACATTGAGATGCTTTCTTGCATTGGTTGCCATATTAGATTTGGTGTTGCACCAAATGGATGTCAAGACAACGTTCTTGCATGGTGATTTAGATATGGAAATTTACATGCAGCAGCCAGAAGGGTTTGTTGAGAAAGGCAAGGAAGATTGGGTATGCCAGTTGTTAAAGAGTCTTTATGGCTTAAAACAATCACCGAGGGCATGGTACCATAAATTCCACAAGTTTATGCTTTCTGAAGGCTACAAACGTAGTGAGTTCGATCACTGTCTATATACAAAGAAGGCTAAGGATGGCAGTTGGCTGATCCTTATTTTGTATGTGGATGACATGTTGATTGATGGAAAGCACTTGGAAGAAATTTCAGCTTTGAAGTCAAAGATGGAAAAATCGTTTGACATGAAAGACATGGGTGAGGCAAGTCATATACTTGGTATGCGCATTGAGAGAGACAGATCAAAGAAGTTGATTTGGTTATCTCAAACAGAGTATATTGACAAGGTTTTGCAACGTTTCAATATGGAGAAGGGAAAGGCATTGAGTGTTCCATTGCCACCATATGTGAAACTTAGCAAACAAGATTGTCCTGTGTCTGAGGAAGAACAGGCTGAAATGGATAAGATTCCATATGCGTCTACAGTGGGTAGTTTGATGTATGCAATGATTTCTACTCGCCCAGACATTGCATTTGTAGTGGGAGTAGTAAGTCGATACATGTCAAACCCAGGAAAGAAACATTGGGAGGCAGTGAAAGGAATATTGAGATACCTGAAAGCTACAAAGAGTATGCGTATATGCTATGGGAGTCAGGAGCTAAGTGTAAAGGGTTTCACAGACTCAGATTATGCAGGTGACTTAGACAACCGAAGGTCTACGTCAGGGTATGTCTTTACATTGGCTGGTGGAGCAGTATCATGGCGTTCTAGATTACAAGATTGTGTTACTCAGTTTACTACTGAGGCTGAATATGTTGCAGCATCAGAGGCATGCAAAGAATCAATTTGGCTTAATCGACTAGTAACAGATTTGGGAATCAAAGAAAGAGATGCCTGTGTTAGTTGTGATAGTCAAAGTGCTATACATTGGCTCGCAATCCAGTTTATCACTCAATAAAGACAAAGCATGTGGATGTGAAGTATCATTTCATCAGGAAATGCTCGAGGATAAGCAACTTCAGCTTGTCAAAGTTCACACCACAGAAAATCCTGCTATCTACTTACAAAAGGACTTCCCTCAGAGAGCTTTGCGCATTTTCGCAAGCAGTTAGGTGTAGGGTAGTACATCACTTCTCTACATCTCTTGTATATTAGCTTGTATAGTAGCTTCTCTCACACTTAAAGTACCACATTGGACTTTAAGTGGGAGGTTGTTGGGGTATAAAGCCCAATGTGGTCACCCAGGTAAGTGGGCGGGCCGCCAGGTATGTACACATATTCTTTTGTAAAAACCTAATAAGAACTCACTATGCTCTACACATTACAGTAGAGCGAGTTCACCATATTGTCGTGCTCTTCTTCTCGCACTCTCTCTCGCGTCGCACTTCCGCTCGTACTCCTTCAGGTGCCAGTCTTTGGGACTAGCTCTCTAGGTGAGGAACTTTGTCGTACCATGTTGTCTCTCTCTCAGTTTTGTTTAGTTCTTTTAGTTTTCTCATGTGTGTTGCACTAGATTTTCCACTTGGAGTGTCCAAGTCTATTACAGTGGTATCAAAGCTAGGCAATCCTTGTATTGTATAAAGAACCCAAGGGCCTCACTTTGCAGAGCATTTGGACTTAGAATCTGAGAGCAGAGGACCCTCAGGAGTTGTACTTGTGCGATTATATTAATAAATAAATACTGAAAGGGGTGCTAGTCTTTGGGCCAATATGTTTGCATGTGGAACAACGCCGTGCCGTGTCGACTCTCACTCTTTCTCTCATAAATTTTAGTGATTTTGTAGTTTCTGTTTGTGTGTTGCTATTGATTTCTCGCTTGGAGTATCCAAGCTTGTAACAATGGAGTTGATGGTTGTATTGTCTTGTGGGTGACTACCATGGATCTATACCTTGCACTTTGCTTTAAAGGCAAATCTGGGCTTATCCCGGATTCATCTAAGTATGTCATTTTTGCATGTGAAGTTATTTCTGATAGCTCACTTGTGTAGGCTGTCTCAATGCGTTGCCAGACTCTTAACAGACTTTTGATAGTACTTGGAGACTTACCAAGGAAATCCTCAAGCTTTCAAGTTTGATGCATACGCATTGCTATCACAAGAGTCAATTTTAAGAACAAATATGGCAGCCACTTCTAATGGTTCTTCTCTGAGTAGTAGATCGTTTGTATCTAGTGCTTTTGTTGGCAACACTTCATCTGGGAATTCTGGTGAAAAGGGCAAGAAGAAGTTGTGTTGCCATTATTGCAAGGCTACTGATCACTTGATAATGCAATGTCCTTAGTTAAAGATAAAAGAGGTCAAGAAGAAAGAGACTGGATCTACTACGAGTGCAGCTATTATAGAATCTTTTGTTAATGGAGATCGTGATGTTGATGTAGATGCAGAGTGGGCATTTAGTGTAGAGCGTACTTATGATCCTTCTGTCCATGATGCATATATCTCAGTTGCTACTAAGTCACATGTTTGGTACTTTGATAGTGGTGCTACAAAGCACAGTACTTCGCATCGTGACTTGTTTTCCTCTCTCGAGATTGTCTATTATGGGAATACGATCACTTGTGCAAACAATGCCTCTTATTCGGTCAAGAGAGTTGGAAAGATTGTGCTAACTACTACGATGGAAGTTCTTTCACACTTGTTGATGCACTTTATATAACAGGGATAAAAAAGAATCTTTTGTCTGTCTCTGCATTGCAAGATTTGTTATTATTGTCAAATTTGTAAACAATAGATGTATAGTTATTGATCTCAGTTTTGGTGTTGTATTTTGATGGTGTGGGTTGTATAAGCTCTCTTTGTATGATAAGTACAAGTAGAATTTTGCAAATGGAGTTGTGGATTCAAAGGTTATTTTTCAGATGCAAAACTTTGACATCATGCATGTTTGAGCATTTGAAACTTTCCAGTCTGCTGCGTTTGCAAAAATCTGATATGGTTCCTTCTTTGCTGCCTCTTGAAGCAGCTTCTAAGCATGTTTGTGAAGGCTATATTTTGGGTAAGATGCGGCGTTCAAAGTTTCCAAAGGATGTTCAATAAGGGCTATATGCAGGTTGCAACTTGTGCATAGTGATATTTGTGGCCTATGTAAACTCCATCCTTGGGTAATTACATGTACTTCGTGACTTTCATTGATGATTACTCCATGTATGCATAGGTGTATCCACTTAAATCTAAGTCCGAAGTGTTCATGCGTTTCAAGCAATTTTTGGTTATGGTTGAAATGTCTCTAAATGTACTATGGACATTATCTGTTTAGGTCAATCAAAGGAGTATATGTCTCATGAATTTAATGCATTTTTGGCTAGTCGTGGGATAAAACACCAATGTACAATCCCGTATACACTGCAACAAAATGGTTTTTCTAAAAGAAAAAACATGTCACTTACAGAGATGTACGATAGATGGTCTAGAGTCAAGCTTTGCGCATTTGATTTGATTTGAGACCGTCATGTCGCTACTAATGTATTTAACAGGTGTCCTACCTGCACATCCTGTGACTCCTTATGAAACATGACATGATAAGAAGCCATCAATTGATCACATGCACGTTTTTGATTGTTTAGCTTAGCTTATATTTTGGTGTCATGTCACTACTAATGTATTTAACATGTGTCCTACCACAACCTATGACTCCTTATGAAGCATGACATGATAAGAAGCCATCGATTGATCACATGCAGTTTTTTGGATGTTTAGCTTATACTTTGGTGCCATGAACACTCATATAAAATCGTAATTGATAAGATTGTTAAATGCATTTTTGTTGGTTACAGTTCTAAAAGCAAAGGTTACATGTTGTACTATCCACAAATAAAACATATCTTGGTTTCGCGAGATGTTGTATTTGTGAAAGATTTTGTTATCATGTTACATGATACTAATGTAATCTCACATGATATTCATGACACTTTGTTGCCTCTTTTTAATGCTGAAAACTTGAATGTAAATCCCAATGAGGTATATGTACAACCTATGGGGGCTTCGAAAAATGTTACAGATCAACCTATTACGGATGCAAATGTCCATAATATATTTGATGTGGAAAGGGCTGAGCATGAAGAGGTTAGAGGTATGTCAAAATGGCTAGTGCATACTTTGCGGTGACAGTAAATTGGATGCACCTATGTCTAGTGTATTCGTTCAGGTTCTCGCCATGCATCTTATGCTTTGGTTTTTTCTAGTTTATGTGTTGAGGAGGAACCTCTTTTCTTTTGATGAAGCACAAAATTCAAAAAATTGGATGGATGCCATGCAATCACAATATGATGCATTTATAGAGAATGACACATGGACTTTATGTGATTTGCCTCCTAGAAAAAGGTCATTGGTATGAAGTAAATTTACAAGTTGAAATGTATGTCAGATAGTGAGATTGATCGCTACAAGGCTAGACTTGTTGCAAACCGTTATGCACAATAAAAAAGCATTGACAATGAAGACACTTTTGCTCCGACTTGTTTTATGACTATTGTTTGTTTTCTATGTGTATTGGCAACTTATTTTGGAAGAAATGTACACCAATCAGGCATTGTTGTTGCATTCTTGAATGATGATATATTTGAGGAAGTATACGAAAGATAGTCTCGTGGTTTGTCAAGAAAGGACAAGAAAATAAAGTGTGCAAATGTAAGAAAATGTTGTACAGGTCGAAGAAATTTCCTCGTACTTGGTATGAGAAAATGGACACTTATTTAGTAAAACAGGGCTTTCGTAACAATCGAAATGAAAGCACTTTGTATGTCAAACATGAGGGTGATGTTTTTCTCGTCATTGTTCTATATGTAGATGATTTACTAATTATTGGTTTGAATGAGACACATTGCTGAATTCAAGGTTCAAGATGAAGACTTGGGGCTCTTACATCATTACTTGGGCATATAGTTTAAGCAGTGTGATGGAGGGATTGCTTTGTGTCAAGCAATATATATAAAACCAGTACTATGTAAGTTTAGATCCGAGGATTGCAAATTTATCGCCATATCAAATGGAAAAAGGTTTGAAGTTGAGTCTTCATGATTGTGGAGATCTTGCTCATGTCACTCTTTATCAAAGTGTTGTTGGATGTCTTAGTTATGTATGCAATAAGAGGCCATATTCAGTTTGCAGTGGCAAGATGTTAGATCTTTCGCTACTTGGCTGGTACTTTACATCTTGGTTTGTTTTATACACCCATCACTCTAGGGCTAACTTATCTTTCTATTTGCGCAAAAAAAATACACAGCTTCTTCATTTTCTCCAAGTTGTGTGTGCATTCTTGCAACCCTAATTCCAACAACCTTAGCCTACCCGATTGGCTCATTCATCCGGTCCTTGAGAGTGTGGCACATTGGTCGAAATTGCTAGATTATCTGATGGAGGACTAGTAGCTGCATGAGCTTCCATAGTAGACGTCTCCTCAACCATGTTACATTGTTGATTGGCAATTGCATGCCAATGCCTAATATCAGTATACAGGACAACGATAGGCTACAAAATATTGGTACACTTCGCATTGACTTTTGGAACCTCCAACTACTTGATTGGTAAGCTTTTCTAGTCCTTGTTGTGGTGGTTACGGACTCTCCCAACAGGGTGAACAATGGCTTTGTCGCCCTCCACCAAGTGCTAGGATTCTATTGTATATCAAGGCAAGGCAGACTTGGGGTCTCTGTTTAGAGTTCTCTTTAATTTGTACTTTCTTTAGGGATGTGGGTCATTTGCCTCGTTGTAGCGTGCAGCTTGCTGGGAGCTAAGAGTGTCATTGGTTTATTTTGTTCTACTTTTGCTGGTGAATTTACCTATGGTGCACGCGCGCGTGCACACACACACACACACACACACACACACACACACACACACACACACACACACACAGAGAGAGAGAGAGAGAGAGAGAGAGAGAGAGAGAGAGAGAGAGAGAGAGAGAGAGAGAGAGAGAGAGAGAGAGAGAGAGGCTTAACTTTCCTTCAAAGGTGCACAAAAAGATTTATAAAGTTTCTCATGTAGGAAAAGGGAGACTTTTTGAGTGTTTTTCATACAATGCATAACATCATGAGCTTCTGCTCGGGAGGCACCGCATATCTAGCTAGGTACGATTGGGAGTAGGGGACCACCACCCCCCCACCGGGTCGGTGGTCCCCTATCCCCAATCGTACCTAGCTAGGTATGCCGTGCCTCCCTCACATAAGCTCATGATGTTGCGTTAAGTCATAATGTGGAAATTATTGTGAGAATGTGTCCAAAACTTCTTGTGGTGATATGGGCTTATCTTGGATTCATCTAGGCTACACACACACACACACGCACGCACGCGCGCGCGCGCGCACACACACACACACACAGAGAGAGAGAGAGAGAGAGAGAGAGAGAGAGAGAGAGAGAGAGAGAGCCATGAATTATAGCTGAAGGTGATTTAGGTAGAATGCAGCGAGATTTTTTTATACTTTAAGGGCTCTTGTTATTGACATAGGGACTTTACCATGCTGTCTAGTGTAGCAAAGTTAAATGCATATACATTTGTAGGGGTGCAAATTTTCAGGAGATTTTGGCACCATTATTGATTTGTGTGAAATAGTATGTGTATAGTCAATACAATGGCTTTTGGTAGCGGATTTGCCAATGACTAGTGTGTGACATTAGGATTTATAGTAGATGGCAGCTGAGTAGAAGGTTTGGGTGATTGTGAGAACAAGAAGGGTGGTGGCCGCAAGAACAGAAGCTGTGAGCCACGGGGCTGAAAGGTAGCGGTTACTGAACTCTGCGTAGAGTTCCCATAGCTTTTTGTAGCGCATTCGACGACACAGATGCTCCTTGATAGCTGCATATGCTTCTGCCAAGGTGGTTGTCTCATATAACATTTGCAAGTTTTTGCACATGCCATTCCACAGCTCGGCCACTTCCTCGTCATTCCTCAGTGAATGCTCTAATACCCCACTCAATCTTAGCACCTGCAGTACATCTTGGTTAGTATTTAGGCTTTGTTTGTTTATTATTTTGTGGTTGTCACATACAAAGGTAAACTTAGTGATGCTGCCATTAAACCAAATTCACAAGAAGTTTTGGAGAAATTCTCAATAATTCCCACATTGTGACTTACCTCAACATCATGAGCTTCTGTGAGGGAGGCACTCCATACCTAGCTAGGTATGCGGTGCCTCTCGAGCAGAAGCTCGTGATGTTATTCATTGTAAGAAAAACCCTACATGAGAAAATTTCTAAATCTTCTTGTGAAACTGACTCTTCCTTTCTGATGTTATAGATACAACATTGAGAGCACAATGTGGAGGCTTCCATTGTAACACAAGAACGATCTACGTGAAACCAAATTATTTAGACAAATTTGAACATCCCTCCCTCTTTATCATTATGGAGGCCATTAATTTTCATTGCTTTGGTATCCTATATTCAAGTACTATGGTTGTAGAATCAGTTTTGAATTGAAGTGAAATTTCTCACCAAGCATATTTTTTCACGTGTGACTTAAAATTTATGGAAGTGCCTCTGAAGGATGCATCTGAATGATGAGAGGGTTCGGGGGACATGCACTCTCTCTCTCTCTCTCTCTCTCTCTCTCTCTCTCTCTCTCTCGTGCGCATGCACGCACACACATTCTTAAGATTAGGTATGCTTAGAACTGTGCTTGATCATCCAGGTAGGACCCATTTAGCTTGTTGAATAAGTGTAAAAGAATCCATTTTGACCATCCTTAATGTGAAGCTTAACATAGATAAAGAAATTAGACTATAGTTGTGATACTATTTATCACCATATTGCTTGGAGACATTATTATGGTGGTCAAATTTGGTACAAGGTTGAATTTGCAAGTAAAGAAAATTAAATTGAGTTTGGAACTCTGTCTAGAATCATTATCTATTTTCCCTTTCGAGATAGCATGTTCACTTATCTGTTCTACCGTAGCGCATGCACGATGTCACTATGCAATTTGTTAATTCCCAAATGCTACATTTTACGTGCAATGCTAATTGACAAGCATAACACACCTTATTTTTGCTTTGAGGAATGCTAAGCCAATTTGCAAGTGATTGTAGAATTGCAAGGGTTTCATGTTATAATTTCTCGTGGCCTTGTGACACAAAATCTCAAGAGATAGCAAAAGTACTTTGTGTGCTGAGCATTAAATTGACAAAGTTAGTTAATGCTCTATCAACTATGTGCTAATATAATGCAAGATATTTCAATTTGGCTTTTAGAGTGAGAATGAAGATTGCATTTCATAACCACTTGGTAAATTATAGTCTTTGCACTGCTAGGGCAGCTAGTACACTTTGGAGGCTGGATAAACCTTTTTTTCCTTGAATGAGTGAAAATTTTTAAATGAGAAATTGTGTTGCCTTTCTACATGGCTCTCACTTATCTTTGCATGCTGTGTTTATGATACTATGGTTCGTGTCTTCAAAATTTTTACTAAACAATTTTCCTCCATTTGGCCAGCCACTTGAAAAAGAGGACCACAGGATTCCTACATTCCAAGTCGGGGCATTCCTCCAATGTTATCCCTAGGGTCTACCTATATGTGCCCTCCCCCTCGACCATGTTTCATATCTAACCTTTGGTAGGGAGATACCTTCTTGAGTTGCAAAGTGCATGAGCTTAACGCTCTCTCTTGAGATACTCTAGATTCCTTACCACTAGAGTCTTTGAGAGCTTCCTCATGTTGAGTTTTGTAACTTACAAGCTCCCTAAAAGGATGAACTTTTAAAGACACTGTGGAGCTCATTAATTTTGCACTAATTTTTGCCTTTCTATCATGTACATTGTGCATTTGAATAATTGCAAAAGCTTGGAATGGTTTTTTCGTGTGGTCATTTTGGGGTTGGAAAATGCTTTTGTGAAAATTCTACCTCTGTTTAAAAAAGCATGCTCCTTTGAGTGCGAGAAACCAACTAAGGCGTTTCTTGTAAGCTTCAAAAACACATTGGTGAACGCGGCATTTGCAGAAGTTACTACTAATAGGAATGGAAATGTTCTAAGAATGACCTCCCTTGCTAGGAAATCAAATAGGTTGGTGGCAAGGGGAAAATATATGTACAAAAGATTTGGCCTAGACTTGTTGGTTCTTGTATGAATTAGATGGAATGGCACCATTAGATTGACACTTTGGAATCTTGTTGAGCTTGAACAAATTCTATTCCACATTTATTCTAAGCAAATACAAACGTGCACATTGTTTTGAATGCACATAAGCTCACTTAAGGGGGTAGAGAAAGGTTTCTTTTATCACATGAAATAGTCTTGCTTATCAAAAAATGGCATTTACACTTGCAAAAATCAACCACAAAAGTACTCTACATAAAATGATATGAGTGCAAAAGTAAGAGAAACTAAACTATAAATGATAATTTGATTTTATACAAAACTTATAAATGTTGTTGCTATGGGTCTATTCTTGTGGATATGGGTGTCATTGCTATGGCTTTTCTTCTTATCTCGAGTATGTATGTGCCGATAAGAGAGAGGAAGAAGACAAGGAAGAAAACTTTTAAAATCATAAGAACAATTCCACTAGTCCTTGGGAATATCTCTGAAATGACGACCTGCTCTATGTGTGTGTGTGTGTGTGTGTGTGTGTGTGTGAGAGAGAGAGAGAGAGAGAGAGAGAGAGAGAGAGAGAGAGATGTGACTGAAATGTATAAGGCTGGATTTAATTAAGGATACAATAAACAAATAAATTTGGAATTTTGAAGCCATTACAAAATTAAACCAATAGAACTAGTAGTAACCCATGTTAAAAGTATATATTTGCTTGGAAGTTGTGGCCACTATTCACATTCAATAACCCCCATGCCTCTTTAATCTAATTCATAGGTTGTTTGTTGCTGCCAACTTCAATGCTTGTCTAATATAATACTAGAGGCACCACTTGATTAAACCTTGTCTCATTTGTGCAAAAACTTCTATACATTCTCTGAACACCTTATATGGTCCCTTACAAGAGAGTGCCAAACTCTCTCTCTCTCTCTCTCTCTCTCTCTCTCTCTCTCTATATATATATATATATATATATATATATATAAAGATATATATATATATATCTTCGTAAGGCTAGAATAGTCTGAACTTACAAATAATAAGAGGATGCCCAAACTATCCTGACCAATTGAATAGAGTTTTACCATAAATTCTGAATACTTAATTGGTTAAATCAACCCCTCAAAACAGTATGAAATAAGATAAGCAAGAATCTACACAAATCTAGTTGAGAAAGTGGTCAGGACCCTTATGACTACATCACCAATCTGCTACAAGTTCAGAGCAAGATGACGATAGGCGCAAAAGACATTTGGCATGTAATAACAGGCCTTACTGACTATAGGCCCAAGTTCACTTAAAAGACACCTCTGCACATGCAAGGGGCCCCCTTGGGCCATTGCAAGGTCAATTTGGACACCTAGCTACACCTCCCCCTCCCTTCGCCTTTCCCCCTTGCAAACAAATATAACATCCCCACTTGCATGTGGTTGCTTCATCTATTTTCTCATAACATTTTTCATTAACTTAGCAAGCCATCGTGAATCGTCGCCTTGTTATGTTTAGTTCAGGGACAGTCTAGTTACAAGGAAAAGGACAAGCAAGTCTCTCTTGCTTTTCAAGTTCAAAGCAAGATATATTCAAATACCCCATAAAAACAAAGACTTGACACACAAGCAAGGATGTGCATGCTACATTACAAGGTGAGCTACTAATTTGTTACTAGCATGTTTGTGCAACTTGTTGCTTACTTGACAGTCACCCAACAAGGAAGCCCTTAAGGATTTTAAGAGAGCCCTAAAGACACATCCCTGTCAACTTTCATATTTTAGGAATTATTCATACTTTCAAAAATTTGATTCATACTATTTGCTTTCAATTTATTTCTATTTAAACCGCGCACCTGGACATCTTGTGCAGTGTCAATGAGGTCATCCATGAGAGCAAGGTAGGAGCCAACTTCAGTGCGTTGGAGCGCCACCATCTCATACACAGCGAGGTTGCGCAAGATGGCCTCACTCTCTTGGCTTATGTTCACATGTGGTAGGTACAAGGTCGCAGATGCTTTATCAAACCATATAGCAAGCACATTGCTAGAAGCACACCCATTAGTGGGGCGACTCGCCTTGAAGGATATCCCTGCCCTCCTCAAATGGATTGCCGATTCCACTGCTGTGGGTACCCCCATTCTTGCCTCCACCTCCCTCGCATGGACCCCTCCTTGCATTTCTATTCCTCTCATCCCGACCGTGGATTGCACCCTTGATCTTACCACTCGATCATCCCCACCGTCCATTGTCACCGCACTATATAAGCAATCTAGCAAATGTGTATGTCTATGTATAATGCAATGTGGCATGCTTCTTTCCTCTTCCATCAAATCAAGTTGAAAAGGGTTCACACACCTCATTACCCCTTCTATGCACATACCCAAAAACTCCTCCTCTCCTTCTTCTTTATCTTCATTTCCATCTCCCTTCTCCGCCTTTAGCATGCTTCTATCCTTTTCCACTCCCGCGCCCATTATCGAACTCATGACCCCCTTCACGAGAGACAAGGGTATCTGGTTCTCAAAGAGGAACAAATCTCTAAGTATGCTTGTCACTAACCTCTTTGGTATCTTGAAGTCACTCAAAACTCGTCTCCCGAGCTCTCGTGCTAGGCCACTTGCAGTGCTTGGAAAGTACCCTGGCCTCCTCACATCACCATAGCCCAAATACACTAGAAAGCATGTGACAAAGGAGGCATCCAGAGTAAAGAGAGCTCTAAGGGCATCCTCATTGTATACGGGCAGCCTCTCATACTGCATTGCGAGCTTCTCCATGGCAAATTGGTCTCCGACTATGCGGTGCACAAATGTCTGGAAGTCGTCGGGCCCGAGATGCTGCAATGGCAGGAGGATTTTTGCGGCGGAGATGCGGATGAAGCTCTCGGTGACGGAGGGCTGAAGCTTTCTGCTCTTCTTGTAAGGTCCGATGGCAACAACAAGGGGCTCATAAGCTAAGGGGTTCACTTCTTTGAGTTGCTTTGGGACTCTGAAGATGCTATGGCCTACAAGGGCGCTGCTGAAGCTTCCATAGCTCTCCTTTCTCTTGAGCTCATCTTCAATGGACTGGAGCCATGCGCTAACGCTCTGCAACTCGGCGCTGACGCTTTCCTCTCCCATTAATATGAATAGCTCTCTCTCTCTCTCTCTCTCTCTCTCTCTTCATCGTTCTGAGTCTTTATAGAGAGGTGGTTTGCGTAAGGTTTTATTTTAATGAAGAGTGAAGGAATGTTCGGGATTATCTTTCACGAATGTAGCAAGCTCCCTTCAAATAGACAGTTCTACCACCACAAAGTTCAAACTGCACAAGCACATTTGACATGCATGCAGCATGCGTCTATGTGTATGAGCATGTGCATCCGCCCAGAGTGTTCGCACAGCACACACAAACACACATACAAGCACATACAAGACAATTGTAGGAACGAGTGCAACACTCATCCTACGGACACAGAAGGGTCTCAAAAGCCGTCTTTTTGACAACACAGGAACTCTCTCTCTCTCTCTCTCTCTCTCTCTCTCTCTCTCTCTCTCTAGGAGTTTCGAACTTCAAAAGGAGCTCTCCCCTCAACTACTCCCCCTTAGGTTTTGTTCCCTTTCTTTTACCCTCCCAATGGACACTGAGTCCTTAACTAATATGTATCTCATGTCTTCCCATGGGTCATATTTGACCTCCGTGGACGATAATACAATCTATCTATCTTTGGTTACCCGCACTGTGTTTAGTGAGGCTCTAAAAGTGGAGAGCTCCTGCCATGTGTCAGACATATAAAGCTCCCTACTTTTAGGACGTTCAACGTCCTTTAGTATATAGTAAGATGTGTCCTCAAGTTAGTCACACATAGAAGAAACCGATGCTCATTGAAAAAGTTTTTTTCAAGCCAATAAGGAAAAGGACACAGTTAAAATCCTCCCAATTTAGTGTCAAATTTTGAAGGAATTCACCAAAATTTTTAGAGAGAATGTTTACAAGTTTGTTGGTCTTCTTTGAAAAAAGACTAAAATGTGCTTGGATATTCTAATATACAATGCTAGGTTTTGAAAAACAGTAGAAAAAGTGAGAACATCCACATTGGGACATAAAATCCTCTAATGGTGAGTAAATCTCAAAATCTCAATATGAGACTGGTTGATTGTTGAAAAGGGTTGTGAGTAAATTTACGTGAAATAAACTTGGTGAGGATGTATGTAACCTTATTCAAGCATCTATCTATGGTTGATGATGCAGATAATTTTGCTAAAGGTATGACAATAATCCACATGAAGGTCTGATGTCCACTATGGATGGCTATGTAGCTCAAATGACCTTTATCACCTCAAATTGTGAGATCTAGAGCCATAGCCGAACCGATCCTCCTTTACTTGTCCATGTAAAGAGCAAAGAGGAGTTTACGTTACCAAGTTTTCTCTAGTACAAAGGAATGGTAAGTAATTGCTGAAAAAGTTGATAAGAGAATCAAGATATTTGATGATTAGGGCCACCCAATCGCGGAAATATAAAATCCATTCAAAACATTTTAAGTGCATAAGTGCAGGGTGAGTTTACGAAATGAAAAGACACATGAAGGTGGAAAGTCAAAAGACTTTTTGTGTCCATATATATAAAGAGAGGTGGTCAAGTGCTTAATGGTTTCTCTTCAACATTTTCTTCTCTTTAGAGTATCTTTACATTATGCTTAAAGAATCTTTACATTATGCAGGTAGTGAATATATATTTTTTGAAGCCGTTAGGAATATAAAGAGAGGTGGTTGAGTGCTTATTGGTACATTTGTGTTTCTCTTTTCCTTTATTTTCCCTTCAATGTTTTCTTCTCTTTATAGTATATGTGCATTATGTAGGTAGTGAATATAATTTTTTTGCATTGTGATTATCAAACGAGTTGCAAAAGTAATTGGTAAAAGAGGTGAAATAAACAATCAAGACATTTTGGTCATTTTCAATTTGAGACAAACAAGGTGAATGATCACGATCGCCTGCTAATATTATCTTCGTAAACTGATGGATAGGCGTTAGATGAGTAGTGGCGAACCATACTGTGAAATTGGAAGAGCTAGAGAGAATTTTGTGCATTAATTTAACACTTAGAAAATGCATTTCTCATCCACATCTGCATAACTAAGTGGAATTGACCCTCGTGAAGTTGGCTAAGAGCTCAATGTTGCCATGGCTTTTCCCTGCACAAAGGTCATGTATTTGTTTGGATCCAAATGTATTGCATTTAATCTGTCCAGTTCTCTCACATACCTGTGTTATATCGCTCTTATGTAGCATAGTTCTCCCCAACTCAAAAATTTGCACTGGGATCTCAAAAGGATGACTTCTTTACTTTGTTAGCATAAGATCCTCATTCAAATTCCCGCTCATCAATGGCACGATCCCTCTTTACGGATGCAATCACCTATGCTTGATTTTTGTCCAAAACATGATTGTGAAGAAAAATTCATGCCAAGATTGTTATTCAGGGGATTGAAAAAAAGACAACGCTTTGCTTTGTGCTTCTATAAGCATGACAAGTTCTTTATGAGCTTGCCATTTTGGATGAAGTTCCTTGATTTTATAAGATTCCAAACATGGGGTTTGACGTTCTCAAGGAATGCAGGCTGAATTTTTCTCCCCAAATGTAGTCTCTTGAGTGCAAATATGCACATCAAGGACTCCGAGATTGTCATCTTGGTGTACTTTTTGAAGGACATATTTTTTTAAAATAAATGAGCTTCATATCTGAGATGCCATTAGACACATGCTTTGGACTATTTTACAGGATTCATTATTCTACATATGTGATTCGAAGGCATTTCGAAGGCATATGTTATATAATGTAAAACATCAACATTGGCGAACATAACTATATTGAGATTATTTTTAGTCACAAGCTGGTGAAAGAAGATGTAGTTCTTTGCAATGCATTGGTCTGGACATACATATGAATTATATTGTCCTTTTGAAATCACAACAAGTTCTTGATGAGCATAATATCCAAGATGTGCTCTCTTGGAATTCCCGATTGCACGATATGGCTAGCAAGGGTAGGGCAAGGAAGCTCCGGGGAATGTACTGGAGCTAGGATTTTTTTCCATATGATTTCTCTTTACAATTATAAGAGTCCATGTGTAGCAAGAGCTAGCCAAGTCTGAGATTATGGTGCACAATTGAATACACAAAGTTATTGATGAGCTCATGCTATCCAAGATGTAATTCTTGATTGCATGATATGGCTAGCAAGGGCAAAGAAAGGAAGGTCCAGGGCTTTTCAGAGAATGTGGAGATAAGTTTTTTCTCCATATGTGCAGCAAGAGCTAGCCAAGTCTGAGATTATGGTGCACAATTGAATACACAAAAACATTTTGATGAGCTTCGGTCCTAGATGCCATCTCTTGGCCGAGATGCTTTGGGATTTTCAACAAATGCACAACAAACATTTCTCTAGAGATGTCATCACTTGTGAATTTTGATGGCTATGGGCAATGGCAAGATTGTTATTAGAAAGTAGTTGTGAAAAGAACATTATTTTTTGCAATGGTTTGGTCGACATATATGCCAATTGTAATGTTCTTTCAAAAGAACATAAAGGTTTCAATGGTGAGTTGTCGAGGATGCGGTCCCTTGGAATGCTCAATTGCACGATATGGCCATCAAGGTTGGGCATGTACATAGCTCTAACATGTTCTCAAGGAATGCCAATAGAGGGTCTCACTTGAGATGTAATCTCTTGAGGGTTACATGAAAACCCATTTCTCCCTTCAGAAAGACAAAACTCAAAAGACTTGAGACGTTTCTAAATAAATTAAAGACAACAAGAGGGAAAAACTATTTAATGGTCCATGCAAAAAATATTTGTATATAGTTTTAGACTTCCTATTCCGATTTGTTTCTTAAATGAAGCAGAAATGTGACAACTAGAACACAAAGGCATCCGGTCTCAAGAGAAATTTCTCTTGGTCTCTCTTAATTATAGAAAAAACACTCTAACATACACACATATTAAGTCTTAGTGGCCTTGTACAAGTTCTTCATGGTATGTTGGTGTAATGTATACTAATAGTGGTCAACTCCAAATTGCAGATTTGATGCAAAAGTCAAGAGCTTGGAGTTTGGATCTCGATTGAGTCAAATCTCATCCAATTCTAGTACCTAATTTAAGGTTTCAAGCCAATTAGGGTTGACATCCACACCCATCACTAACATAATTCACGGGTTGGCTTAATAGAACAATAAGGAGTGGATGACTATTCTTCCCATCTTGCGTTCCACCCCTTCCTCCACTCACCACATGCATGCTCTATAGGCACTCATGCATGGTATTTTGGGTTGCATTTATACGCCCCCTTTTTAAAAATTATACGTATAAGCGCTATTATACACCGTAATCCCGAATAATCGTCGAATACCCGAATATTTTTTTTTCGATTGAATGATATTTCGAGATTTTGAGGGACTACTAGTAGGAGAGCTCACTTAGCTACGGTGCAACACCGACATGTAGAGCAGTATTCGGGTATAATTTTCCACTTCGATTTTATGAGTACTAACTTTTTTTTCTGTGTTGTGCCAGACTCGTGTGGTGTAGCAGTTCCACTCTCACCACAGAGTTGGCTTGCAGGTTATAGGTCACTTTGTGGTGTGCAGCCATACGACTCACTCTAGAATTGAGTGAAATTTAGTCTCTCTTCTCGTGTTGTGCAGCCATATGGCTCACTTCAGGGAAGGGGTTTAGGACATACTTAAATTCTCATTGGTGTGGTACAATAGTTTATCTCTCACCACATAGCTGAGTTAGAATTCAGTGGTCGACTCGTGGAGTGCAACATGCATGATGCTACACCTCTCACTTCAGAGTGACCTATAGGATTCTCAATTTTAGATAATGACACATCATTGTTTGTACTGCATAGAAATGCAAGAGTGCTGCTCGTCAAACCGAGAGTGGAGAGATGCATACTTCATGCCCTCTTCATCTTTGTGTGACACACCAATTACCCTTGTGCTTTGGACTCCATAGACACGCCATTGTTCATCACGGAGATGACTTGGTATTGTCTTGGATGTAGATACATATAATTTGGCTTGCATCTGAGATTGTTAAGCTGTTTGTTGATGATTGCGTTGTGAGTTCCACACAATGCATCAGGGATTATATTGGGTCACACTACCGTTATTACTACATAGAATTATGAGGGTTACACTCGTCAACCTAAGAGTGAAGATATGAATACCTATGCCCTCTTCATCTTAGAATGATGTGCATTACCCTTGTACTTTCTAATCCATAGATACTCCATTGTTCATCACTAGATGACTTGGTGTTGTCTTGGATGTAGAAACATATGATGTTTGGCCTAAATCTAAGATTGTTAAGTTGTCCACTGATGGTTATGTTATGAGTTCCACACACTTCATTAGGGATTAAATTGATTAAACTATCAATCAACATTACAACAACGTCCAGGAATTGTCTTGAGCGCACCTTACACAAGTTGGGCTATTCACTTACACACTCCTTCGATTGTTTACGCATATTCTCTAACTCTCTACATTCCCCCCTGTGCACATAAAAGGGTCTAGTTCTTGTCATGAGTGTACCTCCTCACACTCCTTGCCTGTTCACCCTCCCCCCCTTTCTCTCTCTCTCTCTCTCTCTCTCTCTCTCTCTCTCTCTCTCTATATATATATATATATATATATATATATATATATATGTAATATCTTTTTGTGCTCTTTGTTTGTCCTCAAAATTAAATCATTTATTGTATAATGTATGGTTTACAATCATAACAGTGTTTTTGGCTACAAATTATGTCATAGTGTTTATGGTTCACAATCATGACATGATTTCGATAGTTTGCATTCATATCATAATGTTTATTCTTTGAAATTATATCTTATAGATATGGTGACACCAAGCTAGAGAAACATCAGCGAAATCTTGTCTCCAAGGTTATAGTACGCCACTTTCATCACATGTCAGAGCCCGAGCTTCACTGCTACTGATAGCCGTTTTTCGGCTCTCCATAATTGCCCTAGTAAGTTACTCCACCCTACCAAATTCACCCAAACGCTATGGCTATCCCTACCATTTCACTGTACATAGGCGTGTGTGAGTTAGGTAGCTTTTCCCATATCTTTTTAAAAACCCTCAGCTAGCTAGTCACTGGGCTAGTTGAGCCAAAAAAATAAAAATATATTATGGCCTCTTTGTGTGTAAATATTTCATTGTATATATGGCCTAAATATAGGGATTTTTTATAATTATTTTGGTATTTTATTTAAATATTTCTACTTAGGTGTGTGTTTTATTCAACCTATGTACACTTTCTTTCATCCTCTTACACCATAATTATATTTTTTGCCAATATGTACATACTCTAACCTCATATTTTTCCTTTATATAAATCACTCCCACATTTTCACCCTCACCCTCGTGAAAACAAAAAATTGATTTCTACTCATTGGTTACGTTTATTATATTATTTACTTGCATACCTTTTCCTCTTTCACCCAAAATAATTCAAGGAGGGACCATATCATATGATTCCAATATCTTTCCATATCCATAACCCTCCATATTTTTATTATTATTTTTACTCATTATTCTAACACCATGTGCTCATTGAGCTAAAGTCCATGAATAGTCCATACACTAGTCCCACCATGTATATATTTCTTTATTCACCAATAATCCTCCTCCATGCATGGGTCAAGGGCAACTTGGATGCTTTGTATTATAATATGACAAAGGAGGGGCTCACTATTGGATGCATTGTACAAATTCAACAAAGGAGGGGGCCACTAAAAGACTTTTGCAGGCATAAAAACATGCTTTTTGGCGAGAATTTTGGCACCTATTTCCACTCCGAATTTGGAGCGGTGGTCAAGAGAAAAAATGTAGCCCACGATCTGAATAATCACCTCAATTGTTTTCATGATTTTTGGAGCTACCACCGGTGAGCTATGATTTTTTGAGTGGACCCCAGTCTGCCCACTTTTCTCACAAGTAGCCCTTAGTCTTCTCTCACCCTTCCACACACCTACTCACTCTTACACATCCCTCCCTCTCCTTCCCTCACTCAAACCTGCAATTTCCATGGCTTCTCCCACCCTCTTCACCATTACCCTTCTCTCTCATCCCTATAGTTCTTTTATGAACCTCTACATACATACACCCTCTCCATGTCTCTCTCTATTGCTTCTATGTTACAATTTCATTTACCTCTCCTAAAAATATCTAAAATTCAGCATCTTAACCATGATAACTTCTGCAAATTGAGGATTTTTCATCAACAAATCCTCTTTTCATCGTGGTGGTCAACCGTGGCGGCGGCGTAAAGAAGCGAAGAAGAAGAAGAAGACCAGCGGTCATTTTTTCATAATCTACACAAGGGTGAGTTTCTTCAAAGCTTCACCATCTCAATGATTCTCTTTTAATTCACCCCTCTTCCTTCATCAAATCAACTCATCCTACCCATTGTAAATGTATCACTAACAATTCTAGTGATTATTACCACTAACAACTAACTTCTCTTGTAAAAATGCACCCACACTATCAACATATGGAGTAGGCAACCGCACAAGTAAACCAAATTCACTCACTCCCATGGAAGTTTCTCTCCTTTCACCACATCAATAATTATCTTACTTGAGCCCACATCCATGTGACTCAAGAGAAAAGAGAGACCCCATTCTCATTTGAAATTCATAAAAATTCATAATCTTTGATCTTTCCTAATAAAATTGATTACGCTTAATCCTAATCAAGGCTTCTAAAACCTATAAATAGAACCCATTACTCCTTGTAAAATACATGACTATACCATTGCACACTAGATTGAGCGTACCACACGCCAGTTCTATCTTGGTTGTAAAGAGAGAGTAAGCTTTCTATACACCATCACCTTGGTGCATAGAAAGGCTTGAGCTAGTTTGAGTGAGTGCGAGTAGAAGATATTCTTCCTACCATTGTTGTATCTACCCCAACATCAATGAATTGGTAGTTTTGGGTGCAATTCATGTCCAAAGGCTCACGCTTCTCCTCCAATTTGGTTTGGCAAACTCATTCAGCTTCATAAGGTGACTTGTTTCATTGAAGGTTGTTGTTTTGTTGCTTGTGATTCATTGGCTATTGTTTGGCTACCATTATAAGAGGGTGGATGGTGAGATCCCTCCCATAACCCTAAGACAATGTGCTAGTGATGCTATAACCAAATCTTGTCACTTGATTCCGCAAGCTCTAAGTTCCTTTTTGTGCAAAATATAAAGCTGAAGCTAAGTTGTACACCATCTCTCTCTCTCTCTCTCTCTCTCTCTCTCTCTCTCTCTCTCTCTCTCTCTCTCTCTCTCTCTCGTGTTTTAGTGTGTGAGAATGTTCCATTGGTGTTAGGGTTAGTGTAAATTCCTTGCTTGTTTGTGGGTTGCTCTAACGATTCTCCTCTTTTGCGTCCTAGTTCGCTCTTAAACTAGGTGGTGCCCCTTGTGTAGTTGGGATTTGGATGTGGGTTTGTTGTTTTGGTTTGTGTTGTGTTGTGCCCTAGCCCCATTGAGCAGCACGGGAGCCTTAAAGGGTGTCTAGAGGTTGCTCTTCTTGTTGCCCGCCCCGGACCGCCTCAATTTTGGTGCCCCCACAGAGGACAGGCTTGTGTATGTTTTGTGAAGGCTCAACCTTTAGCATAATCAAGTAGCTTGCATGAATCAGGAGAATTTGTATGATCCCTTCATTCCCATTGCAAGGCAAAAGGTACACATAATTGTTAGTAATAAGTTGCAATTTCAGCGAGTAATTCGTAGAATTTTAGGTCCTCTTAGGTTGGTAGAGATAAACGCATCAATAAATCCTTTTGTTTTGCCTCTCATTAGGTACGACCTTAGTTTGGACGTCTATATTTTTGTTTTGTTTTAAGAATTAGGTCATGCATAGACCATGGATAATGGCCAAGGAATACAGGTTTTTCCCTTTCATTTCACTCCACACATTAGAGTAAACATTGCAATTAGTAGAAAAATCCATTTTCAACAACGTATGGTATTCATGTTTGGTGCCCAAAGAGTAGGAGAAATTCTCGCGTCACCAAACCCTGTTATTCTACCTCTTATTGATTATCATAGGTCATTTGATGTGAATATTTTTATTTTGTTGTAGAATAGATTGCAGTTTAGAAAATATTATTGTGTAAATCTTTTAAAGAAAGAAAAAATAAAAACGCGTCACTTTGAAATCAATTCAATGGAGAGCCAACGCCAAATGTCTGGATATCCTCTTTTCTTTGGAGAGCCTGGAGAGGATGCAAAATTATTTCTAGCGAATTTCAAGATGTCTTGCCGTATCGAGAGGATAGTAACTGATCAAGAACGTGTAGAAATGTTTGAGGTGGTCCTTAGGAAAGATGCTAGCACTTGGTTTGACTCTTTGCCTGAGGAAGTTAAAGGGAATTACATGGAAGTTTTGAATCGTTTCAAGAAATACTTCTTTGATCCCCAAAACACTCAGAAATTATGGCAAGACATTGTTTCTCATAAGCAAAAAGACTTAGATGACTACTACTTGTACAAGCAAGAGTTCCTACGTCTTTGGGCTCTATGGATACGAAATGGTGCTAACCCTGGTGATGGTGCAGAATTTCTAAAGAAGGAGAGGTTCATAGCCGGACTCTTTCCTGACCTTAAGGTAAAAGTTGAGGTGGGTGCACCTGCTACCTTTGGTGCAGCTGAAACTAGGGCTACTGAGAAATATAGGAAACTCAAGTGCTTAAGGGGGGAGGTTCCAATGGAAGGTCTTAGACCCAAAGGTAAGTCACAAGCATCAACATCTAAGGAGCTTCCTGAGGTAACGGCGGAAGTGATTGAGAAGTTAAATGAATCTTTAAGCAGCTTATCAATTGACCTTGCACAAGCTGTAGGTCCAAAGGGACAAGCAAAGAAGTCTGAAGAGCGAGACCCACGACCTAGGAGAGTCTTGCAATGTTGGAATTGCGGTGAGTCTGGACATGGGATGTATAATTGTCCTTGGCCCCGTGGGGAGCCAGGGAGACCTAACTTGAATTACCCAGTGATGAATGTAGGTGAAGGAACTAGTTAGCAACCACGGCTTATACAAAGGCCAAATGGAGCAAGACCACCTCCACAAGGAGTGGAAGGAGTTCCACCTTTGCCAGACCCAAACGTGCATGTGGTAGAGGTGACAAATTCAAGAGAGGTTGACATGGAAGCAAATGGCATTAAGCGTGGCCGAGGGAAAGGTAAGGAGAAAGAAGGAGTTACATCACAAAGTGACCATGGACGAGAAAAGAAGGCAAAGGAGACCAAGGAAGCTAAGAGGACTCGACGTCGTATGAACCTCCAAGACTTTCCTCTTGGACATGGAATGGCTCCATACAACTTGTTGGAAGACATGAGAGGTAAGGGTCCTGATATCTCATGGCCTCAATTTCTTGCATTATGTCCACAAGTTAGGAGGGATTTAACAAGGGCAGTTAGCACTAGGAGAAAGGTAAAAGAGAGTGTGCCTGTTGTAAAAATTGCACAAGTTGAAATGAATGAGGACATTACACCTGTGCTAGATTGTTACATAAAAGGGAGATTGGTTAGGAAAGGTCTAGTGGATGGGGGTGCACAAATTTGCATCATGACAGAGGGACTCATGAAAAAACTAGGCATGCACATCCATGAGACACCTGAAATTAAGGTCAAGATGGCAAACAATAGCAAGGCTAGGTGCGTAGGCATTTGTAAAAATGTTTTTGTGAAGGCCTTTGGCATTAAGAAGGCAGTGGATTTCTATGTCATATCTACCAAAGGAAATGGTTACCCATTTATCCTAGGGAGACCATGGCTAATGAAAATGCGATCTTTGCAGGATTGGGAGAGTGGAAAGTTAATTTGTAGGAACGACAATCATAAGAAGGTTGTCTTTGAAATGAAGGAGAAACGCCAAGAGGAGCTCCATGAAGAATCATCTCAAAGTGAGACGGAAGAAGGTTGGACCGATAACACTTCAGAAGAAGAAAGTAGTGGCAGCATTACTGAAGAGGAGTCTTCCATCGAAGTCATGGGGGTAAGGTTTAAGCCAACCAACCAAGAGACCTCTTGTCAAGGTTTGGAGGAGGTAGGTTCCCAAGAGAACCAAAAAGTGGAAGATGAAAGAATGCTAGAAGGTATGCTATCTACAACACTTACAAAGGATGAAAGAGAGGAGTTCAAATGTGTGCTAAGGAAATTTCCTAGGCTTTTTGCTAAAGACTACACCGATGTGCGTGGAGTAGATGCTGTTCAACACAAAATTGAGTTGAAGCCAGAGGCCACACCTAAGGCTCAGAAGCTACGAAGGCTAGGAGTCATCGAGGAGCAGGCTTTACTCAAGGAGGTAAGAAAGCTTCTAGCAGCAAGTTTCATTTATCCAGTGGAGAATTCAGAGTGGGTCTCTCCCGTTGTTGTCACTCCTAAGAAAAACGGAAAGTGGAGGGTGTGTGTGGATTACCGTCCACTCAATGAGGCAACAAAAAGAGATCACTTTCCCCTCCCATTTCAAGATGAGATACTAAATGAGGTAGCTGGTCATGAGAAGTACACTGTGTGTGATGGCTACTCAGGCTACTTTCAAATAGGTATCGCATTGGAAGATCAATTGAAAACAACCTTTATCACTCCTTGGGGTTGTTATGCTTTTAGAGTCATGCCATTTGGTCTGACAAATGCTCCTGCAACATTCCAACGTTTCATGAACATGGTGTTTCAAGCATTCTTTGGAAATTCAATTAAGGTGTTCATTGATGATTTCTGCATTTATAGCTCAAAATCATTGCATCTACAAAGGGTAGAAGAAGGTTTAAAGAAGCTCTACGACATGGGAGGTCAACTCAACCCTGACAAGTGCCACATAGGTGAGGATGAAGTGATCTTGCTCGGTCACAAGGTTTCCTATAAAGGCATTGAGGTGGATCCTTCAAAGGCAAAGGCTCTTATTGAGCTCCCATCACCGAAGAGTCTTAAGGAGGTCATCTCTTTCATTCAGAAGGTGAAGTATATGTCACGCTTCATTCACTTAGCCTCGGAGTTGCTTCATCCTTTGCAAAAGTTGACACAACAAGTAGAATTTGCATGGTCTGATGAGCTTGAAGAGTATTTTTGTAACATTAAAGTCATTTTGTCAGAGCTACCAACACTCATGCCTCCTTGTTGGGAGTACACATTCTTTGTTAGCTCTAGTGTTGGAAGGGAAGCAATTGGTGCTGTGTTGCTACAACAAGATCCCCAGAGTACAAGGATGTGACCCATCTACTTTGCTAGTAGGGTCATGAATGCTTTGGAGAGAGACTACATAGAAGCAGAACTCATGATGCTTTCTCTCATGTTTGCAGTGAGAAAGTTTAGATCCTACCTGCTACCAAAACCTTTTGTAATTCTCACTGCAGAAAATTTGTTCCCTTGGGTGTCATCTCAAATGAATCTTAGTACTAGGATCTCAAAGTGGATTATGGAGTTGCAAGAGTTCCAATACTCTTTCAAGGTAGAAGATAGTGTGCGTGCACAATTGGCAGGGATTCTCACTTATAGGGTACATGAGAAGGAAATTAAGGTGCCTCAAGTAAAGACCCTACCATTGCCACCACCAAAAAATATTCCCAATGCTTTTACCTTGTTCTTTGACGGAGCTTTTCGACGAGCCACAGGGAAAGCAGGGGGAGGGCTAGTGTTGCTCAACCCAAGTGGAGAGGTGGTCATGAAAGAGAAGGTCAATCTACCAGGTTCAACTAGCAACAATGAAGCAGAATACGACACACTACTTCATGGTTTGAAGATGTGCATTGGCCAAGGGATAAAATGTCTCATGGTAAAGGGAGATGCACTTCTCATTGTTAAACAGATTTTAGGCATTTGGGCATGCAAGAATGAAAGCTTAAGGAAAAAAGTTCATGCCATTCGTAGGATGTTTAATCAGTTTGAAGAAGTGCAACTATATCATATTCTGAGGAAACAAAATGAAGATGCTGATTTACTTGCACAACAAGCAGTTACATGTGTTGAGAGAGAAGTGCAGGTCATCATGGTGGCAGCAGATGTCAAGCAACCGACATACCAGGGATTGGAGTCATTGGATCGCATTATTGGCTACATTTTGGAGGGTGAGTTTCCACAAGACTTCACGAAGGCTCAGAAGAGGAGACTCATGAAGAAGGAAAGTTTCTATCTCTTCCTAGAAGGCTCCCTCTATCAAAGAGGGAAGGATCAAGTGTGCAGAAGAGTACCAACTATCGAGGAAATTCCAGCCATTCTAAAAGGTTTGCATGAAGAGGCATGTGGTGGTCATTTTGCCCAAGAATCAACTGTGAAGAAGATTTTGCTTGCGGGCTATGTTTGGCCAAGCTTGCATGTGGATGTTCAACATTGGTGTAAAAGCTGTCATAATTGTCAGATAAATGGAAATAGAAGATTGGTGCATGGCCCGAGGCAAATAGTGCTTGCAAATGGACCCTTTGAAAAGTGGGGCATTGATGCTATGGGTCCTCTGCCTAGGACAAAAAATGGTAAACTCTACATTCTAGTGGCTATAGACTATATGACTAGGTGGGTGGAAGCTCAAAGTGTGGCAAGAGTAAATGAGAGGACAGTTAGCAAGTTTGTGTACAATCACCTTTGTTGCAGATTTGGCACACCTTTGGAGATTGTTTCTGATAATGGTCCAGGGTTTAGGAAGGGCTTGCTCACAGAAGTTTGTGAAGAGCTTCACATTCTACATCGTCATAGCACACCATACTACCCACAGGCAAATGGTTTGGTGGAGAAGGATAATGGTGTCATTGCAGAAATCATTAGAAAGATGGTGCAAAACAAGACAAAATTATGGGATGACTTCTTGGATGGTGCCTTGTGGGCATATCGAACCACATATAGGGAAGCCACGGAGTTCACACCATTTCACTTGGTCTATGGTCAAGAGGCTTTGCAGCCTATCGAGCTCAACATTCCAACAATGCGACTTCATGGCAAAGGAGCACAAGATGATCAAGAGGTATGGATGGATCGACTTCTTACGTTAGTGGAGCTTGAGTGGAAAAGAGAAGCAGCTTACGAGTGTTACAAGAGGAAAGCCACACAAGCAAAAGAAAAGCTCGACAAGAAACTGAAGGACAAATGCATCAAGGAAGGAGAGCTTGTGCTAAGGTATGACAATCGACTTGACAATCGTTTTGATGCCAAGTTTGAAACTAGATGGCAAGGGCCATACATAGTCAAAAAGGCTTTCAATTCTAGTTACTATCAGCTTATGGACTTGAATGGTAAAGAGCACTCCAGGAAGGTAAACGGGTATCGCTTGAAGCCCTATTTGAGTCGCCTTCTACCAAAGGATCTACCAAAGATCTGTCCAAAGGTCGCTGTCTCATGTAAGTATTGTTACATGAAGCATGAGTGTAACTCCAGCCAAAATTCTAAGTGGCCAAACAATGAAGATCTCGTCAAGGACTCTGAAGCACTCTCTTTGGACAAGATGCTCTATGATGGTACATGAATATACCATCATCCTGGGGGAGGGCTACTGATAGCCGTTTTTCGGCTCTCCATAATTGCCATAAAAAGTTACTCCACCCTACCAAATTCACCCAAACGCTATGGCTATCCCTACCATTTCACTGTACATAGGCATGTGTGAGTTAGGGGGCTTTTCCCATATCTTCTTAAAAACCCTCAGCTAGCTTGTCACTGGGCTAGTTGAGCCAAGAAAATAAAAAAATAAAAAAATAAAAGTATATTATGGCTTCTTTGTGTGTAAATATTTCATTGTTTATATGGCCTAAATATAGGGATTTTTTATAATTATTTTGGTATTTTATTTAAATATTTCTACTTAGGTGTGTGTTTTATTAAACCTATGTACACCTTCTTTCATCCTCTTACACCATAATCATATTTTTTGCCAATATGTACATACTCTAACCTCATATTTTTCCTTTATACAAATCACTCCCACATTTTCATCCTCACCCTCGTGAAAACAAAAAATTGATTTCTACTCATTGGTTACGTTTATTATATTATTTGCTTGCATACCTTTTTCTCTTTCACCCAAAATAATTCAAGGAGGGACCATATCATATGATTCCAATATCTTTCCATATCCATAACTCCTCCATATTTTTATTATTATTTTTACTCATTATTCTAACACCATGTGCTCATTGAGCTAAAGTCCATGAATAGTCCATACACTAGTCCCACCATGTATATATTTCTTTATTCACCTGTAATCCTCCTCCATGCATGGGTCAAGGGCAACTTGGATGCTTTGTATTATAATATGACAAAGGAGGGGCTCACTATTGGATGCATTGTACAAATTCAACAAAGGAGGGGGCCACTAAAAGACTTTTGCAGGCATAAAAACAGGCTTTTTGGTGAGAATTTTGGCACCTATCTCCACTCCGAATTTGGAGCGGTGGTCAAAAGAAAAAATGTAGCACACGCTCTGAATAATAACTTCAAGTGTTTTCATGATTTTTGGAGCTACCAGTGGTGAGCTATGATTTTTTGAGTGGACCCCAGTCTGCCCACTTTTCTCACAAGTAGCCCTTAGTCTTCTCTCACCCTTCCACACACCTACTCACTCTTACACATCCCTCCCTCTCCTTCCCTCACTCAAACCTGCAATTTCCATGGCTTCTCCCACCCTCTTCACCATTACCCTTCTCTCTCATCCCTATAGTTCTTTTATGAACCTCTACATACATACACCCTCTCCATGTCTCTCTCTATTGCTTCTATGTTACAATTTCATTTACCTCTCCTAAAAATATCTAAAATTCAGCATCTTAACCATGATAACTTCTGCAAATTGAGGATTTTTCATCAACAAATCCTCTTTTCATCGTGGTGGTCAACCGTGGCGGCGGCGTAAAGAAGCGAAGAAGAAGAAGAAGACCAGCGGTCATTTTTTCATAATCTACACAAGGGTGAGTTTCTTCAAAGCTTCACCATCTCAATGATTCTCTTTTAATTCACCCCTCTTCCTTCATCAAATCAACTCATCCTACCCATTGTAAATGTATCACTAACAATTCTAGTGATGATTACCACTAACAACTAACTTCTCTTGTAAAAATGCACCCACACTATCAACATATGGAGTAGGCAACCGCACAAGTAAACCAAATTCACTCAATCCCATGGAAGTTTCTCTCCTTTCACCACATCAATAATTATCTTACTTGAGCCCACATCCATGTGACTCAAGAGAAAAGAGAGACCCCATTCTCATTTGAAATTCATAAAAATTCATAATCTTTGATCTTTCCTAATAAAATTGATTAGGCTTAATCCTAATCAAGGCTTCTAAAACCTATAAATAGAACCCATTACTCCTTGTAAAATACATGACTATACCATTGCACACTAGATTGAGCGTACCACACACCAGTTCTATCTTGGTTGTAAAGAGAGAGTAAGCTTTCTATACACCATCACCTTGGTGCATAGAAAAGCTTGAGCTAGTTTGAGTGAGTGCGAGTAGAAGATATTCTTCCTACCATTGTTGTATCTACCCCAACATCAATGAATTGGTAGTTTTGGGTGCAATTCATGTCCAAAGGCTCACGCTTCTCCTCCAATTTGGCTTGGCAAACTCATTCAGCTTCATAAGGTGACTTGTTTCATTGAAGGTTGTTGTTTTGTTGCTTGTGATTCATTGGCTATTGTTTGGCTACCATTGTAAGAGGGTGGATGGTGAGAGCCCTCCCATAACCCTAAGACAATGTGCTAGTGATGCTATGACCAAATCTTGTCACTTGATTCCACAAGCTCTAAGTTCCTTTTTGTGCAAAATATAAAGTTGAAGCTAAGTTGTACACCATCTCTCTCTCTCTCTCTCTCTCTCTCTCTCTCTCTCTCTCTCTCTCTCTCTCTCTCGTGTTTTAGTGTGTGAGAATGTTCCATTGGTGTTAGGGTTAGTGTAAATTCCTTGCTTGTTTGTGGGTTGCTCTAACGATTCTCCTCTTTTGCGTCCTAGTTCGCTCTTAAACTAGGTGGCCCCTTGTGTAGTTGGGATTTGGCTGCGGGTTTGTTGTTTTGGTTTGTGTTGTGTTGTGCCCCAACCCCATTGAGCAGCACGGAAGCCTTGAAGGGTGTCTAGAGGTTGCTCTTCTTGTTGCCCGCCCCGGACCGCCTCACTACCTAAACCCTGCAGCGGCAGAGCATTATTACCAGTTCACAGAGACTTTAACAAAGTATGTATTTGAGTAGCTCCAACTCGTATTTGCACCCACTGTTTTTGGCATATCTCTAATGACATCAGTTTCATTATTGAACATGGTCAAACAGTCTATTGGGCAGATCGAAAAGACTTTTCAGGAGCTAAAAAATTCTAAAATTACTACTTTGCCAAGCATAGCTACTGGCATACAACTTGTGCATCAATTGTATACTGAGTTCAAGAGCAAGGAGAATGTGGAAAGGTCAGCAAAGCATATGAGAGTGAAAGCCAACTCTTCCAATGTTTCTGAAGATCCAGGAGTGGCCATTAGATCAGAGCCTGCTGCCAGTGCCGCTATTGCCACGACTCCCCTCTGTATTACATCTTTTGCCAAATACTACAATCTTTGACATACAGACTCCACAATTGGGAGAAGGAAGATGGGCACACATGAAGCGTGTGGGTGTCACCCATCCTACATTTAAAGATCCACTGTATGCTACAAAGATCTTCAAAGTCCACTTGCATGGACCCACAGTGGATCAGTAGGTTAAAGACAAAGCCACAATTTTGGACATCACTCATCGCGGCATTATTTATCCACTTGCCATGGTTCACCACCACGTGGAGCATCCAATGCTCATTTCACAATTTTGGAATGGCGGCCATGTAGAGAAGTGGATAAAAGAGTGAAATGCAGATGGTAGTCAACCTGTCATTCACGATTATGTAACCACTGAAGGAACAATAGAGCTATTCCAAAATAACATTTTGCAGATAATTAATCTTCTTCAAACTTTGAAGTGTCTACATGTGCATGACTACCTCCACAATGACCTGCACTCCCGCTACATGATGCTCCATTTTGGGAAGAAGGGCATCTATGCAGGGAGAGTTCCACCTCCAAATGGCATCCACTTTGGATCGATCCATGTGTAAAAAGTCAACATAAATAAAATGCTCTAAATAGTGAATCTACTCCTTGAAAAAATCACACTTTGATTCTTTGGCATATAACTTATGTTCTCGTAACAAGTCAAAAACTTGCTTTAGATGTTGTGAAGCACTATAAACGAGAATTTTGTCGAGAAAAACAATAACAAACTTTCCTAGATATGGTCTCAAGACACCATCCATAAGTGTCATGAAAGTAGCTGATGCATTGGTCAACCCAAAGGGCATAACCAAAAACTAATAGTCCAAACCATGTTCGAAATGCAATCTTGGGTAAATCCGCAAGCCTTATGCGTACTTGATGATATCCTGGCCTTAAGGCTATCTTCGTAAAGAAGGTAAGCTTATCAAATAGCTCATCCAATCTTGGTAAAGGATACTTGTTCTTAACAGTATCCTTTACCAAGTGAATCTAAATAGTGAATCTCCTCCTTGAAAAAATCACACTTTGATTCTTTGGCATATAACTTATGTTCTCGTAACAAGTCAAAAACTTGCTTTAGATGTTGTGAAGCACTATAAACGAGAATTTTGTCGAGAAAAACAATAACAAACTTTCCTAGATATGGTCTCAAGACACCATCCATAAGTGTCATGAAAGTAGCTGATGCATTGGTCAACCCAAAGGGCATAACCAAAAACTAATAGTCCAAACCATGTTCGAAATGCAATCTTGGGTAAATCCGCAAGCCTTATGCGTACTTGATGATATCCTGGCCTTAAGGCTATCTTCGTAAAGAAGGTAAGCTTATCAAATAGCTCATCCAATCTTGGTAAAGGATACTTGTTCTTAACAGTAACCGCATTCAATCCTCAATAGTTTACACACATGCACATGCTACTGTTTTTTTTCTTCACCAATAAGATTAGAGAAGCCCATGGTGAGGAACTAGGTTATATAAAACCTCTACTGAGATAGTCATCAAGCTGACTTTCCACCTCAACAGCCTCAAAATGGCTCATTCTATAGGGTGGTTTATTTATTGGTTTACTATCTGCAATTATATCTATTCCATGCTGCACAACCCGTGTCGATGATAACCCTGGTGGTAAATCATCTAGAAATACATCTTTAATTTTTGTTAATAATTTATTTAAACTGTTAGCAACGTTTGCTTGTTCAAGAGAGAGAGAACTAGTGATAGATGGAATAGAAGAGAGAGAAGCATGCAGCATTGAGGAATTGTCAAGTAAAGCATGATCTACATTAGAAATAAAATGACACATGGAGTAACACATAAAAACTTCTTCTATTTCATTATTATAAGTGAGCTTCATAAGATCTAATGTAAAAATGAGTGGTGAAGAAGGCACATCCTTCTCTCCCAACAGTAGCACGTGAATGCAATTGGATTCAAACATTAATCTGTTTTGCTCATAACTATGCTTAAGTGATGGTCCTAGACTATATAACAACTCTCTACCCAGTACCACATCTGCTCGCTTCATATGCATAACCTAGAAGTTCAAGGATGTGTGATACCCTTGAATTTCCAATGGCACTCTTTCACTTGAGGGTCCCATCCTGGCCGGTCATCATCGCTACAGTGTAACGGTGGGAACTTGGAGTCTAAGGCATCTCGAGCCATTTCACTAACTTATAGTTAATGAAATTATGCAAAATAGCATCTTCCACCAAGATCCGCACCTTGTGCCCTTGGATGGACCCATGTGCTTCCACATGGAAGTTGTGATACATCATTCATGCACCACCTTAGTGTGTGTGTTACCTCCACGTTGGAGAAATGAGAGGAGGACTCGAGAGGCAAAAACTGAACCATGTGCACTGCTTGCTCTTTTGCTTGGGCATCAGATTTCCCTCTGGGACAATTCTTTTTGCCATGACCACTCTTTAAACATTTAAAATAGAGTTTATATTTTTAGCCTTCTGAAATTCTTTAGTGGAGAGAGGACCCCTAGACCCCTTGGGTTTTTTAGAGGCCTTCGATGCAGCTACTATAAACTTTCTTTTATTGTGTCCATGCTGTGTGCATGCATTTTCATGTGTACTGGCAGGACGTGATTATTATGTAGCGGTCTCTCATCGGGATCTTCGTGAATATGAGCTTGCACTATTGCCTCCTCAAGCATCTTGGGATCCTAAGTGTTGACATGCTTCTTAAGATCTGGTGTTAGATCACGAATAAACCCACACACCTGCTGAAAGGTATCTAACCCCTATAGCTTGAGAATAAAATCACTGTAGTGTGAGATATATTCCAAGAGTGTTTTATGCTATCCCATGGAACACTTATCTCAAGCAGACCAATTTCTTTCCGCTTCATTCGTAGGCAAAAATTCCTTTCTAAATATAGCCTCAAAAGCTTTCCAAGTCTATGGTATGATGCCCTTCTCCTTGAGATACATCCCTTATAAGTCGGTGGTTTTGTATTTTTTAACAATTCGTTCAGCTCTTTGGGTGACAGAGTGTAGAGAATCCTGATTGGGACCCTGTCCCTGATCGGAGCCTTGCTCCTGCATATGTTGTTGGAATTAGGGTTGCAGAGAAACACACACAGCTTGGAGAAGACGAAGGAAGCTCAAGGCACACAATAGAGAGTGTATTACTTAGTGTGCAATGGAAAGATAGATAGCCCTAGAGTGATGGACGTATATACAATGCACGGGGGAAAAAACCTCCTAAAGAGGGAAAAAATGTCCCGGCGGTCCTAGTGTGTTCACACATCACTACCACATGTATATGGTAACAAATCCCCCCTAGAGTGATGCGGTGAATGAGAGCTGGCACATGAGTAAAGGGAAGTGCCATGCCCTGAGGACAGGATCAGTCCACAAAGGGGAGTAAGCCCAAAGCTTTGCGAAAAGCTTCAAGCTTCTCACGAGACAAAGCCTTTGTGAAAAGATCTGCAAGGTTGTCCTGTGTTGGCACATAAGCCAAGTTGATCTCTCCTGTTGAGAGCCTCTCCCTGACATAGTGGTAATGCACCTCAATGTGCTTTGTGTGAGCATGAAAAACTGGGTTCCTCGCAACTGCCAATGCGCTTTGACTGTCTGTGTAGATAGTGTTGGCAATGTCCTGTCCAACACCCAAATCAGCCATAAGGCGTCTGAGCCATACACACTCAACCGTAGCTGTGAAGACTGCCCTGTATTCAGCCTCACAACTCGAAGTGGCCACAGTAGGTTGCTTCTTGCTCAATCATGATATACATGAACTTCCAAGCATGAAACAAAAACCACTTGTGGACACTCGCGTGTCAAAACAACCAACCCAATATGAGTCCGAAAAAGCATGTAAGTCTGGTGGCAATGATCCCCCCTTGGGATAAAACAAGCCAAGATGTAAAGTGCCACTAAGGTAGCGGAAAATCCTCTTGACAGCCTGCCAATGCTTAGACCCTAGGCTATGCATAAATCTGCTGACCTGTGAGACTGCAAACTGAATATCCGGCCTCGTGTTGCATACATAAATGAGGCGGCCAACATAAATTTGGTAAAGAGTGACATCAGTAGGATCGCCAGCATCATGTGGACCCAACTTCAAAGTTGTTTCCATGGGAGTGGCTATAGGTTTGCAATCCTCAAGTCCAAACTTACATAGCAATGTCTCTATGTAACTTTTCTCACACAAGGAAATACCACCATCATACTGCTTAAACTGTATACCCAAGTAATGATGCAACATCCCCAAATCTTTCATATTGAAAGTAGCATTCAAATCAGCCTTAAATTCAATAATATGTCTTTTATTTGGTCCAATGATCAGCAAATCATTAACATAAAGAACCACAATGAGAAGTACATCACCCTCATGCTTTACATACAATGTGCTTTTTGTTGGACTGTTACAAAATCCTCGTTTAACCAAATGAGTGTCAGCTTTCTGATACCAAGCACGAGGAGATTGCTTTAATCCATACAAAGCCTTCTTACATCTGCACACTTTGTCCTCTTGTCCTTTTATGACAAAACCGCGAGGCTGCTGACGAGAGCAAAGCGAACCCCGAACCCGACGGCCTCTAAAACACCGGGGACCGAATGGCGCGCCTCGAGCCTGTCATGGTAAAGCAAACAGGGGCACCACCTAGCTTCAGCGGCTAGGACGCAAACAACACACCACCATAACAAATTTTTCATCCAAGAGAGATGGATGCTTGGGAGTAATGATGAAGAGGAAAGGGAATGATGAAGAGGAAAGGGAATGAGATCGAGATCGAGATCGAGAGAGAGAGAGAGAGAGAGAGAGAGAGAGAGAGAGAGAGAGAGAGAGAGAGAGAGAGAGAGGGAGGGGGTATAGCGGCTTAGTACTTAGGCACCACAAAAGGATGGTGAATCCGCATACCCTTCACACATACACAAGCTCACTCCAAACACAAGACTAGGTGGCGATTCCGTACACCTCACATGGGCAAAACATTGCAAGAAAACATACTCACAAAACCTCAAGCTTTATTTAGAGAATAAGGCGATGAAATGGGGAGCATAGGGTAGGGGAATGAGAAGGGAGAGAGTGGTAGAGCATATGGCGGATAGGTGGGAGTTGATGGCGAAGACTCGCACGAGGGTTATGGCCATCATCCTTCATTTAGTTGCCCTTCATCTTCCATCGCCAAGGGTGTAGAGGTCATGCTCAAGACAAGCATGGTGATTGCGGTGATGGTGATGGTGTGGGTGTGTGTGTGTGTGTGCAATAGGCACACACAATGCATAGTGTGTTCTTTGGTGATGTTGTGTGTGTATTTAGTGTGATGGTGACCCCTCTTTATATAGGGGAGGAGGGGGGAGGAATTCTAGAATTTAGAAATGAAGAAATCATTATCTACATAGGCCATGTGACTGTGGGCCCCACTTGTCTCTGGCTGTGTGTATATGTGCCAGAACAACAGTCTCATGAGAGAGAGACTAAGAGAGAGAGATGGGTTGATGAAAAAAAGTGAGAGGTGACATGGAGAAGAAAGTAATTACAAGAGGGGAGAGAGGGGAGTGTGTTCAGAGGTGAATCTGTCTGCAGATGTGTGTGAACACAAGAAAAATTAGGTAACCACTGGGTGGGGATGGGTCTGTGGGCACCTTTTTTAGTGAAACTGAGTGTGTGTGAGTGTGGGGAAGGTTATTTAGCTACAAGACAAGAGATATGGCACCCTTTAGAGAGAGAGGGGGGTATTTGGGGCATGGGATATGATAGGAGAGAGAAAGAGGGGGTGGGGTATACTATTTTGGAAGATAGGGTAAGTTGCATGTGAGTTAGGGTGCATTATTGGTGAGTTATAATGCATTATTGGTGAGAGGTGGGGTAGCTTGAGGGGAGAGAGAAAGGAGAAAGGACAAGGGGAAGAGAGAGGGGGTTGACCTTTTGAGTGGAGGAGAGGAAAAGGGACACACGGCGGGGCAACAGTGAAGAAAAAGGAGGCAAGGTGGGGATGGGCTACCCCGCAGGCATGAGGTGGCCTATTTTACCTTTCTTATATATTTACATAATCATACTTTATTTTTTTCTTACTTTTTCCAATGCCTTTTATCACTCCCTCCCTAAGAGGGGGTTTTCATGGGGTGGGGACGAGAGAAGAGGGGTATGGGAGCTTGGCTTGTGAAAAGCCCTCATCACTGCGTTACATAAACTTCCTCAAATATGTCACCATTCAAGAAAGCAGTAACAATGTCTGATTGATGTACATCCCAACGAAAATGAGCTTCCAATGCACATAGAAAATGTACAGTAGTCATACAACAAGTGGGAGCAAAAGTCTCTTCATAATCTATGCCTTTTTGCTGTGCATAACGTTTTGCAACAAGTCGAGCCTTATGGCAATCGATCTCACCAGCCGGCTTGCGTTTCAACTTGTAAACCCACTTCGTACCTATGGCGTTTTTGCCAGGAGGAAAATCACATAAAGTCCATGTGTCATTTTCTATAAGTGCATCATATTCTGATTGCATGGCAGCCATCCAATTTTCTGAATTTTGTGCTTCATCAAAAGACAGAGGCTCCTCAACATCATGTAAGCTAGACACAGCCAAAGCATAACAATCTGATGCATAAGATGCATGGCGAGACCCTGAACGAGTACGACTAGACAAAGGTGCATCCAATTTACTGTCACGCAAAGTGTGCACCAACCATTTTGGCATACCTCTAGCCTGCTCATTTTCAGCCCTTTCCTCATCAAGTACATCATGTACATCTGCATCAGTAATAGGCTGATCTAAAACATTTTCAAAAACACCCATAGGCTGTACATTTGCCTCGTTGGAACTAGCATTCGTATTTCCACCACTGAAAAGAGGCAACAAAGTGTCATAAATGTCCTGTGAGCTTTCATTACTGTCTCTAGTACATGACAGCAAGGGCTGCACAGAATCTTCCACAAACACTACATCCCGAGAAACCAGAATACGTTTTGTTTGCGGATGATACAACCTGTAACCTTTGCTTTCAGCACTATAACCAACAAAAATACATTTGATAGCCTTATCATCCAATTTTCTGCGCTGCACTTGTGGCACCAAAGCATATGCCAAACAACCAAAAACACGCATGTGCTCAATAGAAGGCTTTCTATCATGCCATGCTTCATATGGAGTAATAGACTGCAAAGCTTTCGTAGGACACCTGTTAAGTACATAAGTGGCACACATGATGGCCTCAAGCCAAAAAGAATGCGGCAAAGCTTGAATTTTGACCATACATCGTGCCATTTCTGTTAGTGACCTGTTTTTCCTCTCAGCAACACCATTTTGCTGAGGTGTATGTAATGGAAATGGCCTATGAACTTAGAGAATAGCGGAATTAAGAGAATTAGAGTGAGAAAATTTGAGAGCATAGAATCTGGTGAACTTAATTGGTAGTAGCAACTTAATCATAACACTTAATTAACTAGGCATGAGCAACACCTTTGCGAGAGAGAGAGAGAGAGAGAGAGAGAGAGAGAGAGAGAGAGAGAGAGAGAGAGAGAGAGAGAGAGAGAATATGACAACAGTTGAGGACCGGATTTATGTGGAGCCGGTCCCCCCTCCAAAAGGCATTTGTATTATAGATTCTCTCATTAAGAGAGACTTGGTATAATACAATCTTTGTGTCCCTTGAGACCTCTTTGGCAGTATGGAGATGGAAGCTTCATACACCAAGCTTTTGCATAATATCAACAATCAATCTTAGCTCGAAAACAATCAAGAACTCGTGAACATCATTAGTCTTTGTGTTCTCTAAATCATTTGAGTGAGGATGTATACTTTTATGCATCAACTTGTGCCTAAAGCAACAATTAATCTTCCTTGCAATACAATTAATCTACTTGCATTAAGTAACTAATCTACTTGCAATAAACCATTATCCTTCTTGCAATAAGCATAACATGAACTTTGTTGAAAGCATTAACTATCCCAAGTCTCAGTCCCAAGACCTCAAACACCTTCTAAGGTGGAGAGAGCTAGCAGGGAATGAGGGTAGGGAAGAGGAAGAAGAAGTATTCCATAGGAGAAAGAAATAATTTCTCACTTATCATCAGTCTTCTTGCTTAGCATACATAATAGCATAGTAATGAAGATGGAGAAGATGGAAAGCTTAAGCATTGAAGCATAGCTCTTGGTTGGATTTGCATTCCATAGCCAAGAGTGTTGGTGTAGGCTCTCAACTTCTTAAGGAGCTTGGAGAAGAAGATGGAACTCTTGCACCTTGCCTAGCACACAATGAGAGTGTTTGTGAGTGTGTGTGGGTGAGTATACCCCCTAAGCAACCCCCTAGCTTTCTTGGGTCGACCCCCCCTTGTAGCTCATGCTTGAAGCTCATTGGACCCCTCCAGGCCTAGCCAATCATAAGCAGGAGGCATTACAAGCAGCAGGGTAGCCTTGAGACAAGTGTCCCCCTTTCCCCTTTGAGAGAGAGGACTTGATAAATGCAAAATAAATTAATTAAATCCCCTAAATTATCATTGGACCCCTTGGGTGGCCAACCAATAGGCTTTAGGCACACCATGAGGGCAACATGAGGAGGAACTTGACAAGTGTCCCTTTTGCTTTCTTTGTACCATGCATGCCTTGTGTGAGTGTGTGGGTGTTCTCTCTCATCCCCCCTCATGTAGGGCTTGCCCCCTCCTTGTAGGGATTGAATCTTTGACTTTTTGACATCTCAACCCCTCATGCATAGGCCCAGTTCCCACCACAAGCTTGGCCCTTAAGCACTTTAAGCTTGGGCTGGATTCTCAGCTCAAGTGCAACCCTAACATCTCAAGCATGTCAAGCATCTCAATCATTAAGCACCTCAAGCATCTCAAGCACCTCAATCATCAAGCACCTCAAGCACCTTAGTCATCAAGCATGACAAACAGGACAAGCACCTCGAGCTGGGTTGGGTTCCCGCGCCTCAAGCTCACCTAAGGTCAAAGGACTTTTACACACATTATTGGAGGTCTTCAATGAAGCTAACCCTAAGGTCTTATGCTCCATTGGTTAGCCTTGCTCTTTGAAAGACCATCTCTCATTTGGGCTCCTTTACCATTTGCCCCGTGTTGAGATAGATCTATAAGCACATGTCTATATCTTAACCCTTGTTTCCATTTATTCTCCCACATTAAGTGATCAGTTTAATATGAGAAAATCATTTGGGTTGGTTATATATTAGTTTTTATGACATTACCTCTCTCTTGAAATCATAGTCGTCCTCGACTATGAGGTAGAGATGGTAAAGTCTCACCCATTAGTCCATTGGTCTTAGCGGGTAGAGGATCCATTTTTACCCTACAATATCATTCTAGAGTGGATGACTAATCCACTTGGTGCTTGAGAGACATTTTCTGCCGCAAGCATGTCTGATCGTTTTAGTCCATATCATACTTCCAAAGTAGAGTGACAAGTTCTACTTGGTGTTTGGGAGACGTAGTCACCACAAACATGATCCTAAGTATGCATACTTCTTAAAATTTGTGCACGAAACATAAAAAGAAAGTCTTGTAAGACAAAAACATGGATCATTTAAAATGCATTTCTTTTACATTTGCTTACTCTTTTGTGTCATTGTAAGCATCATTAACAAGGTCCATATTATCCTTAAGCTATGTTCTTTGCATGCATTTAGCATCTTTGAAAAGATAATTCTTAACTTAAAATGGGATACTGTCAGTAATCTACCATTTCTTAATACCTTGTGTTCCTGTCGAAGGAGCTCGTTTGCTTCATCCTCGATCTCTAATGGGTCTACATTTATAGCCTCTATTGGTGGCTCTCCTTAATAAGGCTCGAATAGGCTATCATGAAAAATGATATATATGAGCCAATAGTTGGGCAACTTTAATTGTTTAGTAAGACCCAAAGAAAGATTTATTTTTATTTAAAGGATAAGGCTCTTTTATGCCTAATGGCAGGAGCCTCTTTTGCCTAGCTAATAGATGGATATAGCCTGTTTAAACTTCTAAAAAGATTCTTTTTGATCTCGGCTATACTCCTTTTCAATGAAGATCTTCCCAGGTACCTTAAGCTACAAGGGACGTTTGGATCTTCCGTCTTTAGCCTCAAAAGGTACTTTCCCCTTAGACGTATGTTCATGTTATTAGAGACATACTGTTGTTAGGGTAAGTACTTCTCCCATTTTGAGCATTGATCTACGTCGAATCACAAGCTTTTAGTAGATCAAGGATCATTAGTTTTCTAATTTTCCTTTTGGCCATCCATTGGAATAGTAGGCCAACATAAGAGGGTTACTCTAGTTCTGATAGAGACTCTATCATAAATTAGTGGTCATGGTAGGATTTCTATCCGACACAATTAGATGTTGGCATGCCATGGTCCTTCTATCATACTTCATCTTTTGGTATACCATACATTTTGAAACAAACTCTTGTATGTCCTTGTTTCTTGGTAAGCCAATACAAGTATGCTTTTATTCCTAAAAGAATAAATTCGAATTCCTCTTTGCCCCGCATATGGGAGGAGCATGGGCAGTGAGGAAGATATAGCCTATTGAGGTATGGAAGATAACCATCCTCTAACGTGAGTGGTTCTTTTTCTTCCATTTGTAAAGGCTATTATTATATCCATAAAGCTTGGGTTAGAAGCATATTTAACTATCATAAAATATAGTTCATTGTAAGTTGCTATTGATATCCTATCTACCCCTGGCCATCGGGAAAGTGCATCGGCTACATGTTTGTGCTTGCCAGCAATGTGAGCAATGTAAAATTTAAATTGAAAAAAGAAATTTTCCCACCTCATTTGATTGTCGAAGAGCTTGGTTTGTATCATGGATGGAGTCCAGCATTCGCTCATTGGATTTGAGTCTTTGAATCTTGTATTCTATGGTATTCCCTTCTTGAAGCAAATTTTTGCTTGAAGGCATGCATCCAGGCATTACATTGGACCTCAAATAACTTTGAGAGATCCCGTAGTGTAAGCATAAGTTGAGAGATAAGTTTCTCTTTGAACTTTTCAAAAGTATTTTTCTCTCTTTGTAGTCCATGTACACTTAATGTTCTTTTTTGTTAAGTCATGTATTGGACCTGCTATAAGCATGAATTTTTCCTATGAAGCATCTCTAGTATGCACACATACCTTTAGAGCTTCGCAACTCATGTAGACTCCTTGGATTAGGCCATCTTTTTATTACCTCTACCTTTTGTGGTTCCATACAAATACCACCTTTAGAGATAATGTGACCTAATTATTGAAACTCTTACAAAAAAAATCCACTTTTCTTTTGGTTAGAGGAAAGCCTAATCTCTCTCAAAACTTACCAGTTCATGCTATTGCCTTTTGAACTCCTCTTGTGAAGCTTATAAAGCTCAATAAGGAGGCTTATTAGGCAGTGAGCTTCGTGGTAAAAGCTCCATTGCATGGTCATTGTCCCCTCATTGTGGAGATAGCTCACGGGGAATGTAGAAAATTCTAATTCCTCTTGATTCCCGTCTTTTTTTTTATTGTTATTGGTTGAAACATTGAATTCATTTACAGACTTTTCAACAAAAATCATGTATATGAATATATAGATTTTCATTAACTTACGAAAAGCATGCATATTTACATGGTATAGGATGCTACCCGACTCATAAACATGTATGTACATATCTCCTAGCTTAGGAAAAACAAAAGCCTTTTGCTATGAGCATCCTCTTTTGGAGTTTCCATTTAGGAATGTAGAAAATTCTAATTCCTCTTGATTCGCAGGTGTCCCTGAGCGGCAGGCGACAACCCCAACCATGTGATGGTACCTGCAGAGTGGTGGACAACCGCCCCGAAGAGGTAGCAAACTACAACCTGACGTCCAGGTGATGATGGCAGTGGTGGCCACAGCTGTAGAACCTGCATAGCGGTCATGATGGTAGCCACATAACAGCAATGAAAGCGCCAAATAGGTGAGCGCAGGTGTTGATCTATTGTTAGGTACTGCACTTGATGTGCCACTATTTCGTAAGCTCCTACTAAGATGACAAGCAAATCATATCGTGCACATTTCAGACTTAACATTAGACTAAGATGACAAGCAAATCATATCGTGCACATTTCAGACTTAACATTAGAATGACCAACTTTGATACTACAATGACACTCATGTGCTACGATCACGATATCATTACCCAGATAATAGCCACTAATAGCTAGTGGATAATAGCCGATAAGTAGCGAGATAATTTAGGAGATATTAAAGGATCTAAAAGTAGATAATTAGCCGATAATAGCAAGACAATTGGTCTAGGAGATGCTAGAAGATCAGAAATAGAAGCAAGAGAAGAAAGCTATGGTATAATTTTATGAATTTCCATGATTGTGCCTTGCCAATTTTGTCGTGCAACAAACATGCACATGAGTAGTTTTGCTTATAGTGTGTGTAGTTTAAAAGGTTTGAGAGCCTTAATATTTTTGCTACTGGTCTTAGCTAGATTTTTGAGCTATGTGATGTGAGTGTTGCTGCACATTTCATAGCTAACCTAGGGAAAGGATCTAGCCTCTTACCCTTTATTGACTTAGAGCAAGGTGGAGGCTTTGATTTTCATGTCCCTTATGTGCCTAGATCAAGGCAGAGGCTCGAACTTAAGTTCGAGCCTCACACTCTTAGTGAATTTTGATAAGATAAAGCCTCATATTTCTACCTATAATTTTGAGCAAGGCAAAGGCTTGAACTTAAGTTCGAGCCTCATGTCTCTTCATACCTGAAACAAGGAAAGTGCTCAAACTTAAGGGACATAAGGCTTGAACTTAAGTTCGACCCTCATGTACCTTACGTACCTAGAACAAGGAAATTTATCGAATTCAAGCTTCATTCCCCTTACATATCTAGAGCATGAACAAGAAGTTAAGTTTGAGCCTCATGTCTTTATCTATGGGTTTGGAACCAGGTAGAGGCTAATATATTTCACGCTCTTCAAGTAGATATGTAGAGTATAGGCCCAAGATTTTCAGCTTCCACCTTGTTTTAGGTATCAACAGGACATAAGGCTCGAACTTAATTTTGAGCCTCATGTCCTTTACATACCTAGATCAAGGTGGAGGCTTGAAGTTACCCCTTCAGTTCCTAGATGAAGATTGAGGGTTTCTAGGTCCTATGCCCCTTATCTACCTAGACCAAGGCAAAGGAGCTTAAGCCTTATGTTTCTCATGTACTTAGAGTAAGGTTGATGCTCTAGTCATGCTCCTTACATACCTATAGAAATGTGGAGGCTCAAACTCTAAGTTTTCTCCTCAATATGTCCTATTGGTATCTTGAACATGGTGGTTGCTCTATTCTCATGCCCGTTATGTACCCCCATTTAGTACCTAGCAAGAGGTGGGGGTACCTAGCGAGAGGTGGAAGCTTACACTAAGGGGCATAGAATGGAGGCACATAAGGGGCATGAGGCTCAAGCACAATGCCTGAAAAGAGGTAGAAGCTTATAGTAAACTTTGAACTTCTTGCCCTCTCCTATAAAAAAATGGATATATTAGTTTGAGTCGCATGCCCATTATATACCCAAACATTCTTTGTATCTATCATTGATCAATAGCACCAAGTGAGGGCTGAACATAAGTACTGGGGCGTCTACTAGAAAATATGTAACATAGCACGTGCGAACAAAATAAGGTATTTATAAAATTTAGGTACATTTACAAAAAAAGTTACTTGCATAAAGGGTTTTTTAATTAAGAAAGTGAAAATTTCTATACATAAGGGTTATGTTTTTTACAAAAATGCATACATAATGGGTACCCATAATACTTGAAAATATACACGTAAGGGATTATTTAAATACCTCTTGTTGGCACATGCTATATGCAATTTTTACATAGTGGACTCCTCAAGACTTAAGTTTGAGCCCCCTATTTGCTACAGCCTCGTTTTCCTATGGCATAAAGGTTCCACACAAACAACTATGAGGTCGAACTTAATAAAAAATACTATATTTTAAAATCTCATTTTAAAAAAATGGGACTTGAATAATTCCCAAAATTCGTAAATATGTCTTCGTTGTCGGCACAAGTGACTGAATTCCCATGAGGGACAGACTCGAGAGAGGTAAACAATTCACAATGTGAGGTAATGTGCTTTGTAGCACCACTGTCGAAATACCACACATGTGAATCTGCAGCAAACTGACAAGCATGCATCATGGACAGCAGGATTGTAAGTGCACTCTGCGCTAAAAGCCCATTCTGCATCAACATCAGCAACACAATCTCCTTTCACAGAAGACTCAACAATGGCTGCATTTGTAGTGGAACCAGCATTTATAGTGGAACCACCCTCTTTCTTCTTAGCCTCTTTGGCCTTCAACTTAGGACACGACTTGATCAAGTGATCATTGGATTTACAATAATGGCAACGCATCTTCTTTTTGCCCTTATCACCAGAATTTCCAGACGAATTGCTGCCAGTAGAAGCATTAGGAACTGAATTTTTGCCACTCGCAGGAGAACCATAAGAAGCGGCTGCATTGCTGTTACCACCCTTTCTTTGAGAAGCAATAAAAGCTTGTTCAACTGCACGCTGTCTAGTCCTATTTTTTCTGGAAAGTGAATCTTGCAATAGCAATGTGCATATTGCATCAAACTTGACAACTTTTGGATTTCCTTGGGTCATAAGTCTCAAGTACTAGCAAAAGTCTGGTAAGAATCTGGTAAGGCATCAAGAACAGTCTGCACAAGGGAACTGTCTGAAATAACTTCACCTGCAGAAATAAGTTGCTCATTGATATCCTTGAAACTAGCAAGGAAAGTGTCCATATCATCTTCCTCATGCATAATCTTCGACTCCAGCTCGACTCCAGCTCGCAGCAAAGCAGATTTAGCCTTATTGTAGCTTGCATAAAGACCTGCTAGAATATCCCAAGCCTGTTTTGCAGATTTTGCTGAACTGCGCTTCACAGACAACGCAATCAATGCATGAGCTTGCGCATCCTTAACATCCCAACGAGGTTGTTCTGTCGTAGGCAAAACAACTCTAACAACAACAATCCTTGCAGCAAGACCTGCAACATCCTCAACATCACCTACATCCTCAGAACCAGGACGTACATCAATGCCCTGCATAATGTTCCAGACGCCCTTTGACACAAGAACATTTTGCATCATATAAGCCCACATAGGATAATTGTCCCTATCCAACCTGTCCTCAGCAACAAACATCTTGAACACATCTGTGTTGTTGTTGTTAGCCATGGTAAATGCTGCACCTGATGTGAAAACTGCCCGAAAATAGGAGAAACGTAGCGGAAACAACACGTGTTATATAACACAAACCGTAGAAGACTATAAAGCACCTATTATGCAGAAAACGGCACTGACAGAAATCTTGCACAAAATGACGAAAGAGCCTGTGCAGTACTGCCTGTAGTGGAAACGGTCGACCTCCGAGAACGCTCGCCAAAGCTCACTGAAATCGGAGAAAGTGAGCAGGTGTGTACTGGAGCAGCTTGCGACTAAGCCCGGGAGGACGCAACCTGCTCTGATACCAATTGTTGGAATTAGGATTGCAGAGAAACACACAGCTTGGAGAAGACGAAGGAAGCTCAAGGCAATAGAGAGTGTATTACTTAGTGTGCAATGGAAAGATAGATAGCCCTAGAGTGATGGGCGTATATACAATGCACGGGGGAAAAAACCTCCTAAAGAGGGAAAAAATGCCCCGGCGGTCCTAGTGTGTTCACACACATTACTACCACATGTATATGGTAACATATGTGTGCGAGCAGAGCCCTTGGTCTGCTGTTGCATGTATTGCACTACTAAATCTGATAATTTAGTAACATTTTCATTCAAATGTGCAAAATTATTCTCCATCAAAGACATACGTGTTTGAAATACAGGAAACTCTTGTATATCAAGCAGCTCATAGCTATCATCCACTATTCCTTGTGCTGCGCGGGTACCCTCCATGAGCGTATCCAACCATGGGGCAACATCAAGTGGATTTGGCAAAGAGTGCTCGAAATCAAATGCATGATTCATGTTAATGTCCAAATCTATGGCGGTGTGTGTTGTGATAGCAAGAGAATAGAAGATACCTTATCGTCAACGTGGTCGGATGATAACAATTTGAAACTACCTTGATTGGTTGTGCCAAGTAAAAAGCACCAATAGATGATATCGAGGACGAACAACAAGCCGTAACATTTGTCGAAGCTCCTTGATGCTATATCGAAAGCCCTAGCCTTCATTAAAGCTCCTTAATAATATATGCGCTTAACACCCTTGTCGAAGAAGACCGTGGCGTGTCCGATTCGTCCACCAAGCCAAAAATTTGCACCTCTTCAGTGCTTGCAGTGTTGAAAATCCCAAGCGTAAATCCCTCCACTTATGGATTATGTTGAAAAGTGATAATTATGGCTTTTTGATCAAGAATAAGAAGATGATGGGCGAGGGGGGGGGGGGGGGGGGGGGGGGGGGGGGGGGTATCATGGGCACCCTCCCTAGTGCTAATGGCCTCCAAGGGATTTAAAGGTGGGAAGCCCCGTGTGCAACGGGCACCCCCTGAACCCCAACCATGGAGACCTTCTGCGTGTAGAGAGAGAGAGAGAGAGAGAGAGAGAGAGAGAGAGAGAGAGAGAGAGAGAGAGAGAGAGAGAGAGAGAGAGAGAGAGAGAGAGAGAGAGAGAGAGAGAGAGAGAGAGAGAGAGAGAGAGAGAGAGAGAGAGAGCTTCAATAATCCTCCCACCATTCCCCTGTTATGGTATTTCCTCCCCTTGGCCTAACGCTTCCAATGAGCCTGCTTTTGCGACAGATTTGGTGGAGGTCAAATGCCGCTCACTCCTCGCCTAAGCTGCCCTGCACACGTGGCCGTCCTTGTCGTCTTCTCCCTCAATTTTCACGAGCATGCAAAAAGGTGGTAGGATAACTATGCCCTTTTCCCAAAAACTAAATCTTGCTCTTGATACCATTGTAAGAACCCCAGGGACTGCCTAGGAGATCCACCTTCCTACCTCCCTAAATATAGGCCATTTGGCTCATAGCCCTCGTCTAATTGGATCACCAATCTTCATTCTAAGCCATCCAGGCCCACAAAGCGTGCAAGAAGCTATGCCCAAACCACTTTGTGCATCAATAACTATTTTGAATCAGTAGCCATGCAAAGGATTCATCTCCAGTAAAGCTATCAGATTTGTAGCACAATGTCTATCACGAGTACTACTACGAAGATTCATACAACGAGAGAGGATCCTGCCAAACAATATCCAAATTGCACTTTACTTCATACAACAATGTTATGTTTATGACATCCTAGGGAGGCGGGTGGACTGGTCAGACCACCCAAAGAATGCCGGCGTTGGCCATGGTCGCATTTTACAGAAAAAGTGGCAGCAAGCAATGCCAATAACCCAATGCCTATACAAAAATTCCCTGTAGTTCTACTTTTCAAAAAGTCAAAGAAACTCATTGAATTAGCGAGCTAGGGCCAAGATCTTGCAAGCCAAGGAGAGACACCTGACATGCTGCGCGGCCGAATCCTTAACCGTAAGATAGATCTTGCGGAGGCCCAAGCAAAGCGTCAAAGATATGCCTCACTGTATGGACCTCTATCAGGCGAGGCTGGTCCTTCACAATAAGGACTTGCAGACCAGCCTTTTGAGCTTAGAAGTGCTGAGTTACATTGTAGATGACCTACTGGATGAGCTGGCACAATCATTGGCTTAAGCACCCCCCTCACTTCCACCTATCTATTTTCTCAAGAAGCCAATGAGTTGTATCACAATTTTTGTAATCTCAAAACTACATTTTTCCCTCTCATGTCCCCCTTTTTGTATTCTAAAAAAGAAATTGTGTTATATCTAATTGGAATTGAGAATCGTATTGCAAAAGTAACTATAAAACTTGCGAGAGAGAGAGAGAGAGAGAGAGAGAGAGAGAGAGAGAGAGAGAGAGAGAGAGAGAGAGAGAGAGAGAGAGAGAGAGAGAGAGAGAGAGAGAGAGGGGGGGGGGGGGGGGGAAGAGAGGTATGAATATCAACTAGCATAGCATTGTCTTCCATTGTGCATTGTTATCAAGCTGAGAAAAAGTTACAAGGTCACAGTTGTTGTCGGAGTCAAACATACCAACCATATCATCTACTTCATCCATATCTGAGCATTCTGAAGCTATCTCCCATTCAATATCATCATCGCTATCAACTTTTGAAACAATATCTTTATGGGTTTGGAAGACACCATAGTGCTTTTGTGCTGCTCTTGTTGTAATGTTCATTAGCTTATTGATAAGTCTCATGTTGCAAAAAACATACACCAAATAAACATCCCATTTAGGATGAAGCTGGTTTTGTTTTTTGGTATGCATAAAGTTGAATTGCGAACCAATTTCTCTTGCAGATTCCACTTGATGGTGCAAGTGATAAAACCTTTACTGCAATGTGTTGTATCCCTTCTCCCCCTACCATACTCCTTCCACCATAGAGGCACACTTGTTTTTCCAATGGAATCTATATACCATGGATCCTAAAACATACCAGTTCTATTAGTATAATCAACTCACTGATGAAAAGCTACTTTTCCATCCTCGTGTCCCAAGAGTTTGGAGCACAATGTTTTGAAGTCGGTCATGACTTCTTTGTTGGCCGACTGTTGATGCATTTGGAATTTAGGATCTAATGCAAATGTCTCACCATGAAATGAGGTATGTAACTGCACCCATGGCTTGTTAGTACCTGTGATTATGGTAGCTTTATCCTTTGCACCAAAGTCAATATGCTCTCTTAATTTGCGAAGGTCTTTGACATATACCAATAAATTTGTCCAAAGATGAAAGATCTTAGTCAACTATTGAAAAATATATACAAATGGTTTTGCCAGAGTGACCAACCTCTCTATATTACGCCAAAACTAGTGAGTTCACAAGCTGTGCACATCTTGTAGGTGTATCTTGATAGCTAGGATACTTGCTGAACCATGCAACCCATCGTCTATGAGCTACAATTTCAAATATGGTAGGCTTCACTTCTTGCAAGATGGCAAGAACATAATATGCGATAGCAAACCTTGTTGCACAAAATATCTGTAAAGTTTTATTGGGTGACTTTTTTTGAAATACCATTTTTCGAGACAATGTGTCCTAAGATTCGGCCTTGTCTTACCATGAAGACACACCTGCCCTTGCTATTGCACACTCATATTCCCTTGCTAGATAGTCTCTCGTCTTCTCTTTTAATGAGGTGTCAACAACTTCTACAATCATGGACCCTCTAGGGTTGATAAACATCACATTGATTACTGGTTTCTTTTGATAGTTTGTCCATCCATCTAATGCTATGGTGCAACCATATGCAATAACAAAGTCTAGTGCCGTCGTCGAAGGTGGTGGGAGTCTCACTCATTACAATAATGACATTGACACTAGCAAGCGCCATTGAAAAAGTTTTAATCAACAACATTGATTGAGTAAGAAACAAACGGCAAAATTGAAAGGTAAATACATTTTGAATTCTTGACTCAAAAAGGACAATTCCACAAATTAAGATGTTGAAAATTTTATGATGCGGTGGAAATGCCACGTTTCCATGCACAATGAAATTTGGAGAGGACTATGTAAACCGGCCCATGCAAGGAAAATTGCATGGTTTTTTTTCAAAGCACAAAAATGGAGCAATATACAATGAAGGAATAATAAGTACTAGTATGTGACCCGCGCGTTGCTGCGGCTAGAAAATGCATGTCTTCTATTCTTACAACTACAAAGGTGAAAAATTATATAGATTCACTCTCTTGAATTTAAAAAAAAAAAGATTCACAACATCTCTCTAGGGATTCTCAAATAAAAATATACATGCAAGAGGCAACAAATATTCCTTTAATACCAAGCTTGGTAGGTTCTCACACATTACATAGGATTTTCTAGCCCTTATTCAATGGATCTAGGTTCTTTGTAGCTATTGAAGAGAACACACACACACACACACACACACACACAGATTAATATTTCTATTCTCCTCCTCCTCCTCCTCCTCCCTTCTCTTTATTTAATTGGATAGTTCTCTGGGTTGGTGGTAGTTGCTTAATTTTCTCTCCCTCCCCAGTGCCCCAAAAAAACTTTAAATACTAAATTCCTTCATATTTTGAAGGTTTTCTTACCTTCTAATTTAAAATTTAGAGCTAACATTTCAAAATTTGTAGGTGCCATTACACTTTTTTCTTGAGCTTTTCTCCCAATTCATGAAGTCTCCAACTTTTGGTGTTCGTCATACAATAGAAGTTGCTTCTTGTTAAGCAGCATGCTACACACACACACACACAAAAGAGAGAGAGAGAGAGAGAGAGAGAGAGAGAGAGAGAGAGAGAGAGAGAGAGAGAGAGAGAGAGAGAGAGAGATAGATTTTATTATCGTCCTCGGAGGTCAAATATGACCTATGGGACCAAAGTTACATGTGATGTAGTATGTGTATGGCTGATGAGTGACTCTCGATGCTCCAAAATTGTAGTGATGAGAGTCGCAATGGAGAGCCCACACTTTGGCTGGGAGAGGAAAGTGTGTAGGTCTAAGTTATGGCTGAAAATGTGAGAGAAGCAAGTTTGGATGTGATCAAAAGCTGAGCACTCTAGTAGTGTGTGGTACTCAGACTCTCGAACTTGCAGTGAGCATAATGTGCACAATCGATTTGACTCTTCTCCATTGCCCCAACGCCCTATCTCGCATCGAAGGAAATGGGAGCTAAGCCGAATTGCTGCGAGAGTGCGTATCACGGACAAGGGAATAGGCTCAAGCATGTAAGTGTGAGTACGGTTTCCTCTCTCAGCGAAGAACATGGTTTTGTAGTTGAGGGCAATATAGGTGGTGTAATGTATGAAGCGTGACCCACCGGATTTCTCCCAAGCCGTAATACATTGGCGTTGTAGAAAAGCTTCATTCACTTGAGAGTCAATTGAAGCATCATGTAGCAAGTGTAATGCATCCCATCTCCCAAACCACTTCTTTATGTCTTGCATCCATCCCGTGCTCAAGATCTTGCTTTTATGCGTCTTTTGAACTTTTTTGCTTGCTTCCCATGCAATTGTAGGAAGTCGATGTGAGGGGTTTTGATGCATCTTTATCATGTACTCCACAACCCTTTCCATGCCCATAACCTCAATTGGAAGAGATCCCGACTCAAGAAGTAGGAGCATATATGGTGTTTGTGTCTTAACTTGGAGAAAGTTTGTAAGAAAACGCTTTTGGACATTCTCAAACTCTTTCCAAGTAGACTTTGAGATGCTCCCGCCCCACACTTCAACTCCATAAAGAAGAACCGGTGTCACCAATGCATCAAAAAGATACTTCTTGAGAACCCAACACTTGATGTTTCCCGCATTACACATGTTCTCAAATGCATAATATACTCTCTTTCCCGCTTCCAAACGACGCATAGCACATTCATGCCACTTGTGATTGGATGGAACCTCAAGGCCAAGGTACTTAAAGCTCTCAACAACTTCAAGTGTCTCGTTGTTGTACACAATGCATGGCTTCTCCTTATGGTTGGTTTTCACAAGCATAACCTTTGTTTTGGATTCATTTACAATCAGCCCACTATGCAAGCAAAAGTTCTCAAGGACAACCATAAGCTTTTGTGCATCTTCTAAAGTGTGTGCTAGAAGCACTACATCATCCGCATACAACAAAAGCATGATTACCGCATTGCAAATAGTGACCTCTTCAATGCCTTCTTCTTGCATAAAGTCAAGTACCATTTGTTCCAATTGATCGATGCATAGACCAAAGAGAGTTGGTGACAATGGACATCCTTGTTTAACCCCAATAGTGCTTACAAAAATTTCTGAAATTTCTCTTCCCATGCGCAATTGACAAATCACCTTCTCATAGATTCGAGAAACCGCAAGCATAAACTCACTTGGCACTTGGAGTTCTTCCATCCTTCTCCACAAATTGTTACGTGGAATCATATCAAAGGCTTTCTTAAAGTCCACAAAACAACAATACAATCGCTTGCCTTTCAACCGACTTTCCTCCATGAGAACACGAAGAGTGACAAGATGATCAATGGTGCTATGGCATCGACGAAAACCCGCTTGTCCCTTTGCACGCTTGTCATTCTCTTCAGCCCAATCACTCAATTTCATTTCCATTATGCACCCAAACAACTTTGCCATAAGAGACCCAATCATTATAGTCCGGTAGTTGCTTACATTCTTTACATCCCCTCCTTTATGCAAAGGCTTAACCCAATTAGTACTCCAATCATAAGGCATACCATGTTGAAGTGCAAGGTTGAACATATCACACATCCACTCATGGCTAAAATCTCCCATCCATTTGATCATCTCCGGCTTGATACCTTGAAGATCTCCCGCTTTGTGAGTGGCCAACTTTTCAAGCCCACCGCATACATCCTCAATAGTAAAAAAAGACGGCATACATGGGAGTGAACCATAAAATGGCATTTTTTCAGTATTTTCTTGCTCATATAATTGCCTACAATGTGTGTACATATCCACTAGACTCAAGTTACCAAAATTCTCAATCCGCTTGCCTCTCAAGTTTCTCCAAAATCTTCCACATGCATGTGCCTTTTCTTGGACTTGAAATTCTTGCTGCTTTACTTCCCATCTTCTTCTCTTCTTTTGAATCAATGCCTTGTATGTATGCAAATGACTTTGATAGTTGTCTTTGTCCATAGTTGCATCAAGCTTTATCAAGGACTTTCGAGCATCTTGACATTCTTTATCAAACCACCTTTTGCGTGATCTATCTTTGTTGATACCATGGAGATGCTTTATGGCAAAGCATTCTTCCGCACAAGAACAAATAGCTTTTTTGAAAGCTTCCCATTTAGTTTCCAATGGTGCATCACATTGAAGCTTTGTCATCCATAATTTTTGCTCAACCATTTCAATGTACATTGGTGCCCGTTTGAAATCCATACATAGTGATAACTTCTCTTTCCTTTGGCTGAGATTATCATGCTTAGTTGCTTCTCCACATGAAAGGTCAATACATAAGGTGCGATGGTCGGATTCTGGGGTCCATTGACCAAACATAAAACTCTTTATGCGATACATGATGGCTTCAGAGAGTAGCATATAGTCAATCACACCATCCCCATTATGTCTTCTACATGTAAATCCATTGGTTCCACTCCACAAAGATACACCATTGGCAATGAGTATACCCGTGCTATTACACATGTGTAAAAGTAACTTTCCATAGTGATCCGGCTCTTTCTCATCCATTGAAGTACGATCATACAAGTGAACTTCCTCCAACTCCCTTGAAATGTATGGCATATCAAATTGTTGAGTATCATGTTGCAATGTTTTTGTGCGAGCATTCATATCCCCAAATACAATAACATCACCTTCACCTTTGAAATAAGCAATGTCCTCTTCCAAATCAGAAAATGGTTGATCTCTATCCATGCAAGCATAAAAGGGAGAATCATGATGAGGAATGTAGCAACCGGCTACAAAAATGGGTGCTCTTTTTGGTGTCATAATTTTCAGCCATACATAACGTTTGTACTTGTCATCTTTCACAATTGATACAAAATCTTCCAATCCTTTCTTAACCATACATGCTAACCCTCCTTGTCCTCTTCGTTGCTTGAGATTCTTTGACCACATCAATGAATGTACATTGTAATCCTCCAAGCCGTCAATCCTTTGTGTATCATGCTCCCAAGTTTCAACAAGAAGTACAACATCGGCTTTGCTTGTTAGTTCATCAATGCCAACCCCCGCATTCCATGGGTATCCATTACAATTCCAAAAGCATATTTTCAATTGTAACTCGGTCTCATAGGTCACGCATCCCTATTTGCTTGAGAGACTTGCCTCCTCCTTGGGCACATTTTCTTCATGAGAGATCTCCTTGTTTTTATTATTCTTTTCCTCATATGCCTTGCGACGCATATTTTGTTGCTTAATAGTGCGATCTTCACATACAAAACATTTTGTATCCCTCAAATAGATCCAACTATTATCAAGGATAATCTTTCGCTTGGTCTCATCCGGCATGCTGCATACAATTGGCCGTTCTCCCGAGCGAGGAGCTCCTTGCTTCCCCACTCTATGTGCTCCATAGACCATAACTCCGGACATGCCAAAGTGGGTTTTGAAGAAATCTTCAATAACAATGGCAAGAGAAGGAGGTGTCTCTAACTTCTCTTCGGGAATTCCACGAATAACAATGTTCTTGGAACGTCGCTCCCGTTCCTTCAACTCCTCCACATCCACATTCTCAACATTCTTTGTTTGAACCATAGCTTGCATGAGTGAGGAATTAGAAACCACATTGCTACCACATACATCAGCCCAAGACTTGTTTGTGCATACATTTTTCATGTCGCATACATCCCAGCTCATAGTGTCAAATTTCTCCTCTTTCAATACATGGTCATGCTCTACTTTGCTCATCCGCTCCTTCAAAGCATTCAAGTCCACAAGAGAGCGTTTACATTCCTTGACTTCCTCTTCAAGTTGCATCAAACGTGTTGTTTGCATCTTAAGTGTCCTCTTGAGATTTTCATTCTCAACCACAAGTACCCTTAGTGTGCCATTCTCCATTGCAAGTGCTCGTAAGTCTTCGCCTTGTTTGTTTACGGTCTCTTGCAATGATACCAAGTACGCCATGATCATGGTTTCCGATGTCGTTGGTTGGGTGGTTGTGTTGCTATCTCCACACTTAGGAGATTTTGGATCACTTTCCACAATGGTTGTGGATCTTGTTGAAGAAGAAGAACCCTTGCGAGTGCCGGAAGACATTGTTGTAAAATAGGAGATGAGAATCAATTTTGTTGAACCTGTTCACTTCGGAAATGCTGCTACAGAAATGCCTTCCATAACTCTGAAAATTTCTATCTTTACATCAATGCGTAGAGGACTTCGTGCTCTTCGATTGAGGCTATAGATCACCCAAATCGGAGTTCGGATGAAGAAGTTATGATCAAAAGAGTGGACTGCTGTCTACTAGGTCAAAAAACGGCTGCACTGAGAGAGAGAGAGAGAGAGAGAGAGAGAGAGAGAGAGAGAGAGAGAGCGAGTATAATTGTCTAAGAAAAAAGAGAGCTACAAAGGGCCTGCTATCTCCATGATGACGGAGAATTTAACCTTAATTAGCTCAAAGGAGCTGCTGCACATTTTTGGTCAAGATGGAAGATGATCATACTTATGTGTACCACGTTTGAGAGATGCAGCTGGCCATGGAAGTGAAGAAGATGTGTAGTGTCATTGACACCCAATGAGCCCATCTTGTGAGGAGTACCATCACCACTTGATTGCACTCACATCAAGCTGATATGCTAAAGATGGATAGTTCCAAGCCTTTAGAAGAGGTGAAAAGAAGCATAGCTCATGTTTGCTCATTGGATGACTTATACATTAGACTCGACATTCTCGAGTCCATGGGATTGGCCCCTAACTTGATGTAGAAAGAGATGAAGAATGGTTTATGGACATCGAAGCATGTTGCTGGGCCGCTAGCCTTCAATGGATCATCTCCATACACATCCCACATTCACGCAAACCAACACTTCAAGAAAGCATTAATGTGTTAGACATCTTGCAAGGTCTAGATGAGGGATAATCTCCCTCTCCCTCTTGACCATCATCATTAGATGTTGGATCAATGACACCTTCAATAAATAATGCATAAGGCACTGAAACACCTTCCTCTCCCTACTAAAAATCTAAAAAGGGCTAGGTTTAGTGCAATCCCACCTAGAAATATATTTGAGTGTACGCTTACTATAATCATATGTAGGTTTTTCACGTTTTTTGGGAAAAATATTGTGTATTTAAGTGCTAAAAAGAAACCTAGGTTTAATGTGATCTAGCCTGCAAAATAAAACCTTCAAATATAGTAAATTTGACTCTAAAATTTCTTATACGTAGGTTTTCCAAGTTTTTGGGAGAAAGTATTGTGTATCTCAGTGCTGAAAAAAAACCTATATTCAATGTAATCTAACCTACAAATATAGTAAATTTGCCTCTAAAAATTCTCATATGTAGGTTTTCCAAGTTTTTGGAAGAAAGTATTATGTATCTCAATGCTAAAAAAAAACCTACATTCAGTCTAATCTAACCTACAAATTTTGAGATTTACCTCTAAATAATAGATTTGAAGGTAAGAACTCCTACAAAGTTTAGAAAAACTTAGTGTTAAAACCATCAAATACAATAAATTCGCCTCTAAAAATTCTCATAGGTAGTTTTTCCAGAATTTTGAAAAAAGCATTGCGTACCTGAGTGCTCGAAGAAAATCTAAGTTTAATGTAAATATAGTAAATTTGCCTCCTTGGAAAGTGACCCCAAAGAGCAAGAAGCCCTAAGAATGGGGGTGCCAAGGGCCACATAAGTGCATTCCAAGAGGCTACATTTAAATATGGTGTACATGTTGACCAAAACATTTTTCAAACAAAAAGGTTTTTTTTAAAGAGCCCTTGAATAGCCATTTTAGTTTGCTCATGTCAAATACTTGCATGATGCCATATGCCTTTGAGATATAAGGATACAATGGATAAGGATACACCATTGTATCTGTACACAAGCCCTCACCTTGCCTCATGTGAAAACTACTTAGAGCTTCCTTGCCCTCACTATTCTCCTTCCATACATATGTGGCATCCTAAACTACAAACATTGATACATGGAGAAAAGCACTCTATATCCAAGTGCTTGAAAAAAAACCTAGATTAAGTGTAATCCCACCTACAGATTTTGAGGTTTACTTCTAAATTCTAGATTTTTAGTTGAGAAAACACACAAAGCTCAGAGAAATTAGTAGGGATGAATTATATATCAAAGGGAAGGCATACAATCATCATACATGCAATCTGAGAAATTCAAATATAAAAACTTTCAAATATAGTAAATTTGTCTTTACAATTCTATCATATGTAGGTGTTTTAAATTTCAATCTTTTGTGGAATTCTCTAAGAGCCCTTGATCGCAACCTCCAAATTAATAAGAACCTTCAAATTTAAAGGCAAATCCCTAGATTTCATAGATAAATTTTAGGAAAATCAAGTAAAGACCTTTAAATATAATTTTCTCACATGTAAATTTTTCAAGTTTTTGAAACATAGCAATATGTATCTGAGTACTCGAAAAAAGGCTAGGTCTAGTGTAATCCCACCTACAACTTTTAAATTATAGATTTGAAGGTGAGGAAACCCAATAAGTTTATCGAAGCTTAGTGTAAAAGCACTCAAATAGACAAAATCTCAAGACTCATCTATAGATTTTCTAAGCTTTTGGGAAAAAGCACTATGTATCGAAGTGCTAGAAAGACTTAGGTTTGGTGTAATTCCACCTATAGATCTGAGATTTATCTCTAAATTCTAATTTCAAAGTGAGAATGCTTAACAAAGGTTTAGTGTGATCCACCCACAAATTTTGAGATTTACCTTAAAATTCTAATTTGAAATTGAAAACACCTACAAAGTTCAAAAAAATTTAGCACAATTTTTTTTAAAAACATAGTCAACAGTTTACTGTGCCTTCTGTCGTTGTCAACTTGCAATTGCTCGCCACCCGCGCTCGCCACCCGTCCTACATTTTTTCCATGTCCTAGATTTGTTATCTTGGGCTTACTCGATTTTGTTCGTCATTGGCTATGGGACCAATTGCATCCTCTCTCTCTCTCTCTCTCTCTCTCTCTCTGCCAAAGTACTCAACTATTTTCTCTCTTGCCATTAAATCCCCACATATTCTGTCATTCTCTCTCACCACTGAGTAAGAGTCTCTCTCTCTCTCCCTCTCTCTCTCTCTCACACACACACACACACAGAGGATGCGGACAATTGTGATCTCACATTCTCTCTCTCTCTCTCTCTCTCTCTCTCTCTCTCTCTCTCTCTCTCTTTGTGTGTCTCCCCTCCCCCCTCCCCCCCACACACACACATAGAGTCTACGAACAATTGTGATCTCACATTCTCTCTCTCTCTCTCTCTCTCTCTCTCTCTCTCTCTCATACACACACACACACGTGCGTAGACAACAGGCAATTGTGATATCCTGTTGTCTCTCACACACACATTCACACACACAAAGAGTGAGCACTCTAGCTACTCTCTCTCTCTCTCTCTCTCACACACACACACACACACACACACACACACACACACACACACACACACACACACACAAACAAACTTGGGTGTGCGCATAGGCTCGCTCAGCTAGATTGGACTCTCTCTCACACACACCACCAAGAATGCCCAGTCACACTGTAGGTTGAGATTCGAGTCTCATACGCACACATAGCCAACGGCCAATTGCGTTTCTGCTTCTTCTTCTTCTTCTCCTCTCTCTCTCTCTCTCTCTCTCTCACACACACACACACACACACACACACACACACACACACACACACACACACACACACACACACACAGTAACACATGAACACCACATACACACATCATGGACGCGAACGCATGTACGAGCAACTATTTTGCAGGTGGAGATTGGACTGATAACTTCAAGCACTGAGGTCGTCAGACTGCAGGTTATTTCATGGAGTTCCCAACGTGGACATTTGTGCAAGCTCCAATGGATGACACGTGGAAGGTCTCTCCTTGCTTGGAAAATTTAAGCTCCATTATATATGTATAGATTTACTTTAAGATTATTTTGATCAAGAAAATTCTTTTGGCACTCTCTTTGAGACCTCTCTCTCTCTCTCTCTCTCACACACACACACACACACACACACACACACACACACACACACACACACATGCCCTTCCATTTTGGGACTATTCGAGACCTTCAAGCATTGAGATCTTCAGGCTGCACGTTATATCGTGGAGCTCAAAACATGGACATTTGTGCAAGCTGCAATGAATGACATGTAGAAGGCCACTCCTTGCTTGGAAAATTTAAGCTCCATTATATATGTATAGGTTTACTTTAAAATTATTTCGATCAAGAAAAAAAATTAACACTCTTTGAGACCTCTCTCTCTCTCACACACACACACACTTACATACACCCTTCCATTTTGAGGCTATTTGAGATCATAGTTAGTGTATTAATTGGGATTTAGTGTATTAATAAAAAAATCATAGTTAGATTCCAAGTTCACCTTGAAATAAATCGACAAAATTTTGCTAGCGTGCATACGAACAATTTCTTAAATTCTAAAATTTTATGGCCATTTACTTTCCAAAAGCAAAGTTGAGCAACCCTTCAATCAAGGAAAAGTAAAGTTGGAAAAGTACAGTCAAACCTTTTTCTTATACTTTGGAAGGTTAAAAATTGAAGGCCTCAAAAGTTTCACAAGTTCCAAGATTCCAAGCTTTAAAGAAATGGGACATTTTGTAAAGTTTCCTTTGAATTGAAGCAGAGTGACAAGTGGAGGGTCTCTCCTTCTTTGAAAATTTTAAGCTGCATAATATATAGTATAGATGGTTGATGTAATTTGAGGGGGGAAATGCATCACACAACTTCATGAAAAAAGAAAGGAAACATGTTTTCATACAAATAAGCACAATTTCAAAAACCATCCTTAATTAACATTAGAAAATCGGAGCAAATGGCACTTGGAGGTTCTAAGCAACAAGTACAAAGTTACAAACATCTTCTACGAGCTTTTATTATATATATATATATATATATATATATATATATATATATATATATATATATATATTAGAATATATATATATATATATATTAGACTTAGCGGTCGGAAACAAGGGTGTGAAGGGCAGTGAGGATGCCTTGAACGACAGTGCCCAGGAGGACGGACACGACGTTGGTGACAGAGCTGCTGGAGGAGGACTGCACTAGCATGGCATCATTTCTTTTGAGAGTGAAGGCCCCGAAGACGTCGCCAATTGCACATCATTATGCTGCCACCGACAAAGTCCTCTGGAAATTCCATTCTAGACCACCACACTGCTTTTGTTATTGCTGACCGCGTTCACACTCTCCTGCTCTATTGAGAGGGGTGCCTCCGACTCATTGATCACCAAGTTTCCCACACTCGTCCAGCCCTTTTCATAGTAGCTGAAGATCCTACACCCACGGCCTCCATCCCTATATCTCTCAAATTGTCTGAAATAGTATGTGACCCGCGCGTTGCTGCGGCCAAGAAAACAATG